>NC_092631.1:75129121-75467264 GCF_039555335.1 Amphiura filiformis
TAGTGAAACTTTAGGAGTAGCGTGCCCCAGCGGTTAAAGCAATAATAAGTGATTTGCATAAAGAATATATTCCTATTAATTCCAGTGATAAAAGTTAGTTATCACTGACAGTATAGGGACCATGCAGCCAAAAGTGCTCTATTTAACGGTTTCGTAGAACAGATGTTTCAAATGGACAAATCCTATATCATAATGTTCAGAAGAGTCTGGGGAATCTTTCCTATGCATTCTTTTTTGTTTCGTTTCCATGGCAACGGTCACGCTACGGTAATTTTTACCTAAAAATGGCAAATTTTAACTAGCGATTTCTTTAAAACTAAATGGATTAGAAACAACTTCATATTTGGTGACACATGGATATATAAAATCTATGAAAAAATCAGCACTTAATTCAACACATTTCATTTATGGGTGAAAATGCCATTTTTGGGTGATATTTGTGCAGTTTTGACCAAAAAATGTAAATTTTTACATTGGAAAATGTTTGAAAACTTATTTATGCGGCCTGGAAAGTGTACCAATTTTATCAGTTAAAAGATCCATGTTTGGATCAAAAAAGTCAATCACAACATTTTTCTGTTACCTATTGTTTTTGACCTATGACCTCTTGGAATTCATGAGTAGAATAGGACTAAAATGCCAATTTTTGGTGATTTTGGTTATTTTGGCCAAAAATAGACTCTTTTTCACCATTTTGAGCAATTTCTTGCATTACAAATTTTTAAGCAAATATCCCTATCCAGGCAAAAATATATCATGGATATTCCCAAAATTGGCTACTGGTTGCTATGCAAATCTTGCCATGAACATGCCATGTTCATGCCATGAATATGGCGTGTTCATGCCATGTGGCATGAACACGCCATAAAATCCTCTATCACGGATTCATGGGGGAGCATGAACAACCCATCAAAAATTCCTAAATTCACGAAAATTCATGCCCGTTGCTAGCGAAATAGGGCATGTTCTTGGCATGTTCATGGGCATGACTCATGCCTAAATATTTTGCCTGTGTAGTAAAGGTGAGCAAATATCCCAGTAAAATTGACAAAAAATGGGTGTAAATTGTCGTTTCCATGGAACCTGTCTTCTCTTTGAATTCTCCTAATAGCTTAAAATTACAAAAGACCTGTATATCAATAATTTAAAGTGTACTTCAAACTTTTGTGATGCAAGAATGCTAAAAGTGATGAAAAAGTCCCAAATCACCAAAACATGCATTTTACACCTACATAAGAATTTCACTGAAATTTTCAGGAGGATTGAATTTTTTTATCCAAACATCCATCTTAGTAAATTGATATACTTTTCATAACGCATAAGTCACTTGATTTTTCCAAAATATTCCCATGTAAAAATTACATTTGTTGATCAAAACTGCGCAAAAACACCAAAAGATGGCATTTTTACCAATAAATGAAATTTATTGAATTAAGTGATGATTTTGTTTCTAAATCCAAAGAAATTTATTGAATTAAGTGATGATTTTGTTTCTAAATCCATTACATTTATAGAATAAAAATGACATGGGGGGGCAAAAAATGACAAAAAATCCTTAAATTGTGTGACCATTGCCATGAAAACGGAATAGAAATGGTAACATCTAAATATTTGTTTCTTATCACTACCCTTCATTTCACCGTGTTGTACTTTGGAAGAAGGCTGATTAAAAATATGTGCGCCAAATGATAATACACCACCTTCTATATGTTATTTACTTGTTGATACTGCATTTATTCATTTTCAGGGCAGGCTGATTAAAAACACCAAGCACCACAGTAAAAATCTGAATTCTCTTTTACAACATATTTACAGATGTTTTTTATTGGGCCTGCAAATGCAAATTTATTCTGTGTGGGTGTCAAAGCAAAAAATAAAATAGTTATATATTATGCTAAAATTATACAATTTACTAAATCAAGGACACCTGCACTCTGCAGTTTTAATACATAAACCATGACCAATGATTTGCAATATACGGGCATTTCTGTGGGTTGGGGATTGAAATCAGGGAGGGGGGGTAAAAATCTAAAAATATGCTATTGTTTGCCCCAAAAGTGGGATTTTCAATGATATTTGATTCGCATGGAGGCAAGCCAGTTTAAAACAGCTGCCTAAGTGTCATACATTTCTATGGATTTAAAAGAGTCCACGGTCCCCACTGCCAGTGTACCCAGGGTGTAGTCAACTGCATCCCAGGTGTCCGCAGCCATTGCTCCATGGCTTTACACAATGGTGAAGCAGCTGCACAGTACAGCACATTTCATTTAAGATATGAAGGGGTGGGTGTAATATAGTTCTAACCGTCCCCCTTTTTTCGGTGCACTTGCAGAGGATGATTTAAGGAAGCCCCATCATGCACTGCAAACTCTGCACACCAGAGTTTCAACTGCCACTTGACTTTTCAAATCCCATTGAATTCTGTGCAAAAGATGTTGTTTAAGAATTGTGCGTGTGTCATTATTATTTGGTCGATTTCAGATCTAAAGTGATGTATGCATGAAGGATAATTCACACCTTCTGTAGGTAACATAAAATGTGAAACCGACCAGCATTGTGAATGCGTTTTTATTGTAAATATATCAGTCCAAATTCAAACTTAACCATGCCCGTCAATGCAATGTGCGAGCAGTAGTGTCATGTTCACTCACACAGCTGTGCTAACCGCAAGTCAACACAGTGGCGTGGTGGGAAGTGCTTAAATCATCCTCTGGTGCACTTGTTACTGGTTTCAAATCAGTTGCAGTTAAAACATATAGATTGGACAACTACTTAATCCATTTTTATAAAAAGTAATCCTTATATTGTACTTATTAAAATAATGTGTAATTTTTGCACCAATATGAACTTATTGGCATGATTACAGCTATGTAATGTTCCCTGTTTTTCTTCAAAAAAGAAATGTGGGTTAGAACTATATTGCTATCGACTTTAAACCTGGGGTCCTAGATTTTCTATGAACAACAATTTTGATCTGGAATCATTGAGAGTGTGTTTCTTACATCAACAACGACTAGATTCGATATTTTTCGATAAGAAATATCCATCTCATAAGTAGTTCTAGAAAGTAGTGTGGAATTCTTGGGGCAAAAAGGTCCTAACCCACTAATTTACAAGTGACCGGTTTGTGTGTAAAAATTGTACGAATGATTTCAACAAAACAGTTAGTCTGTTGAAGAAAGCCTATACTTTATGCTTGTATACTTTACTTATGGAAATTCTCATGTACTTGGTCAAAAAACAACTTATCGCAAAACCAGTAACATGTGTTTTAGGTGGGTTAGGACTTTATTACACCCACCCCTTCATATATCGTAGGATATGCTATAACTTAGGATCTTTTCAAGAATCTTCCGACCGGTTATAATCTTTGTTTGCGTGTGGATTTGTGTATATTGCACCCTCCAGAGTACAACCCTTGGTCTGAAATCACAGATATTCCTGTAAATAATAATTGTATTATGTGTCTATACATAAATCCTCCTCAGTCCTTACACATTTTAGACAATTTCTTCTGTGTATTATCTGGCTACATACCTAACTTACATAATTATATTCTATGCTGCATTATTGACTATTGATATAATACTATAACACTTGCCGTCCCAAAAAGACAATGATATTTGTATAAATTAATGCTTGATTTTGAGGCAAAAGTCAATATGAAATGAGTATTGAAGGAAACAAAGACTGGAGTTCCAATGCCTTTATTATCAAGGTGACCTTTGAAAAAAATCAACGAAATGTTGCCCTTCATTTCTCTTTCCCATAGTACTTGGAAATTCAATTATAACCTGATAATGACAATAATAAATTTAAAAAATAAAAATAAATATATTGTGCCCAAATGTCATTGACATTCTATCCAAACTTGCAAATAAAAAATAAATCAATAATCCACTGTCTTTTTGTCTTGACAAAACAATCATAGGTTAATAAATGTGTATCAGTTATTGGGAGTGAAATTGTACATAATAATGCACGAGTATTGAGATATTGATGCATGGAATGCATGAGAATGCATTAGTCACATTAACATCTCAGTACAAATGCATTATTTTGTACAATTTTTAGAGCAAACAATAATATGCATTTATTATCGTATTTCAAACACGAGAAAAAAATCCTGTGATATTTGCTATTTTGATAACAAATTGTCACTAAAACCGTTGGAAATGCAAGCAAATATATACACGTCCAAAAGTACTACGCATATTACACGCTGTGTGGTGCAGGCCCATGTATTATACAAAATCAATGCACTTCTGGCATTCATTTGTCTGAGGTTTGCTCTGATTGGTTCTCGCTATCTGAGATTTTCATTTCTATTAATTGGTACTAGCAAACTCAATAAAATAGAAACACATTGGAATTTCAATTGAACTACTTCTCCATTTTCAGGTTTGATTGATTATAAATAGTTAAATCAAATGTGCATATTTTAGAATGAACAACAGTACTACCACAAATTTGGAAAAGAAAACGTATGCAAAATGTTCACATAATTATTATAGCAGTATTTAAAAAAAAGAGATGTTGATCAAGTCAATCAAGGAAGAAATCTCTGACACATGGTTTGGTCACTTAAAGGACCTTGTAGTGCAAGGTGACATGTTGCGTATAGCCCTTTTTGAGAATGCCGATTACCTTTGGAAATCTTTTATTCTTAACATGCCAAAAGGTGTCATGAACTTTATCATGAATGCGTTTTTAGACACACTTCCAACCAAAAACAACTTGAGTCGTTGGGGTAAAAGAATGAACACTAAATGTGATCTTTGTGGTAAAAAGGAAACTCTTCAACATGTTTTGAACAACTGTAAAGTAATGTTGCAACAAGGTCGTTATACATGGCGCCATAATTCTGTTCTCCGCATTATACTTGACACCCTTCGTGAAGTTAGCGATTCCTCTTGGACCTTCTATTGCGATCTTGCCGGTGCTTCTACAGTTGCGGGGACCACAATCCACCTGACATCCTGGCCACCCAACAAAGACCTGATCTGGTCCTCGTCAACCGCGCTTCCAACAAAATAATTGTCATTGAGCTCACGATCCCTTTTGAACAAAACATTCACAATGCTCATGTCTACAAGACGAACAAATATGCTGGCTTGATCATGGACTTGCGGGAACAGAATTATGACGCCAAACTTCTATGTATTGAAATTTGCAGTCGAGGCCTGGCCTTATCTCTGACAAAAACAAGTGCAATATTGATTCTATTTTCCCTCTTATAACACCAAGGGGCGAGCAAAAGGAAAAGGATTTGTAAAAAACTTCAAAAAGAAATAAATATTGGGTTCATATACAATTTTTTATTCAAAGTACGACCACGATTGGTCTGTCGAATAATGCTTTGGCTTTTTGACTTTCTGGATCCCCCTTTTAAAATGTCTTTTATTCCTTTTTAAAAAACTGAATTTTACTGAAGGTATATTTTCTTGTACAGTGTTGAATGTTTTGTATGTATTGGTATTTATGCACCTGCGGAGATATGGGGATGGCATTTTGTCTTCTCCATTCTCTAGTCTGGTTTATGTGTTTTCTTTTCAATCATTGTGCTTAAAGTTTGTATGTTTTTGAATGATTGCAATAAAGATTGAGATGATCAAATAAATAGTATATGATCATGAATGGCATGGCATAGCCTAGTTACAAAAAAGGTAATAGCTTCAGTATAAAAAAAAAGTTCCATTTTGAAACAAAGGAAGGAGGAGGAGGCCTTTTTTAACAATAAAATTTCACCTGCTTATCGTTATCAGTTTTGTAACTTGAAGAGGAGGATCTTGTAAAAATGTTTGATTTAATGTGGGGTAAATAAACACAAAACCTGCTTTAAAATGCTAATTGAACAGAAGCAAGTATATTGCCAATGTTTAATTCAGAAACATTTTTACAAAACACTTATGCCTGAAATACAGAAAATAAATCAGAATCCCTAAAAAGGGAAGTGGGCGGATGCTAAACATGATATAGTTGTTTCAACAAAATTTCTAAAAATAAGTACAACACACCAACCAGAAATGGCATAATTGTGTATTATTAAGTATAAATTACAGCAAAATGATTACTGCAACAGAAATTTACAAAACATTCTGTCTGTGTGGGTGTAAGAAGCAATATGCTGAAATAAATTGAATAAAACAAGTGTATAATTATGATGATATTTCATCAGTTTCTCCGTCACGTAAATGCCACCGTTTTTCAAGTGTATAATAATCAAAAAGGCTTACACAAGTGAATAATATTTGCAAGTGTTATCATCAATTGTATTTGATTTGATTGCTATTGTGTAGGAGTCAAAATGATTTGCAATTAATTACTTTCTACAATTATTGTCTGAGATTTGCGGAAATCATCTTCAGAAATGTCAAATTAGTCATTGCCTATTGATTAGAGATTTGCTCTGCAACAGAGTTACTTGATCACCACTCAGGATTTAGAATTGTGAATTGTTTAATGAATTTTTCTTATGAATTATTGATAATTCTTTACCACGGAAGTCATTTTTGAGATGCACAGGCAATGAGAGACAGTGGGCAGGTTCAAATGTTTTAGTTTTGTTTTATTATTCCTACAAATGTACAATATACATTCCCAGATATTTGCATCACCAGTAAGGTGTTTTTTGATATTGATATTTTTTCTCAGTCTGTTTGTTTAGCAGAGTCTTTCATGTATGCACAATGGTTTATTGGGAAAGAGTAGCATTTACTTAAATTAATTTGAATACATTTCACAACATGATATAAATTTCCTTACGTTTGTTTAGCACACATAATATATAGATGTAACACAGCATGTATGTATGGTGATGTGACACACAGTCATCTATGGCCTCATAGATGATACCCAAGTCCAATAAAATTATGTGCTTACAACTAGACCGCACCCACTGAATAAGAATTGTCTTGAGGTGGTCAGAGTGGCCTAGAGACTAGAGGTACAGGCACAGACTCATAATCGGAGGGTAATAGGTTCAAACCCAGAGGTGCTATCATTTTGTACCTTCAGGCAAGGCTCTTAACTTATATTGGGCTATTCCAGAAATTAATGGCACCCCCCCTAAAGAAGACAAGTGAATTTGTACCATAAATTTTTGGGAATTCCCAGACCAAAATTTTATCAAAAAAATTGGGAATTCCCATTTTGATAAAAAAATGCTTAAAAATATTGGGAATTCCCAGTGACCCTAAAGAAGACATGCAAATTTTTGCCAAAATTTTTGGGAATTCCCATACCAAAATTTTATCCAAAAAAATTGGGAATTCCCATTTTGATAAAAAAAATGCTTTAAAAACTTGGGAATTCCCAGTGACCCTAAAGAAGACAAGCAAATTTTTGGGTATTCCCATACCAAAATTTTATCCAAAAAAATTGGGAATTCCCATTTTGATAAAAAAATGCTTTAAAAACTTGGGAATTCCCAGTGACCCTAAAGAAGACAAGCAAATTTTGTCAAACTTTTGGGAATTCCCAAGCCTAAAAAGGTATTTTTCTTGGGAATTCCCATGTCTTCTTTAGGGTTTCATCAATATGCTGCCCTTTTTTTGGGGAATTCCCACAGCCAGAAAAAAAATGCTTAAAATATTGAGGATTCCCAGTGTCCCTAAAGAAGACAGGCACATTTTTGCCAATATTTTTGGGAATTCCCAAGTCTAAAAATTTAGACAAAAAATTTGTTCTGCCTTGCCCCTTATTCAGATATGTAACGACCGGGCAGTGTTTCATGGGGGGAAATGGGAAATCATTTTGTTAACATATGTGACATGATCTGGTCCATGGGGGCCAAAGGCGGCAAATTTGAAACTGAGATAACGGCAAAAATATGGAGTAAAAAACAAGCGAATACATAAGAAATAGACATCAAAAAACTTCACAACTTTATAACCAAGTATGCTAGAGCTTTGGTGTTTTGATAGCGTATTAATGTATGTGTAATGTAATAATAATTACAGTAACTCTATTTTCAAAAATGCCTCCTTTGGTCCCCAGCAGATCGTGTCACATATTTGACATATTTCCACTTTTATTTTTCTAAATGTGTTGCGATTTTAGATTTTTTCCAGTGATTTACTGTAAATATTGTTAAGGCGATTCTTGAATATTTCCTGCGATGTCACTCTTTTAAAAAAAAAAATTGTTGAAGCGTTTTTTGAAGATTTCCTGTGATTTTACTAACTTTGTTTTCACAATTTTTGGGACATTTTAAAAATTCTACAAATGTTTGGGGATGTTATTATATTATTTCCTGTGATTTTGCAATTGTTTGCAATTTTTTTAAATATTTCATGTGATTTAACAACTTTTTGGCATTTTTTTTGTAAATTTCTTTATATTGTATAGCTATTTGGGAAGTTTTAAAATATTCCTTGGTATTTTACCATTTTTATAAATACCTCATGCGATTTAACCACACCTTTTTTTGGATTAAAAAAAATCTTACAATTGTTTGATTTTGGGGGCAGTTTCAATTATTGCCTGCTCAATAATATAAACATGTTGTGTAAACTCAATCACTTACAAATTTACCCCATAGAAGCACAGATTATAGAAGTGTGTGATAGAAGACACACATAACAAAACAAAATGTATTTTAGATTCTTTTTTCAGCAACTTAAATTTTTTCACCAAAATATAAATGTTTAGTACTTTAGTTTATAGTTCCTGAAACTTCAACTCTTTATTTTGTGATATTAAAATATCAAGTATGACTTTGTATCCATTGCCCAACATTTAAAAAGACTTCAAGGGACAAGGAAATTATATTTGTCTGCAAAAACAGACTTTTGCAAAAATATAAATGCTACATAAATTTAACCATATAAGTACTGGTATTCTGATAATAAGCAGTCAACATGTTTCAAAACACTGTGCTAGACTGTAGAAACCAGAAACCCTTGCTAGAAACTATTACATAATATGCCCTTGACCTGCAGCTATAAGACTCAATGTCCAGTGTTCCAATTATATTCTGTGGTCTATCATATGCCTGATGCCTGCAGCATTTACAGCTATTTACTAGTTTCAAAGTTTGATCCCTGGTTTGATAAAACCAAAACATTCAGTGCAGCTTTGCATGGATACTTTCTTGAGCATTTGAATTTGAAAAATAGTCACAGTGGTTTGCTGGTTTTATTTCTCTTCATCGGTATTGATAATTAATTGAAGTGTTAGTCTACTTGGTAACTTTGTCATTATAAACCTATAGACCCCTCAGACACCCCCTGCGTCGCGCAAGCAATTAAATTTATACAATTATAATATTGAAAACTTGTCCACGAATAGGAAATGAGCCGGCATGGTCATTTCACAAATTTTCCGCTCTTTAAAACTCAAATTTCACACAATAATAATGGGCCAGAGCCAAAATTCCCGTTTGTGGCGGGACGGAATTTTGATAGGCCTTTTAAATTGTAGCTCTGTGCCTGTTTATTTTATGGATTCTTTATGTTCTTAATATAAACAAGTAAGTTACAGACTACATTCACACACAAGAAAATTAGTCCTAAGAATCAACACGTTGCCACGGTAACACAAATTCATTGATGTGGCGGGACGGAATGATAAACTTCATGTATTTGTTGTGAACACAGTACATTTGTTGAATTTTCGCCAGCCCATAGGGCTGGTACCTAATTCTGAGATGGGGTTTGTGTACACTAAAGATTAGCTAAGATTATAGCCTTCTTCTATTGGTATGATTTTTTTTTTTTACTTCTCGTGGTGGAAATGTTTTTGATGTCTGCTAATTCGATTTGCAAGGAAAAGAAAGTATGTTTTGCCGTTTCAACGAACGAAAACGATTGAGTATTGCCAAAGTTATGTTTGAATTAATTATGACTTAAAAAGTTATCATAGGTTAGGCCTACACATATAAACATAAACTTGTTCAGCAATCAGCATATCAAAAAAATGACATGGTCAAAGCGGGGGAATGATCACGAGGTCATATCAGTGGACTACTGAGCATAGCATGATGTTTGGTTGCCTGTGAGTGCATAATTGATATGTTGATAACAGATCTAATAATGTTGTAGAATCAAAATCTTCATTATATGGACCACATTGAAGTCAAAGTAATTATCTATCCTATCCTGTATCGTTTTATGGATAAAATTGACTCAAAATGTTATTGATGATATTATTGCTATCTTTAACATCAGTTTTGTCTTTTCAACGGGAAAAATCCGATTGAAAATAAAGTTTTTAGGGGCTAGCTATAACATTGAACAATATATCCCATATTTTGACATGCACTTATAGAAAATAAATAAATTATTGTCTTACTTTATAAATTATAAATACTGTAAATAACACATAACTAAAGTGAGGCCAATTTCTATCTTTTTTATTTGATTCATAAAATTACATTCAACAAAATGATTGAAGACTGAGAAAACAAACAATGCAAACTATTATAGAATGGAGTAGGTAAGATGCCATGTCCATAGCTTTGCAGGAGTTTCGGACTAACAATCAACACATTCAAAAAATACAGTTTAAAAGTGAAGATTGTAGTGAATGATCAGTCCTTTATCATGTGATTGCCACTATCTACTTTATAGTAAACTATACATTGCGAAATAATATAAAATTATTTTAAAATAAAATGTGCATGTAAGTTGAGTTAACATAGCGAATTAACTAACAACTGCAGTGTATTTCTTGATTTTAATAATAAGCATGGGTAAAAAGCAGTAAAGACAAAAATACAGAACAATTTGGAGTAATGAATTAAAGAGTTGACAGGAGTTATAGGAGTTGATGTTTTTTGCTGTTTCAGTGTGCATGTTCTCACCATTGATGGTTTGGTGAACTGTCATGTAACATGGATGTAAGCGTGATCCTAAAAAATGCCTTTCACGGTGACCCAAACTATTTACAAGACCTCTTCTGCATTGAGGCTGGCCTTCCCTTTTAAAGGGAATTTTTATTATCAAAAGTACTGGGATAAAACATTTGTTTCTAACATTGGTATTAACTTCAACTATCCTTCTTTTGTTATGGGAGGAATTATAAAATTCACCCCCTTCTTTATAGTACGTTCATTAATTTTTAAAAATCATGTCAATGTGGCGGGACGGAATGTGGTGGGACGGAATTTTGTCCACAATGTCAAAATCAAGAAAAAAAACAATTGATTCACTTTAAAACTGACAAAATTGTTTTTTCTTTCACTTCCAATGAAAAATTATTGCAAAATATTGACTGAGAAAGAAATTTTCATAGATTCCTGAACTTAAAAAAATCATCTCAAAATGTGGCGGCGCCGTGTTTTACACCAAAGACCCTGAAAATAGCATTATTGCTGGCATCCTACCACAAAAGGCCTGAAATAGAAGAAGTTAAAATGGTTTTGAGCCTAGCAAAGTTGATGAATTCAATTTTTATGTACTCAGGAATGTTTATTACCATAATAGTTGATATTTTGGAAAGTTTTGACTAAAATTTTTTTTTCGTCCCTTCCGGGACGTACAAAAATCACCTCAAAATGTGGCGGGACGGAATTTTACACATATTTTAATTTATTTCTTTATTTTTGCAAAGTCCACTGACATTTTTTTTTTTTTAGTGCTGAAATTGTCTATACAGAAGACCTTTATAATACCATAAAAAAAAAATCCTATCTTTTTAAATATGCAGTAACATTAAATTTAACAATTCCGTCCCGCCACACCGAGAGGGCGATACGTGTGTATTTTATTGCTTGTATTCCAAAATTGACGGGCAAATTTTACTTTTTTTTTGCCGATTCATAATCTTTGGTAAGTGGTCTATTAAATCAGAGGAGAAATTCACTCCTGTAACAATTTCTAAATTTTAGGTTGAGTGATGACCATTTTTGGCTCTGGCCCTAATGTCAAAATGGTCCACCAAATGGCATCAATTAGGTCTTCATTTTGCAAAAGTTTCTCACTTCTGAGGGGGCACATCCCCCTCAGACACCCCCTGCGTCGCGCAAGCAATTAAATTTATACAATTATAATATTGAAAACTTGTCCTCGAATAGGAAATGAGCCGGCATGGTCATTTCACAAATTTTCCGCTCTTTAAAACTCAAATTTCACACAATATAGTGTCAAAATGGTCCACCAAATGGCTTCAATTAGGTCTTCATTGTGCAAAAGTTTCTCACTTCTGAGGGGGCACATCCCCCTCAGACACCCCCTGCGTCGCGCAAGCAATTAAATTTATACAATTATAATAATTGAATACTTGTCCACCAATAGGAAATGAGCCGTTATATTATAATATTGAAAACTTGTCCACGAATAGGAAATAGCCTTTATGGTCATTTCACAAATTTTCCGCTCTTTCAAACTCAAATTTTACACAATAATAGTGTCAAAATGGTCCACCAAATGGCTTCAATTTGGTCTTAATTTTGCAAAAGTTTCTCACTTCTGAGGGGGGCACATCCTCCTCAGACACCCCCTGCGTCGCGCAAGCTGACGCCATGACCGCTTCATGCGGCCATATAGTTCGTCGCCCTCTAGAAATCCCATGTATTTTGCGCCCCCCGTATTTTTTTCTCTCTGGATCCGCGGCTGTTAAGGGTAAAAACTCATGTGAGTTATGCTTGTTACATGCATGTCACCAAACTATGCACTTGAGACCATTTTGGATATATTTTTATTTTGGATATATTTTTATTCATACAATGTATAGTTAAACACTTTGATCACTGAGCGTCTTTGGGTACAGAAACTCATACTACACACTTTGAGTTTGTATTTTAAGCACTTACTGTTGTATGATGTTATTGAACTATGCCGTTGGAAATGAGGCCGGTTTGCTTCCAAAGACTTGAAACAAGTCTAACACTTATCGAAGAAAACAAGTCTACCACCATATGATTTTGGAAGTATAGGCATAAAAATGCAATGCAACTCCTCAATCTTGGGAGCTCTCATAATTTTTACTCTTTTAGCCTGAGAATCTTTGGCATTTTAGTATGCAGCATTATGCAGTTTTATGCACATTTTTGTTATGCAAAATAAACTTGCCGATATTATATCAGATATAGGTGAAATGTCAAGAACACTTGATGGACAAATTGAAGATCCGGGCTGAATATTAAAATAATTTTACTTTTGAATTGAGTTCTACCTAAAGCAAAAGCCTCAATCTAAGACTCAAATGTACACCAATTTTTGAAATATGAAAAAAAAAATGAACATTTAAAAATTCCACACAAGGGCCTATATGGTGTAATAATTTGTGGGCTTTTTCTCAAAATTACGAAATGTAATCATTTATTTCCAGTCAAATTTAATTCAAGATAGGGGAGTGTTCAGAAATACTTTGGTGGGGCCGGGGGGGGCTGGAAAATATTTTTTCATGTCGAAAATTTTTAACCCCCTCTTCGCAAACTCAAAACTTTTTTGACCCCCCCTCTTAATGGCCCTAAAACTTTTTTGCCCCCCCCCCCCTCATATAGGTTCAAAACTATTTTGACCCCCCCCCATCATAATGTACCATTCTACATCAAATGGCAGAGGAAACATATTAATGATATACCGTACTAAAATTTGTATTCATGTGCAATGAAATTGTACCCATGTCATTGATATAAAATATGTGGAATTGTGGAAATGTTTTAAAGTAGCATTAAGTATGTTTATGCAACCCAGTATTAATAAACCATACATTTATGATTGGAATCAGTGGCGACGGAAGCATTACAATTTAGGGGGGGGCGGGGAGGAGTATATTTTGTTCTGGTTTTACTGGTAGTGGCGTATATTTCTTTTTGACATTGAGGGGGATGGGGTTGGAAAAAGTATAATGAATCCAGTACCATTTGACGACAGAATAAGTGAATGGTACAAATGCGCGTGAAGCGCGCTAAAATTGTTGCCATTTGGAAGCTAAACAAATGAAATTTGATGCAAAAGTGGATTAAACACGCGCGAAGCGCACAAAAATTTGTACTTGGGGGCCAAAATGGCCAAATATGAGCTTAATTTGGTCAGAAACATACAAACAGGCGTCAACATTGGGGAGATGATTGTATGGGTCATCCCCCGGGATCTACGCCTATATTTACTGGGACTTTTTGTTGCGATGAAGCGTGCAAAAAGAAGACTATTTTAGCCCAAAATACAGGGGCGTAGCCAGTTTTCTTGGTCGGGGGGGGGGGGTGAATAAAATTTCGGGGGCACAGACGAAAAAAGAAATTGCAGTTGCAAATACATATACCGGTTTTGTTTTTTAGAGAGACTGTACATGTATTTGAGCTTCCAAAAAAGGCTTTATTTAGGCAAAACGCGTGCAAACATTGTGTATTTCGCCCATGATGGGATGAAAATGCCTTTATTGTGACAATGGCCCATGATCGGGTTGAATTTATATGGAAAAGGGGCTCGATCCTTGCTCCTTTTCTTTGCCGTCCAGATTTTCTCTTTCATTTTTTGTCAGAGTGGCACTTTTCTCTTTCATTTTTTGTCAGGGGCCCTTCCGCCCCCTGTCTACATTACTGCCAAAATGGTGTGTTTTGCTATTAAATTGATGGGCCAGTTTGCGTGATCGCGAAGTGCAAAATTGCAATTTTACCCTATTTGGGCCCAAAACATGGTGCTTTTCAATGTGCTAAAAAAGTTGCACATGGCAATTATTGCTTTATTTTTTTTCTTCTATTAGGATTTTTACGGGATGTCCCCCATGGAAAAAATTAGGGGGGGGGGACGTGTACCCCGGTTCTCCAAGCTTCCTCCGCCTATAATAATCTGTACTACATGAAACATTATTGTAAAAATTGTCAACACTAAAGAAGAGCAAAGATATTGCAGCTTTTAGTGATTTAAAGAGCTTACTAGAAAGAATTGACACAAACCTCAAAATTAAGTTAAAGACGACAATTTTCAACACTGGATCAAATGTTCTTTTGTTCTGGTTTAACATTGGAACATTTGCGCGCACAGCGCGTGAAAATTTTTTACCCCCCCCCCCCTCTACGTGCCGAAAAACTTTTTACCCCCCCCTGTTCATACCCCCAAAACTTTTTTACCCCCCCCCCCTATTCAGAACTCCTAAAATTGTATGACCCCCTACATATTTTCCAGCCCCCCCACCAGAGTATTTCTGAACACTCCCTAGGGTGATTACATTCAGGTGAATACATATTTTGTACATGTAGGCCTACATAAAATGGTCACTAAAATTGACCAAATAAGTCTATTATATTTTGGGATTTTTTATTTTGAACCACATGTCATTGTCCCAAGGAAAATGATATTATTAAAAGCGTTTAAAAATTTTTTACATTTCTTTTTCATGCGATTTTACATTATTTTTCATTTTTATATACTTTTCAGTGATTTAGAAATTTTGGCTAATTTTTACAATGATTTTTCCTATTATTTCACATTATATCCTGCGATTATATATTTTTTCTTGTGATATTTTTTCATGTGATTTCATATGATGGACAGCTTTTCATCACAGCTACATACACTTTGAGTACATATCATTAAATTTATACCATTTACATCCAGGACTGTTAAATTTGAAAAATAGTTTATGAGATTTTGAGTGATTTCACTGAATTTTATAATTTGTACAAGTTTTTACCAATACTTTGCAAAATTTTACCAATTTTGTCAAAATGTGTCAACATTTTCCCCCATATGACATGTCAAATTTGTATTTGTTTACAAAACTGAGCCTATAATAAATATTCATTCATCTTTATTTCATTCAAATAAAAAATATAACAGCACAACAATTAAACACATACATTGAATGAGGAGGTTCTCGGAAGACCGGATGGCCTGTATTAAGAACCCCTGTCCTAACAAAAAAAGTTTCAAAAAAATAAAAAAAAAATAAAAAATACCGCAAAATAAATATAAATCATGCATATCACTAACGAAAAATTGGAATCAACTAGAATTTGGGGAATTGTTTTTTTGTGAATATCTACGAGTCTGAAACATACCCAAAGTTATAAATAGCTGAAATGCAAATCTGCTGCACATCTCGGTACCCACCTTTCCACTAGGGGTCTTAATTCAGAGAGAAGGTCCAAAAAAAGGGATCATTCCATGAGCATGGGGAAAATCATACCAAAAAAAAACAACGCAGGGGTCTGGCATTTGGTGAGAGATTATCAAAAATGTGTCCAAAATTCATGAAAAAAGGAATCTTTTGGTGACAGGCAAACAAAAAGGGGGTAATTGGGTGGGTGAGAATGAGTTCAGTTAAACAAATAAGGGGGTCATTTGGGTGAGAGGGAGTTGAAAAATGGGGGTCAATGTAGTCCTGCAAGCAAGACTTCAGTCTTTATCATAAACACACTGACATTTATACGGACCTGTAACTTAGTATCTAATAACGTCCTAATGATAAATACTCTGAATTCAGATACTGAGTTACAGTTTCACTGGAACTAGGGTCAATGTGGCCACAAGTATACATCTCTGTCACCCAATTTTAGTGAGTGCCCCCCGATTTAGGGTGAATTTCAGGTTTTCGGAATTACTCTGGGCCAAAATTTAATTTGTATTTTGAGGTATATGTGGTGTTTCCAATTTTTTCCTAAAATCTACAAAATTCCTTTATATGTTTTAGCAAATTTTTGTGCAATTTTGTCCATACTACTATAAATAGTTGGGCAAATTTACCATAATTTTAAACAGAAATAGGCCTAATTAAAAAAAATGTTGGTCACCTCATCAAATTTGGTTTATTTTTTGTGTATATATTTTTTTTAAATCCCAGCCGCATACCCCAACCCAAATCAAAATCAAGAACTTTCCCCATCCCTTTTGTAAATACTAACTCAGGCGACTATTAGTATTTTAATTTAATTTATTCATTTTTCTTTATTGTTGTGAAGTTTATGCAGTTTCCTTATAAAAAGTCTTGGGATATCTTTTATACAACCTATACATTTTCTCTTGTTTGAGTGTAATCTTTATTTGTCTGAGCTGAGTATTTGAATGGAAACACTAGGTCATGCTCCCCATCCACAATATTTTTTCCGCAGTTAACATTTGCATGGCATACATAATGTACATTAGTATTATGAGGTTAGAGATTCCACATAATGCCATTATTATTTCCTCTTACCTAACGTCTATAGCTTCAGAACCAATAACTGTTTTCAAAATATTTTAACACTGAGGAAAGGATAAATTATTTACGCGCATTTTGATGCCCCATTTGTCAAATGTCGTTCAATATTAACAACACAGTAGTGCTTTAAAGAAAAATATCTGAATTTAAAAGTTGCCGTTTAGAGCGATCAATGGTTATTAATAATAATTATGCCAGCTCTGTAGCACGTAAAGCTCGCCATTGTCTTCACGCTTACTTCAAATCAATACAAATAGCTGCAATTTTTAAATATTTTTCTTTTAAAACACTGCTGTATTGTTAATACTGAACAAAATTGGACAAATTGGGTGTCAAAATGCGCCTTGCGTGTACATAAGCATGCAGACACGCTAAACTGAGCAACAAAATAAAAATAGGTAAAGTTCAATGGCCAAATATGACCAATTCCAGAACCCACAACAGTGCCAGGTAAACAATAAAAAAAGTACAATGGAACAGTGAAATAAGTGAAGAAAATCACTGTTTGTGCACAGCACATAAGCAGACAAACCAATCAGAATTGACTAATATGTGAATGTTGCAATTTTTGCTATCTTCAGTAGATAGCAGATGCCTGTCCCAGTGCTGCGGATGCTAAAGCTTAAACAATTTTCCACAAAATGTCAAGAGTCCCAAAGATCATGGAAAATTAGTTTTTCAAGTTTCCAATATTTGTCTTGGCCCTTCAGAGCCATACCATGCATAAAATAAAGGAATATGGCTGATGATGCCAGTCCTGTTGAAATGACAGCAATGGCCTTTTTCAGTTCTTCGAATTGAAGAAAATAATTGAAAAAATGTACCTGCCTGAAAATTCTAAAATATTTTGTTCTCATCATAGCATAATTCATGGGTAATTAGGTGGACACTTAGAGTGAAAATGCCTTCTTCGAGTCACTTTGAAAACAATTATAAGGCTTTGTAGAAATACCAAATTGGTCAATAATATAATTAATATAAATTCTACGAATTTAGAACAAATGGCAATTTATTGTACCTCAAAATGTTAATATTGTCCATGTATATGCACACTTTATCTCATTCAATGACTACACCTACATCTCAGTCATTTAAGGAAATGTAGTCGAGCTGAGAAAATGTCATTTATCGAAGCCATTTTACACAGTAAAGGGGATTGTTTTGGGGTGAAAACATTGGTGTCACTTTAATAAAGACCTATAGCACAGGGTGTCCCAAAAATAAATTTTTTGTAAAGAAACCTTTAATCATTAGCTTTAATAGATTGAAAAAAAATCAATCAGCTCACAACTTTTGAAGATATGCTGTTTTTTTTAGAAATGTACCCCTTTTCCCCTCTGTCCACGGAGGAGGTTTGGCTACTTCAAAGATTAAAAAGAAACACACGTATCATGCATGAATATCAAACATTACTCAATGATAACTTTATAAAATAACAACTTTATTTGGAGAATGGGCTTTACCGGTGGGCTTATGGGCTATGGAATTGTGGGCAAAATAGATGTGGAGTAGCACTTCTTTTGCTATACTTGCAGTTACTTATTTTTTGTTTATTTATGCCTTTTGTTTATTATGTTTCTTACATTGTTGTTTATTGCTTTCTTTTTATTAACAACATAAGTCATTTCTCTTTTTGGGATTAAAAGGTAGCTCTGAAAAGGGCTATTTGGGTTGTCTTTGGTTCTTCTGAAGTGAGTTTACTGTGCTGCTCTGCCCTTAGACTATGCCACAGTCGATTTTTGATAAATAAAAGCACATTATTAATCATGATGAAAGCATTCAGCTGAACTCGAAATTATACTGATATTTATTACATCAAATACTAGTATAAAATTGTTATGAAAAAGTTCATATAAATTTATTAGTGACAGTAAAAGTAAAGTGTAACATATCATAATGTCATAATTATATTGGCACTTCAATACTGAACAATTCTGATTTTAGAATCTACCAGTTTTACTTTATTAATCGCGAAAGTCCGAGTTAAAAATCGACTATGTACTTTGAATTTTAAACGGGACTTTGAACGGGCAAAGTCCCTAACCCACACACTGTCAATCATACGTGTTTATCAATCCAATAATTCCAATTAAACCGCAAGCAATTACAAGACGCGCTCATGCGCCTACTGAGAGTTTAATGTTCCCGCCAACACAAAGTGCGGTATAGTTGTGTACCATAGTTATTTTAATAACTACATGGTACACAACTATACCGCCCTTTGTGTTGGTGGTGTCCGGAGGATTTAAACCATAACAAGATCTGGGCGACCAATCACAAGCCAGATCCATTTAAAGATGCATTACATCATGGCCAATTTTAGTAGGCCAGAAATCCGACAATCTCATCCATAGACAGCCGTGTTAAGCATGTAAACCGCAATCCAAAGTCAGTAGTCCACTTGGGAAGCAGACAGAGGGAGTACGGTGACTGAAAAGATCAGTTGTGAAAATCTATCAATTGTGCACACATTAATTAAATCAAGAGTTTTAAGCTTAAATACAGGGTGTCCCAAAAAAAAGAGGCCCCTCATTGCGCCCTCTTTTTCGCCTATTTCTGAAAAGTAGATAAAATATTTTTTGATATGTAAAGAAACCTTCAATTGTTAGCTTTAATAAACCCAAACAATTATTTCAATCGGCTCACAACTTTTGAAGATATGCCATTTTAAAGCCAAGTACCCGTTTTTCACTCTGTCCACGGATAGCAAACAGAGTGGTTGGGATGGGTCATGCTGTGGAGTGGCATCCAAGATCTTTGCAAACGTATTACTGCTATATTCGCAAGTGTCCGGCGCACAAGGTTGGTACGCAACGCAATTGATGCAATGAGGACTAGGGCTGAAACCTGTATTCGTCAAGGAGGCAACCAGGTAGAGGGCAGAGCAGCACAGTAAACTCACTTCAAAGGAACCAAAGACAAACTAAACAGCCCTTTTCAGGGCTAACCTTTTATTCCAAAAAGAGAAATGACTTCTGTTGTCAATAAAAGAAAGCAAGAAACATTAAAGTAAGAAAGTAAGAAACATAATCAAACAAAAAGGCATAGAATAACCGAGAAAAACATAAGTAATTGCAAGTATAGCAAAAGAAGTCCCATCCCACATCAATTTCGCCCAAATTAATAACATTTAACAAAATCCATAACCCAGAAGCCCACCGGTAAAGCCCATTACCTAAAATAAAGTTGTTATTTATAAAGTTATCATCGAGGAATGTTTTATATTCATGCATGTTATATGCATTTTCAATTTTTAGGTAGCCAAACCTCCTCCGTGGACAGAGTGAAAAACGGATACATTTCTTTAAAAGGGCATATCTTCAAAAGTTATGAGCCGATTGAAATAATTGTTTCGGTTTATTAAAGCGAACGAGTAAAGGCTTCTTTACATACCAACATATACTTGATCAACTTTTCTAAAATAGGAGAAAAAGAGGGTGCAATTAGGGGCCTCTTTTTTTTGGGACACCCTGTACAATATCCAGAGTATGCACAATGGGCAAGTGGACTACGGAGTAGTCTACTCTGCCTTCTACCTGGTTGCCTCCTTGACAAATACCTGTTTCAGCCCTGGTCCTCATTACATCAATTGCATTGCATACCAATACTTGTGAATGCAGCAGTAATATGGTTGCGAAGATCTTGGAGTTGGAAGCTAACTGATCCTCGCTTTGGATGTTGCCCCAATGGAAGAAATCAAGCGGTGCATATCAATTTGTAAGCGCTCTGTTAGCAAATTCACAGTTCATTGAATTTACAACCGTATGACAAACCAGGCAAAAATTGTGACTTTTTGCACAAGATTTGCAATTTAAAGAGAATTGGCCATTACTCATTCAAGTGACGCTAGTATAATGGACAATACAAGTGTGCTTTTTTCATTTAATGACACACAAAATTTGAGAAATATTGTAAGAAACACTTGAGGTTTTGACTTTTAAAACCTACATTTTGGTAAAAAAATGTGCTTGGATAGGAAGTTTTCAACAGATTTACCACATTCGCCTTGCTATCTGTTGACCTAGTGACGAAAAGTGTTTTTAGGGGGAAGGGAAGTGTTAGCTTTCGTTTGATATAAAAAAATTCTGATTGGATGAAGGGAATACTTGAAGGTAATTTTTTCGACAAAAACAAATCAAAGAGGCCTATTTTTCAGCTAGACGCTCCACAGCTCTTCGATGCTATGCACTCAACCGTGCAGTGTAATCAAAGCTGCAGTGGAGACAATCACTGCCTGCTTGAGAGCTTTTGGACGAAAATGTGTGCTCAGGGTGGAAAGTGTGCGCATGATGGTATATAAGAAAATTGTTTTTGTAGATAAACTTTTCCATATGTGAGGTCTGGTGATCTTGCAGACCACTCAAAAGCCAAACCTCATCTGTGTACCGAGTGAAAACCGGGTACATTTCTTTAAAAGAGCATATCTTCATAATTCTTTTGGTTTATTAAAGCTAACGATTAAAGGTTTCTTTACATACCAACATATATTTGATCATTGTGATCAACTTTTCAGAAATAGGAGGAAAAAGAGGGCGCAATGAGGGTTCTGTTTATTTTTGGGACACCCTGTACCATCATAGATCTTTCAAGTTCCAATCAGAATGATGTGAAAATATGACTCACGATTTTGTTTGAGATAGGCCGAGCGGCTCAGGCTAAGCATACCATTTACACGATATGAGATACCACAGAGCCTGCCACAGAGTTTCTATTCTGCATGTTTTTACGATTTGCGCATGATCAGTACCCCATATGATATTTATTTGAATTGTTTGAATAAAGATGATTTCTATTAAATTCCCAGCACATGTGTCAAGATGAGACGGTGAAGATTTTTTTATTCACTTATATTATACAAAATATCAGCCTGAAATAAAACATCCCATTTTGTTGTTGTGATTTACCTTTAACATGTTTAAAAATCTGTTGTTGAAAAAGTTTCTCTGTGGCAATTGATATGGTTTGATTGTTAGATTGCCCCTACTTCGTAGAACAACTCCCATTCCAAGCCTATAGAATGACTTCAATGTCTTGAGACAATTAGGACGACCACCAAGAAGACAGAAAGACCATGTGTTGAACAATTATTCAGGAATGTCTATAGGTGGCCAAAAAGTCCAGTTGTTACGCATGCGGGAATGGAGAAAAATGACTGGAAAGGGAGCGAGGGGACCAGGCTCAGGATCAGGCAAGTGAAAGTATAAGAGATGAGCATGCTCCCTCTTAATATTATTTAATTGCCTTGCTTGGAAACAAGAAAGTAGCAACTGCTTAAATTTGTCTGTGATCATTGTGGACAGGCCTCTAAATGATACCAATTAGTTTGCTCTTCCGCAACTATTAACATGATCATACTTATTCATTGCATGGCAGGAGGGGCAGGAGAGGCCAAGAGTGGGGGAAACTTCAAACTCCTACATCATTTTATAAGCTTCTATAGGTGTAATTTTTTACCACATATCATAGGGGTTATTTTTACTCCATTTCTAGGGGTAATTTTTACTACAAAAACCAGCAAAATGTTTTGAAATATGGTCCCACATTGTTTAAAGATTTCTTTAAAGTTTTTGGACTATTTTACTCCCACTTGAAAATGAACCGCCCTTTACACGCCCCGAAAAATAATGGTAATGTCACTGTTACATGGGCATGTTATAAATCCAAAATTTATTTATTTATGCTATACTTTCTTTAAAGTTTATTTATTGCGTAGGCTAATCATGTCTACATCAGCAATTTTGATGTCAATGTGGATATCTGTCTAGTTGGGCATGTGCTCACGTCCCGGGGGTAGGGGGCACTCCAACTTTGGAGGTGACGCGTATGTAGAGCTGTTAAGACCCCCTTTTCAGCGCCGCTGTCACCCAAAGACCCATATATTTTTTACTGAACACATGTTCTGTCACCCAAGACCCTTTTTCATTTGATCTGTCACCCAAAGACCCTTGGTCGCATGTCATAAGTTGGGTACAATTTCCATTACATGGTCAAAAATGACAAAAAATGTGTTTTTGGATATGTTGTATATATTGACAATCTCTAATAATTAACACCATTTTTAACCTTAACACATGCTTAATTTTTGAGATAATGCTTAATTAGTAATTAATTAATACACAGGTGTCTATGTAAATCTCAATTTTCAAATGCGTTTTTCTCAAATCGGACCTCAATTACAAAAATGACTGTAATTTTTTATTTTATGCAAGAATGTCATCAGATTTGGAGGATATGTTCTGAATACATTAATGCTTCAAATGAACTTTTAAAATAATTGTACGTAAGTTAATTACATTGTGAAGGTCAATGACCTTTTATGAGTAATTAGCAAGATGGTTATTCTATTATTGAGGAAATGAATATCAAGAAGAGAAATGAACATTAGCATATTGCTAAAATTACTGAAATTCAACTAGGATTTCATTAAAAATGAAAAAAATGGAATATATAACCCTTAAGGTGGTACTACACACCTTAATAAATTTGTGACTATTTTTGCGTTTTTCTCAAAAAATAATATCACACTGGTAACAAAAGTCATGTATATTAGAGGGGTCAAGAATCCAGTTACTACACTGGAATTTCAGTGACTCAAGACAAGCGGTACATTATTTATGATAAGAAAAGAGGTACCGCTAGAACATACCTCATTTCTTAACATATATAATGACCCCTTGTCTTGAATCACTGAAATTTCAGTTAAGTAATTGGATTCCTTTTTATTACTTTTGTTACCAGTGTGTAGTTACTTTTTGAGAAAATGCAAAATTAGTCACAAAATTTATCAGGGGGTGTAGTACCACCTTAAGTAGTCAGTAATTGTTTTAATTGTACAAATTCAACATTCAAAGCTGTCAATACATCATACCCTCCCTATATTTGACAAAAGTAACCAGTAGTTTTGACATGCTGACATGTGAATTTTCACATAGGCCCTATTGTACACTCCCGCATCCGCCTGCTCCACATCCGCCTGCTCCTCCACCCCTGGCATTTTTCATTTCAACTGATGTGATTTTTTTACTGAATAATGTATAATTATATGCTTCAGTAGACTGAAAGAGTATAACATTAGGCTTAAAATGAGGTATCAACCACTGCTGTAGGATATGGGGTTACGGAAAGCCAGTCAAATTTGTATCGCAATTTTCAGAAAAGTGTAATCCCTCCACCCTTTTAGCATACCCAACTTATGACATGCGACCCCTTACAAGTTCAATTTTAACAGCAACTTTCATTTATCACTGATTTGAAGCCATTTAGAACTAGAAATTTGATTTTGAGGTTTTTGTGGGGCTGTTTCGGCTCTAACCCAAAGATCCATTAAAATTTTTTTCACATTTTGCTTTCACCGAATGCCCAAAATCATGCTCTCACCCATTGACCCCATATTTTTTACATTTTGCTCTCATCGAATGCCCCTTAGTGTGAAAGTGCCAGCCCTACACTTATATCCATTTCAAATTGAAGTGTCCCCCCCCCCCACCGAGCTCACGTCATGTTAAATTTGGTTGGAATTCCAAATCTTACATACCTTTTAATGGACATTTGTATGAAGATGGTTTGATTAGGAAATGGCTCATAGTTTTGATTGAGAAAGTCATAAAATATTTTAAAATTATGTATGATTTTTGAACACACTGTATCCACAGATCCTGATTTCTAGGATCTGTGCTGTATCTCAGCAGCAAGGCAACATAACTCATTATTTAGTTTGGTTTTTTTGAAAGCCTACAATGTTCTTAGCACATTGGTTTTAACACAAGAAGTTTTGATGGTGGTAAATCAGAGAAGAACAAAATTGTGTACTTTTTGAACCAAACTTTTCCACCCTATATGATATGTGCAAGAATAGTTTCTTGGGAATTCCCACTCCTGAAAAAGGTCTTTTTCTCGGGAATTCTAGAGAATCCCCTTTTCGGAATGTCCACTCCTAAAAAACAAGGGGTCTTTTTCTTGTGAATTCATGTGTCTTCTTTTTAGTTCTTTATGATTTTAAGAATAATTACGGGGGGGGGGGCAATTCCCACTCCTAAAAAAGGGGAAATTTTTCTTGGGAATTCCCATGTCTTCTTTAGGGTTTTGAAAATAATAAAACAATGACCGATGTGGTGAAATTTTCACTTGGGAATTCCCATGTCTTCTTTAGGGTTTCCAGAATAATGACAACCCCTTTGGGAGGAAAATTTGCACTCCTAAAATGGGGAAAATGGGACTAAAGAAGACATGTAAATTTTTACCATAAATTTTTGGGAATTCCCAAACCAAAATTTTATCGAAACAAATGGGAATTCCCATTTTGAAAAAAAAAATGCTTCAAAAAATGGGAATTCCCAGGGTCCCTAAAGAAGACAGGCAAATTTTTGCCAAAATTTTTGGGAATTCCCAAGCCTAAAAAGTCGTCTTTTTCTTGGGAATTCCCATGTCTTCTTTAGGGTTGTGAGCATAAAGGCTATTTTTTTTTGGGAATTCCCAGAGCAAAATTTGGTGAAAATTTTTGGGAATCCCATGTCTTCTTTAGGGGGTGTGCCTTTAATTTCTGGAATAGCCCATTGTCACTCTCCACCCAGGTGTATAAATGGGTACCAGCTTATGCTAGAAAGGTGAACAGACTGGCTGTTTTTACTATCCTATACAGTGTGATAGATGACAGGCAAGTCCAATATTTTATCATAGTGATGCACTCCTCCAAATATAAATATATTTTACATCTGATTGTACCTTAATAGGGTGATCAATTCAAGTTAAGTAGCAATTAAAATACAAGATGATGATATGTGGTGAGCATAAACATTTAATGAACTACGGTCATTGGTCCGAACCACATATTCATTTGTGTAATGAGTTTGATATTTATTTTCTACAAGAGTAATCATTCATAATATGTGAACAGTCACTTGCAAATTTGACTTTTGCTAGCAGCAAGCTTTTATTTTCAAATTTATTGGGCAAATTGTATTGAAGTCAATTGCAATTTTCACCTATATTCCAGTAACAATTCAAATACAGCAATAAATTTCAAAGAAATAATGTAATTTAAAAGCTTGATAAATATACACTTAAGGAAATGAAAAGTCAGATCTGATTGAAGGGACAAAAGCATCCTAAATGTATGGGTATACAAATGTCACACATTAGGTGGCATACAATTCATTTTTTGGTTCTTGTCCAGAAGATCATCAAGAATTGATGAGGATGAGTTTGGGAGGAGTTTTTTTCAATGCAAAATAATAGTCCTTGCTAGCAGTTTGTAATCTTTTTTCAATGCATTCTTTTAAGTTGATGAGTTACTTTTTTAAAAAGATTCCGAGGGAAGAATACTACAAAAATGTCTTTAAAGTGATTCATGTTGCTTAATTAATTTCTTATCACTTTTATGAATTGCTGGAGCTTTTAAATCAAAATTGATTGAAAAATTAAAAAAGAAATATGACTGAAGGAAAAATGCAAGCAAGGACTACAAATTTTTATTCGGCTTTATCACATGTGACGTGAACCTAATCACTCAGAGGCAGGAACGGTCACATTGGTACAGGCAAAAAAGGGACAGGGTTGCCAAACCCACAATTTGGTTACCCAATTGGGCGACTTTTGAAGGTTTTCCCCACAACTTTTGAACATTTCTTGTCCCATAGAAACCAATGGTTAAGAGACAAATTGATGATTTGACCCAAAATTCAGGCTGCAAATTGTTGGCAACCCTGAATAGGGATGGTTTTAGTCAAGATGAATATTCACATACTTGCTTATAGCTTATACTAATGCCCCATTGAATTCTAATTTTCTTTCATTGTGTTATAGACAGTACTGATACCTCCTACAAATTGTACAATTTATTTAAAAGTAATTGCTTTTCTAAACCTCCCAGGAGAGTATTTAAATTGAATTTGGGTTTTCTTTGCAGTAACTCTAACACATCCACCATAATTGTAAAACAACATCACTTATGTCAACAGCATGTATATCACTTACAATATCTACTCAAGATCACATCCACCATATTGTTATCAAAACACATTAAATTGGATGACTTTTTTCAACAACCGGACAATCACATGTCATTCCTTAATTCTCATTCAATTCCTCATCACTATAATATACCTGGCCTTCAACAAAAAAAGCAGTTTTTTAAACAACGTGTATTAAATTTTGATATAAAATTGTAACAAATGATGATGAATGGGATGGAATTGATACCATTAACACGTTCTCTGCCCACTCATAAGATGTAAGTCATAAAGAGACAAATTCATTCATGGTGCTATTTTCCAACCTGCTTTCTACTCGATCATAATAATATAACATTTTCAATCAAATGAACAATCAATTGTATCTACGCTTAATAGCTTCCAATGGCTCCATTAATCATGCCAAGTGCTGATGGATGAATCAGTGTGTCACTCTCAAAATGCTGGTTAAAATTTTGTTGGTTAACACAGCTGGACAACAAAACCAAGAATTGGTGATATGTCACTTTTACCAATTATTGGGTAAATTGTGTAAAAGGTGATATTTTAATGCCCAAGGTCCAAAATATCAAGAGCTATTTTAAGAACCACTGAACTTGTTTGTATTCATCTTAATGCATTTTCATGCTGATCAAAAATATGGGCATGAAAATATATTTTGAAACTGTTGAATTTGTACAGAAATTTTGAAACTTGAAACAATAGTTGGTTCACAGGCAAATTAAAAACCAAACCTAAATGTATGGGTATACAAATGTCACACATTAGGTGGCATACAATTCATTTTTTGGTTCTTGTCCAGAAGATCATCAAGAATTGATGAGGATGAGTTTGGGAGGAGTTTTTTTCAATGCAAAATAATAGTCCTTGCTAGCAGTTTGTAATCTTTTTTCAATGCATTCTTTTAAGTTGATGAGTTACTTTTTTAAAATGATTCCGAGGGAAGAATACTACAAAAATGTCTTTAAAGTGATTCATGTTGCTTAATTAATTTCTTATCACTTTTATGAATTGCTGGAGCTTTTAAATCAAAATTGATTGAAAAATTAAAAAGAAATATGACTGAAGGAAAAATGCAAGCAAGGACTACAAATTTTTATTCGGCTTTATCACATGTGACGTGAACCTAATCACTCAGAGGCAGGAACGGTCACATTGGTACAGGCAAAAAAGGGACAGGGTTGCCAAACCCACAATTTGGTTACCCAATTGGGCGACTTTTGAAGGTTTTCCCCACAACTTTTGAACATTTCTTGTCCCATAGAAACCAATGGTTAAGAGACAAATTGATGATTTGACCCAAAATTCAGGCTGCAAATTGTTGGCAACCCTGAATAGGGATGGTTTTAGTCAAGATGAATATTCACATACTTGCTTATAGCTTATACTAATGCCCCATTGAATTCTAATTTTCTTTCATTGTGTTATAGACAGTACTGATACCTCCTACAAATTGTACAATTTATTTAAAAGTAATTGCTTTTCTAAACCTCCCAGGAGAGTATTTAAATTGAATTTGGGTTTTCTTTGCAGTAACTCTAACACATCCACCATAATTGTAAAACAACATCACTTATGTCAACAGCATGTATATCACTTACAATATCTACTCAAGATCACATCCACCATATTGTTATCAAAACACATTAAATTGGATGACTTTTTCAACAACCGGACAATCACATGTCATTCCTTAATTCTCATTCAATTCCTCATCACTATAATATACCTGGCCTTCAACAAAAAAAGCAGTTTTTTAAACAACGTGTATTAAATTTTGATATAAAATTGTAACAAATGATGATGAATGGGATGGAATTGATACCATTAACACGTTCTCTGCCCACTCATAAGATGTAAGTCATAAAGAGACAAATTCATTCATGGTGCTATTTTCCAACCTGCTTTCTACTCGATCATAATAATATAACATTTTCAATCAAATGAACAATCAATTGTATCTACGCTTAATAGCTTCCAATGGCTCCATTAATCATGCCAAGTGCTGATGGATGAATCAGTGTGTCACTCTCAAAATGCTGGTTAAAATTTTGTTGGTTAACACAGCTGGACAACAAAACCAAGAATTGGTGATATGTCACTTTTACCAATTATTGGGTAAATTGTGTAAAAGGTGATATTTTAATGCCCAAGGTCCAAAATATCAAGAGCTATTTTAAGAACCACTGAACTTGTTTGTATTCATCTTAATGCATTTTCATGCTGAAAAAAATATGGGCATGAAAATATATTTTGAAACTGTTGAATTTGTACAGAAATTTTGAAACTTGAAACAATAGTTGGTTCACAGGCAAATTAAAAACCAAATTGTCAATTGTTGGATAATATATTGCCCAAATATTTTACCCAACACATTGTTGACCAGCTTTCTATGAGTGTATAATCATACCTAGGTATAATGGTAAGTCTTGCATTTCTTTTCAATGTTTTGCCTAACTGCATTCTACATCAAGTTTTATCATAAAATTGGATGCATTTTTTATATACTATAATTGCAAATAAGTAATTCTGGTAAATTTTGTTGGCTAGCCACAGTGTTGACTGGGTCAGTGAGAATATATGTATATGAAACATTTATTTTTAAACCAACTTATGTGAAATGTCAGTTTTGTCTTCATTAGGGTTAATAGCTTTATGTTGTACCTTTTATTTACAGATTAATGTTTGTTCTAAAAATACAAAATTCTTATTTTAACAAGGACAAATTTACTGATTGTCGTCTGTTCAAGTTCTTCAGTTACCAATCTTTAATAACATACAAACTATAGCGGGTTGGGTTGTTTAAAGTAACTATGAAGGTGCATGCTAGCCTTAACATTATACTCCAAGAACTACTAAAAACAAAGTGACTGCTCCACCCCTTGTCGGCGGGAGCGGTCACTGGGTTTAACAGTTGTCACTAGAAAAAGTGGGTAATGGTGAATCCAACGGACGAGGACACAAAACACATCGAGGATCAATAAATGATACAAGAGGATACCTTGAATATAAACAACAGAAAGGAAAACGAGCAAGGTATACCAACTTGATGTGGGGGAAACAAGTAAAATACAGACTAGACAATATGCAGGGGGGGAGCAAAACCAGCAAATGTAGGCATAGGAAGTAAGCAAAGTTCGATAGCCAAAAATTACCAGTTCCAAGGCTCACAAAAGTGCTAAACCTGCAAAAACAACAAGGATCAATGGTAATACAAAACTGCACTAGAACATGTGATGAAAATCACTGTGCATATAAACAGACACGCTAAACCAAACATCCAGAGTAGGCACAAAATAAGCAAAGTTTGATGGCCAAAAATTGCCAATTCCAGAGCCCACAAAAGTGTCAGGAAAACAGTACACTGGAAGTGATGAAAATCACTGTGTACATAGCAGTCAAACACTAAACAGACAAAAAACAACCGACGTTTCGAGCAGATAAACTGCTCTTCTTCAGGGACAGACAACAAAAATCTAAACTAGGTTTAGCTGTTCTCTGGATATCACACAGGCTTTTTGGGATTGCCATGGTCAAAAGGCCCTATTGCAGGGTTAGTACGTATAGGTGGCACTTGGGGCTTGACCCCCTCCCCTATTAAACTCAGCCTATATTGGGTACATTTTAGCAACTCAGCCCCTAGGAGGGCTCCCAGCACCCATGGTTGAGGGTGTCTGCGCATGCTCTTGCTATAATCCACACGTAATACCGGGTACCGAGCCCTCTTTTGGCTATGCTGCACATCCCAACTGCCCCATGCATGATTCAATTAGCCAATCAGGACTACTGCAATTTATTTAGATTAATTGTTGGGTGCATCACATACTGATCTGTCTCAAAAGGCTGCTTTGTGTGATATTTAATTATCAATTTTGTCATCTTCCAAGAGAGAACTACACCAGGAGTGCTCATCTTAAGAAGGGTGAAATTAGACTCTGAAGATGACCGCGCTGGTGATCAACCAATGATCTACCCCTCCAACTGATAGTAAGACTAGGTTCCTCTGACCAGTCATTGTCCGTAATGACATTGCACATCCCAGTTCCAACAGTGCAAGCTCTGCTCAGCTGACTCTAGCTCAAGGGTCTGCTGGGTAATATAAGGGCATTTACACCACTCATACCAGCTGTTCCTAGCCTGAAAGTAGGATGGAGTGCCCAATCTCTGATGATGATTTAATTAAATCTATCTCTGAGGGAAGCGGGACGGTTGGGGCCCCCTAAAACCGGTTTAACCCACCAGAGTCTGATCCTATGTCCAGAGACCTCAGAGAATTGATTGATGCCTACCCAAGACAAGGAGATATGCAGTTCAAGAAATACTTCCCAAGACACCTTCAAAGAGGCATTATAATGGAGTGCTCATCTGTACAAGGGTGAAATAAAGCTCCGAAGGTGACTGCGCTGGTGCTCTACCAATGAATTACTTCTCTTTCATATTGTTATTTGATATTTCAGCATGTTCCTCTCTTTTATGCATGTACATAGGATTGGGATATTTTGACAATACCTCAAAATCAAAACAGATACTTAATTTTGCAGAAAATTAGATGACAACAATAAAAAAAATTACACAAAGCAGATTTTTGAGGTAGATCAGTATGTCATGTCTATGTTTGACATAGGTGAGAGCCTTCTGCTAATAAAACAACCAACTTCTAGCGCCAAGTTTAACGGGCTCATAATATTTTTAACGGAACAAAAGTACAGCTGAAGTTCTGAAAACAGAATAAAGTATGCTTGAAAAATACATTAAACACCTGGACATAATTTTTGTTATGATGTTTATATTTATACACTTGTATTTAGTGCTTTGCGCTTATAGGTTTAGTGAGCTTCAGCCAAACAGAATAATTATGAAATAAAATAAAAATTCATAAAATATTACAGGAGCAATTATATTGCCAATGTTAAATTCAGACAAATTCTTACTAAAAAAGGAAGTGGGCATGATGCTAAAGATGATAAAATTGTTTCTTTGCCTTATTTTTCAACGACATCTCTATAAAATAAGTACAACACACTAACCAGAAATGGCATAATTGTGTATTTTAAAGTATAAATTACAGCAAAATGATTTCTGCAACAGGATTTTAAAATTATCTAAACATTCTTGATTCTTTCAGTGTGTGTGTAAGATATATGCTGAAATAAAATGAATTAAATAAGTGTATAATTATGATGATATTTCATCAGTTACCCGACGAGTAAAAGCCGCCGTTTTTCAAGTGTATAATAAGCAAAAAGGCTTACACAAGTGAATAATATTTGCAAGTGTTATCATCAATTGTATTTGATTTGATTGCTTTTGTGTAGGAGTCAAAATGATTTGCAATTAATTACTTTCTACAATTATTGTCTGCGATTTGCGGAAATCGTCTACAGAAATGTCAAATTAGTCATTGCCTATTGATTAGAGATTTGCTCTGCAACAGAGTTACTTGATCACCACTCAGGATTTAGAATTGTGAATTGTTTAATGAATTTTTTTACAGAAGTCATTTTTGAGATGCACAGGCAATGAGAGACAGTGGGCAGGTTCAAATGTTTAAGTTTTGTTTTATTATTCCTACAAATGCACAACATACATGCCCAGATATTTGCATCACCAGTAAGGTGTTTTTTGATATTGATATTTTTCTCAGTCTGTTTGTTTAACAGAGTCTTTCATGGGAAAGAGCAGCATTTACTTAAATGTTTGTTTAGCACACATAATGTATGTATAGTTGTAACACAGCATCAATGTTGTATGGTGATGTGACACACAGTCATCTATGGCCTCATAGATGATACCCAGGTCCAATAAATTGATGTGCTTACAACTAGACCGCACCCACTGAATAAGAATTTTAACCAATATTCAGTGCCTCGAGGTGGTCAGAGAGGCCTAGCGACTAGAGGCACAGACTCATAATCAGAGGGTAATAGATTCAAACCCGGGGGTGCTATCATTTTATACCTTTAGGCAAGGCTCTTAACTTTTATTGTCACTCTCCACCCAGGTGTATAAATGGGTAACAGCTTATGCTAGAAAGGTGAACAGACTGGCTGTTTTTACTATCCTTTACCGTGTGATAGATGACAGGCAAGTCCAATATTTTATCATAGTGATGCACTACTCCACATATAAATATATTTTACACCTGATTATACCTTAATAGGGTGATCAATTCAAGTTAAGTAGCAATTGAAATACAAGATGATATGTGGTGAGCATAAACATTTAATGAACTATGGTCATTGGTCCGAACCACAAATTCATTTGTGTAATGAGTTTGATATTTATTTTCTACAAGAGTAATCATTCATAATATGTGAACAGTCACTTGCAAATTTGACTTTTGTTAGCAGCAAGCTTTTATTTTCAAATGTATTGGGCAAATTGTATTGAAGTCAATTGCAATTTTCACCTATATTCCAGTAACAATTCAAATACAGCAATAAATTTCAAAGAAATAATGTAATTTAAATGCTTGATAAATGTACACTTAAAGAAATGAAAAGTCAGATCTGATTGAAGAGACAAAGGCACCTTTAATGTATGAATATACATACAAAAGATACTATAAGCTATGTCACACATTAAGTGGCATTCAATTCATTTTTTGGTTCTTGTCCAGTAGTAACAATTTGGTTATTCAATTGGGCGACTTTTGGAAGTTTTCCCCATGACTTTTGAACATTTTCTGTCACATAGAAAAAAATGGTTAGGAAAAAAATTGGGTGACTGTACTATATTGGCTCCTGTAACTTGTGGTAGCTTCCTGCCCATAGAAACCATTGGTTAAAAGAAAGATCGGGTGACTTTTTGATGACTTAACCCGCGATTCAGGCTGAAAATTGTTGGCAACCCTGAATAGGGATGGTTTTAGTCAAGATGAATATTCACATACTTGCTTATGGCTTGTACTAATGCCCCATTGAATTCTAATTTTCTTTCATTGTGTTATAGACAGTACTGATACATTCAAAAAGCAATATTGTACAATTCATTTAAAAGTAATTGCTTTTCAAAACCTCACAGGAGAGTATTTAAATTGAACTTGGGTTTTCTTTTCAGCAACTCTAACACATCCACCATAATTGTAAAACAACATCACTTATGTCAACAGCATCGATATCACTTACAATATCTACTCAAGATCACATCCACCATACTGTTATCAAAACACATTAAAGTGGATGACTTTTTCAACAACTGGACAAACACACGCGATTCCTTAATTCTCATTCCATTCCTTATCAATATAATATACCTGGCCTTCAACAAAAAAAGCAGTTTTTTAAACATGTATTAAATTTTGATATAAAATTGTAACAAATGACAACGAAAGATGGGATGGAGTTGACACCATTAACACGTTCTCTGCCCACTCATAAGATGTAAGTGATAAAGAGACAAATTCATTCATGGTGCTATTTTCCAACCTGCTTTCTGCTCGATCATAATAATATAGCATTTTCAATCAAATGAACAATCAATTGAATATATGAATACAAAACCCACCCAAGTCCATATGTTGGCTAAATTGAGTTAAGCATGGGAAATTGTTGCTATACATAGGCCTGTCATATGTATGAAAGAACAACTCAAATTCATCCTCTGTGTCTATTGAGCATGTGAAAAATAGCATGTATGAACGAACCACCCAATTCCATGATTTGAGTCTTGTAACGCATTGATTGAAATCCAGTATGTATAAAAGTCCACTTGTAACACATTCATTGCTAGAGAGTGACAAAAAAAAAAAAAATGGGTTCAATAAAGGAAAGTGTGTGGTTTATATTACATGGCAGAATGCTTATCAACATTATACATATGTGTGCTTTATTTCGTATTATCTTACTAGTGGTAATCTCATTCTAACATTGTTGTCTTTGTATATGATTCAAACAACCACCCAAGTCCAAAATTTAAAATGAACCCCACAAAGTTCCTGAAATGCTAATCGTCATACCTAATACAGGTTAATCCACTCATTTGCACATTAAACTTACTATATTGACCAGGTAAATCTAACTGAAGGAATTAAAATGATACACATGGGTTTTCTCTCAAAATCACTTCCCATGGACTTGGGTGGGTTTTGTATTCATGTATTCAATTGTATCTACGCTTAATAGCTTCCAATGGCTCCATTAAGCATGCCAAGTGCTGATGGATGAATCAGTGTGTCACTCTAAAAATTCTGGTTAAAATTTTGTTGGTTAACACTCAGGTGGACAACAATTCCAAGAATTGGTTAATATGTCACTTTTACCCATTATTGGGTAAATTGTATAAAAGGTGACATTTTAATGCTAGCCATAGGTTTCAACATAAAAAATCCAAGTTTTGAGATATTTCTCAAAATATAATATCAAGATCTATTTTAAGAACCACTGAACCAATACTAGGCTTGTTTGTACTCATTTTCATGTATTTTTCATGCTGATAACAAATATGGTTATCAAAATGTACAATTTGATTGTTGAAGTTATCATATCATATCATGAAACATATCTGCAGTCAAAACCCATGTGGGGAGGTTTAAGCAACTGTTGGATGATTGGATCACAGGTAAACCATTTAACCAAACAGTTGCCGAACATATTTTCCCAGTATTTGGTAAAATTTATTAATTGGTTAAATTCTACAAAATCAAAAACCAAATTGTCAACAGTTGGATAATATTATTTTTACCCAACACATGTTGATCAGTTTTCTATGAGTGTATAGTTATAGCTAGGTATAATGATAAGTCTTTCATTTCTGTTCAATTTTTTCCCTAACTGAATTCTACATCGAATCTGATCATAACATTGGATATTTTTATATAGTATAATTGAAAATAATTCTGGTAAATGTTGTTGGCTAGCCCAAGTGTTGAGCATGCTCTTGCTATAATCTACATGTAAAACTTTGTACCCAGCCCTCTTTTGGTTATGCTGCACCTCCCAACTGCCCCATGCATGATTCAATCAGCCAATCAGGACCACTGCAATTTTTACGTTAATTGTTGGGTGCATCACATGATCTGTCTCAAAAGACTGCTTTGTGTGATTTTTATTATCATTGTTTAGAGGTTAATGACTGCGCATCAGTTGTTTTGAGCAGTGGCGGCGCCACGGGGGCATGGGGGGGCAAATGCCCCCCCAGTCAGAACTCTTGCCCCCTGTTGCCCCCCCAGAAAAAAAAAACAAAATTACGAAAATTTCACCTTTCTGCGGTTATTATGTGCAAAATTTGTTGATTTTGCCCCCCCCCCTGAAATTCACTTTGCCCCCTAATGCCCCCGAAAAAAATTTCCTGGCGCCGCCACTGGTTTTGAGGCAATTGTGAAATATCTGAACATTGTGCTTTGGCACCGAGGAATATCCCTAGGGGTCCCTAGGGGCGCATTACTGATGCAAAGTCATTAACCTCATTCATAACCGTCACTTTTCACTTTTTAAATTTAATTTACATCAAATTTTCTTCGTTTAAATTTTAAAACAAAATATAATTTCAACTGTATCTTTCGTTTTCCCTGTAAAAAATTGAATAGCCCATTAGGGAAATACCGCTAGCAACAAATCACACTAGCACGCAATCAGGCGATGTCCAAATACGGCGGCCAGCGCCCGCGTAAATTGTTCGAATGCATAACACGTCACGTAACGTGGTCATTGTTAAGCATAATTTTAGTTACGTCACAAGACACACAGTCATTATACTTTTTCAATAACCTGCATTTGCGTCCGCGTATTTTAAAGTTATTATCTGTGATTGGATTAAATACATCGCGTATATTAATGAGGTTATGAATGTATTTCATATTGTTATTTGATATTTCAGCATGCTTCTCTCTTTTATGGATGGACATAGGATTGGGATATTTTGACAATACCTCAAAATCAAAATAGAGACTTAATTTGACAGAAAATTAGATGACAACAATAGAAAGGTTACACATTTGACATAGGTGAGAGGCTCTTGGTAAAAAACAATCAACTCCTAGCGCCAAGTTTAATGGGCTCATAATATTTTAAATTTTAACAGAACAAAAGTACAGTCGAAGTTCTAAGAATTAAGTGTACTTGAAAAATACATTAAACACCTGGATGGAGCAATAATATTTGTTACGATGTTTATGTTTATACACTTGTATTTAGTGCTTTGCACTATTGGGTTTAGTGAGCTTCAGTCAAACAGAATAATTATAACATTTTAAAAAATCAGAAAATATTACATGCATCTATATTTTAATCTTCCCTTCAAATGCTTGGTGAATTTTATAAAATCACCGATTCCACTCATAGATTTTACTTGTTGAAAGTGCTCCCTCGGCCTTGCCTTTCTCCTAGCCATGCTACTGGATTTTATGACAACAGTTTGAGAAGAAATAATAAAACAATTGTATTTTTTGAGAGGTTGAATTCAATTGACAATAAAACCAAAATGTTAATAGAACTTAAATTCTGAAACCACTGGGAGACTCAAAGTAACATTGGGCTAGTGCAGTTGAAATCCATACATGCCCTACAGAATAATGTCCTGCTGCACAACCCAAAAATTCAAAGTATCCCAGACCAACTCGGTCTGAAAGCGGATCAGATTGAACATTCAAGTGAGTGCAAATGCGTGTGGCATTATAAATCCATAATTATTATGAATATGGGTGATTGCATACATGTAGGTCATTCTTAGTTTTCATTTAACATTGATTGGATCCAATTTGAAAAAGCTAGAATGGATCGGGATCTGTTGGTTTGGTCTGCATAAAAAATGAATTGGTCTGAATCGGACGAGTTTGTTCCAAATATTTTTGGGATGGGTTGGTCGGGTTCAGGGAATGCCAGGATTGGGGTGGAAAAAAATCTTGCCCCACAGGGCATTACTACAGAAGACCTAACCTTAATCTTCCAAACAGGGTGTAAGAATTTCAAATGGTTACCTGAATGGGTGACTCCATTTGAAATCTACACCCTCTGTGTGGGAGAGTACTGTCTTGTCTTCCATAGGGGTGTATGGATTTCAACTGGAATAGCCATTAACTGGCAGCATTAAATGGAGGCGACAAAGGAGGAGAGAGATGACAAAAAGGATGGCAGAAAGAAATGGTGACACTTTAAAGAAAACAAAATGAAGCTTGTATTACATTTCTGATCATTTAATTCATGATTTCAAGATGTACAATACAAATGTGTAGTAACATAATAATTACCTTATGTAGTAGTTTTCCCTCTTTTCATATTTCATTTTGGAGATATATTACACAAATCGACTGAATGCTATAATTTCCTTTCAGTTTTAATTTTTTTGATTGATACAGAAGCAATATGTTTATTTCTTTTTTACAGCCTAGTTAGATTATAAAAATATTACAGAAATTTAATAACAAAATGGTTGATAGCAACTTGTATTTTTTACAGTTGTTTTATTGCTACCAAACTAATAAAGACTATTTTTAGTATGGTGTAAGCATGCATGCATGCTAACTTTTGTTTGCTTCAATTTGCACAATATTAGAGTTTTCTGGAAATTATTAAAGGTCAGAAGGCAAAATTTGACCATTTTTTAAAACGTCTATATCTTTCAATGACCGTTACATCAAAACGAAATCACTGAAAAAGCACTAATATGAGCAACACTGTAATAATCACCAAAATGATCCCTAAAATATAGTGAATTTCCAAAGCACAATGCCATTGAAATTATGAAATTTTCATTGGTGGTATTTCAGAAATCATTTAAATGATTATTACAGTCTTACTCATTTCAGTGTTCATCTCAGATTAAAGCGCTTTGTTTTAGTGATTTTATTTCATAGTGATAAATATCTGCCAACCTGAGACACATATTTGTCTAAGTGCAAACAAAACAGCTTTTGTGGGAGTTGATCATGTAATGTTATTGTTTAAGCATCAAGACAAAATTGACTAGGAGTGTATTGTAACTGCAAATTCAAGCAAAATATCAACATATCATATAATGATGTAAATTCATACATAGCGGTAAATGTAACTAGAAAGCAAAATTAAACTGCTACGCTACTCAAACTTGGTACACGCATCGGGGCTTTCACCATCTCAACCAGCATCTTCAGTGGATGTTATTGCTCTGAAGATTTGTTGATGCATCCAAAGACATTGCCAGGCTTTTTAGTGTGAGGGGGCAAAGCCGAATTTTGTCCCTATTTGTCAATTTTTTGTCATTGTAAGGACACTTTACTCTTTGCCCCCCCCCCCATTTTATCCCTGGAAAATGTCTGTGAGCCCCTAGCTATGCCCCCGGATGTTGCTGTCCATCTAAGTCTAAAATATTTCATTATTTTGAATAAAATGTTGATTTCTAGCAAACTTTAACATACAAAAATAAATAATTGTTGTTTTAAATATATCATAAATCTCTTTCTGTTAATTTTCAGGGATTTTCTTTGCAGTAGGAGCATGGTATATGGTTAATAATGAATACCTACTCAATTCTCTGTCCCGCACTTTTTGATCTGCTCTGATCTCATCCCATAAAAAATATTGTGAAACTTTTGATAATCACCTTCATGTGGTTGTAAACTACATCTGTAAACTAAAAAATTGTGATTTCACATGTATACATGGGTAGTTATTGGTTTACAGCTGTAACAGATGCAATAATGAAATGGTATGAAATAATGGATAATGAAATGGTCACCTACACAGTCATGAAAAAGTATGTAACTTGAAACTAGGAATTGAATTTCATCAGCCTAACTGGCTAAATTTTGGATTATGTTTTACAGTATTCCCTGAATTTAATGCCCTGCTTACTTAAGTATCTGATTGCATAAAATAGCGATATCAATATACAAAATAACACACAAGGCAGCGTTTGGATAAGTAAGGTTTATGCATGAGTTCTTCAAAATGTAGCTCTGCATACCATTAGATCCGTACATAGAATTTGATACCATAACTCGCACTTAAGTGAGAATTGAAAGGTACAAACTCATGATTTTTTAATGATTGTAACTAAAGGTTAGTGCTACTACTGACATCCTTGGTAATGTGGCTGTTCCATAAAATAAACTTACTCCCTGTTATCACTGATATCAGCATGTTAAAGTGTTAATAACAGTATTTAAAAACCTCTTAGGCAGTGAGAAAAAAACCTGTTCTAAGGTATTTTTGCAGAATTTTGTGATTGTAAGGATCATATGCACAAAAAAAAATTGTCCGTCAATAGAACAGTTTTTGTTGTTGTTTTTAATTGTATGCAATGCTTCCTATACTTTTATGTGTAAAGTAAATATAATCACACACTGAAGCATTATATCAAGTGCTAACACTTGCTTTTAGATGAACAAACACAATTGTATGTTAATGAATGTGTTTCAATGGTTCAGGAACTAAGTACAAAATAATAATGAGTAATGACTGTGGTATTTTTATCCAGAAGCAGGACTTACAATAAGTTTCTTTGTCAAGAAATGACACTCTACAATAGAAATCAGGATTCCATTCCATATTGAAATGGAAATATGAAGTGAAACATAACATATAACAAACATGTATTACACTTTTATATCAAACTTAGACAGTCACATCGGACACAAAATGCTTTGCCGATTACATTACAGCATGGTTAAGTATCAGGGAGGATAGTTTGTTATTGGAATAGTTACCATTTTACACATGGAGTAAGATTTCTAAGATGTGCAAGGCCTGTTGATGGTCAGTCATGCCACATAGTCGTTTGGATTAAATTGAGATTCTGTGCTTTAACTTCAGAGAAGAAGAAGTAATAGGAAAGCAGATGGGATTTCTACCAGAATCATTAATATTTCACAACTCTACTAACTTTTGTTATATGCATATATGCAAGGTGAGGTACCATAGGTTTAAGTATAATCTCCTAAAATTACAAAATCAGTTTAAAACGAATACAGTTTGTAACTCTCTGATTCCATAGCAATGATATTGGAATAACAGTTCTGGTAATATCATTCCAGATTGAATTTCAGCCCAAATCATTCATACAGTAATAACAATTTATCTCCAAATGTAAGCATCGCAAGCCTGAGCCTGCTTTCATGTTTATTCTTATGCAGCTACTCTGATTATTAACTAAATATGAACACTGAGGGCACTATATCTTAAAATCTTGTTAACTGCCACTAATACATTAATTAAACAAAATTAATAACAAAAAGTAAGTAAATTTTCAAAAACTTTTTTTTCCACAAATTTTATTTAGCTAAACTAATTTTAAAAATAAATGTAAATAGCGCCCTCAGTTTTCACACAAAATACAGTTTATAGAATACAAATTAGTACAAAAAAGCAAAAAAAAGATAAGAAAGGAAAATCAATGTTAAATAATACACTAAGCAAAAGAAACTTATAATTTTTCACAAGGTCATATCTTAAAATCCTGTCCATCAAAATTAACCAAAATTACACACAGGATTGCCTCAATACTCTACTCTAAACTCATGTCAGTACCCAAGCAGTTGTCCAACTGACACAACATCAAAATGCACTGATATGGAACAACTTCCTGGACCACATTCACAGCCCATTTAGCACCCAGCAAAAGAAATCTGTGAGAAATCTGGCATCTTGAATCACAGGTCACAGCAAACAATTTTAACAACATAAAGTTAAAAACATTAAAGAAAGTCAAAACAAACTTACCAGGATCATCATGTCACATGTCAGTGCACATTTCTCTTGTGTCACTGAAGCAAACATCTCTTCAACGATTCTCACAGATTTCTTATGCTGGGTGCCAATTATTGGGCTGTGAATGTGGTCCAGCATGGTGGACTTACCCGTTACTAAAGGACTTCATTATTTGTTTTGAACATGTGACATGATGATCCTGGTAAATAAAGATTGATTGATTGATTGATTGATTTACTCACTTTAATGTTTTTAACTTTATGTTGTTACAATTGTTTCTGTGACCTGTGATTCAATATGGCATTCTTTTGCTGGATGCCAATTAGGCTGTGAATGTGATCCAGGAAGCTGTTCCATATCAGTGCATTTTGCTGTTGTGTCAGTTGGACAACTGCCTGGTTACTGACATGTGTTTAGAGTAGAGTATTGAGGCAATCCCGTATGTAATTTTGGTTAATTTTGATGGACAGGATTTTAAGATATGACCTTGTGCAAAATTATAAGTTTCTTTTTTGGCTTAGTGTAGCTATAAAATATTTGCACATATTAGTGTGCAAGCTGTTGGTATTGTCCAGGTATAAATTGCAAATTATATGTTTTGTTAAGTTTTTGGTCCGTAACTCTATTTAAGATTTTATGAAAGTGATTATCAGAGATTTTCTAAAGTATCTGACACTGGGATTGCCATCAACATTCCAATTACAAATTAATTCAAATATTTCTATTTTTCTAAGTACAGACTATATCAAAATGATTGGCATGGTATCCATCAATATCCAGTGAGTATGGACAAGGATGCCACATCAAAATGTAGTATAACATCCACCTTATTTGTAGATTTATGTCATAAACAATAAATTTCAAGAGGATGTGATGTTGAATTTGCAAGATGCAAGCATTTCATTTAATAGACAACAAAGCTGATGGGTACCAATCAATCCTGTATGTGTCATTATAATCAAATTTGAATTTAAAACTTGTTTTACTTATTCATCCATTTGTTGAGCAATACTCATACTAATGGCGCACCTTGGCTCCGTCGCCTTGGAGTAAATTTCATTTACAAATAGAGGGCTCCGTCCTCTAAAAATCCAAATAAGACTTAAGGGTACATGCCCTTATTTGCTGGTGGGATTTTTACGGGAGGGAACTTTTAGTTTGTGTCTAAAATTCCAGTTATGTCAAGCGAGCCCATAGCGCCATTAGGCGAATGTTTACAGTATTAAGAGAGATAATATGTACAACAAATCATTGAATGAGGCTTCAAAAGTGACACACCCAGTTTTACCTTATCAACACAATACAAAAAGAATCTCTTCACTTACATAACTTGTCATAAGTCTAAACCGGCTCATGTTATGACAATTTGATTGACACTGTCGTGTGCAGCATCTTGTTAGCTCCAATTTGATACCACATTTGCTTCCAAAAGCTCTAAATATACAAAGATACCAGTATATGAAATATGGTGCACTTTCAAAAGTTGCAAAATGTTTACACAATTGGAATTCTATGCATAGTCAAGCTCACATGCCTGCAAACAGCCCCTGTCAACTATTCCAAGTGCCTGGTCTATCCAATTGTTAATTTTAAAATGCATGGATAGTTGCAATGCTTTACTGATTTTTAATTTGCAACTTTTACAAAATGAACCATATTTCATATAATGGTATCAATCTTTGTCAATGAGAGGTTTTGGAAGCAAATGTGGTATCAAATTAGCACTATAGAAAAATTATTAAATTTGTGTACATCATGGAACATTCAACTACGCTTGTTACTCCGCGACTAATCATGCTAATACATGAGCTTACAGCGCTACTCTACGCGTCCATATTGCGAGGTTATCTGCGTACAACAGCTTACTACGCACAGCCACGCAAAGAGTATGTTCCACAATGTATACAAATTAAGTAATTTTTCTATAACAAGATGTAAGGTTTAGATATAAGATGGGTCACATAAGTGAGGACTTTCTTTCTGTGTTGTGTTTATATATAGCAAGCATAGAAGTATATTGGTGGAGGCCCATTTATAAATAGCTGTGACATGGACAAATACTTCACAACAGGTTTTATGATAACTGTTGTTATTGTTTCATATTTCAAATATTACCAATATTCCAGTGTTTTTCCTATTCATTTCTCACATACTTCTTGGCATTGTCTAGACATGACCAGAATAATATTCTTATTGAAAGAATGAAAAATAATAATTTTTTTCACACCTAATTGGATAAATCACAATATGTTTGTTGTTTTTCATCTTGATTTTATTATTCCATCTTATACCATGACAATGTGACAATGTGAGTGTTACAACATTAAACCAATATATGCCATTTTCAAACCTCTTGTGTTTAAGACCATACTTCTTTATTTTCTTTATATGCAATATCACAGAATGCTTGTTTAGACTTAATGCCAACCACAGATGTACCACATTAATGTGAATCTGGTCTTTCATGTAGATTGCTCCAGTGTTACGTTCAACATCTAATTTGCTCCTATAGCACTAGGTACCGATAGCTCTTTTGTATCCTGAATATTTGCATTGTACTGTTGTTTATATTTAAATGAAAAACAGTAATACTATGCAAATATTAATTATTATGCTTATAATATATAATACTAGTTTATACAAGAAATGGTTGCCTTATAATATTTTCTCCTGATTATATTTTCTCCTAATTTTTGTTTATTAACCTAACATATAAAATGGAAATACCAGTTTGGTGTAATCAATGTTTGAAGGCATAGTGTAGCATTTCTTCTAGACTGGTGAGCTTTTCTCTGGGTTTGCCAACCTCTTCACCTCTCCTTGTTTCTTCTGCATCTATTCTTTTCCAGTCTTCATACAGCACAGGTTGAACATCTGCAATAATTAAAACAAACACATGTACAGATGTTTTAATAGGAGGGTCTTATGGGAATATGTATAATATAAGCAGAAGGTTGAATACACAAATGGCCAAAATTTCACGATGACTGGATATCGTTTGAAGTCCAATGATATATCATTTTGAAGCTGATGATATATATTTTCAAAACACAAAATAAAACAAAATTGATCAGGGGCTGACTTTACGAGCATTTCGTGGTGGACAGTCACATTTTTCAGTGATTCTTAAGTACTTCTTTCAGATATAGGTGTATTATGTGTAATTTTGAAGGAATGGCCAAGGTAGGTTCTCAGATAGGAACAACACAAGATCACAACACTGAAAGATGGTATTAGTGTTGTAGTCAGCATAATGTCCTTCTAAATGCTTCAGAGCATGGTATCCGAGCATAAATAGAGAGATTGGAGTTAAAGAAGTCCGGCAAACAAGGAAGGCTGGACTGTAATATTGTATAACATGTATTCACATCTGCTTAATTAAACAGTTGGCTGCACAGTTTACAACTAGTAGCATAGCATTTCAAGCTGCATCTGTATTTATTTAAGCAATTGTTTTGAATATGTTATAATTTGGCATTTGACAATGGCCCAGCAAGATAAATTTGGGTATTACATTTGAATGATCTGACATTATAATATTTAGTATCAGGCTCAGGTGCTCTTGAAATAATCTTGGTATTTAGGATGAATCTCATGGATACCGTAAAATATGTTTGTTTGTAATTTGATGCATACACAGTTACACACCCCCATACTCATTACCATACCACATGAGCTCCTATCATTTCATTCATGCATTTCCAACAAACAGTTTAGGAAAGCAAAGCCTCCAGCATTATATATCATGATTTTCACATCAATTGCAATGCAAAGAATGGCACTTGTAAAGTGTAAATTGAAGCATTCATTATATTGCTGTCATGGAATCAGTTTAACATGCAAATACTTATGAATGATGTGTGAGGGTGTGTAGAAGTACCTCTTCTGAAATTGTGAAAAGAGAATTTTATGATAAAAAAGCAAGATTTAAGAAGAAAAAGGACAAATCAAGCCACACAAAGCATCAAAGTACATTCTTCTAGTCTCTTCAAAGGTAGAGCAAATGTTCAAAATCGTCAAGGATTTTTTAAGTTCAAAATGAAGAAAAGACCAATCTAACCACACAATGCATCAATGCGCATTCTTCTAGTTTCTATGAAACTAGATCAAATTTGAAAAAATTATACAGGATTTTGTTGTGTTGTGACCAAGCATCATGGGCAGGGTGGAGTGGTAAAGGCTTTGAGTCATAATCACAGGGTAGCTCAATGTGTGGGTTTGAATCTCACTTGCCTCCCCCAACCCAGGTAGGTGTAATGGGGAAGTAATTCTTGGCTCTGTTGGAACATACAAGTGGGTTTCTTGTAGCATAATAATTGTGTACACAGTGTATAAGGCATGTGTATCAGTGCATGCAATCTTCTGGATAGTCTTGAATGCCAGTGTGATTTGTCGCAATGCTACAAGCATGCTAACTGTTCTATCAGGGCAAAACTTTACCTATTTTATTTAAGAATAAAGAAGACCAACTAAATCAGTACACATTATTTTATACTTTTTATATTTGAAAGAAGAAAAAACATGCAATTTAGCAACTTAAAACATCAATACACAATCTAATTGTTTCTAAAATAACATGGCAAATCAAAGCTAACAATCATCAAGGTTTTTGTTGTTGTAAAAAGTATGTTAAATGCAGAAAAAGGACATAAGACATAAACACACATTTGCTTGTCTCTATAAAAGGTTGAATACACTTGAATCAATGATATTGAAAGAAAAAAACACAATTTTTTCCAATCAAGCAGCATAAAGCATCACTGTGAATTCTACTGATCTAACTCTACAGTACAATGGCAGGATAAATCATACAGCTTAATCTCCTCGTTAAAGCTAGCGTGTCAATGACCAGATACAAATGAATGTTATAACAATATTGATTTCAAGTCAGACATGGCATTGGATTTTGCCTTCCTTACCACTTATGGAATACTCACTGACATAAAAACATCCCTCTCCTGTCAATTATTATAGTAATACAACTTTTGCATATCAATTGCAAGAAATTAAACGTTTGCATACTGTTGTATTTATACTAACAACTTATATGAAGCAGGGCTCAAATTAGCACTTGTCTAAGTAATTTTAATTTTAAAAGAGTTGTGAATGCATCATTGTAGCACAATGAAGAGATTAGATGCAAAAGCCCTTACATACCATTCAAACATTTTGCTTTAAGGCCACCAATGTCTGCCCCGGGCATCTGCCATATAATGCTAGCTTTTAATTGACACACTGCTTTAAAAAATCCAATGTATATTTGAAGCTATGATCAAAAACAACACATATTTTCTTATTATGGTCTTTATATTTACCAAATTACATTTATTTGCCTATAAAATCTAGAAAATGGACTTACATGTATCATATTTTGCTGAGGGGGCAATCAGCATATCAGAGTGCTCAGTGACTGAACTACGTGGTGTTATATAGGTGTGTGTGGAGGTGTGGGGTTGTAATGTATAATACTCGGCATTTGTTTAAATTCTGGGCATGTTATAAACAAGATATAAACACATTTTCATTTGGGTCAAAATATTTGGTAACATTTAAATGTCAGGTTATACAAAGGTCACATGAAAATGTTGTTAAAACATATTATATGAAAACCCTTACAACTGAATTTTTGAAAATGTAGCTAAAATGTTATTGTGAAATGTTTGTTGGCAAACATTTTTGTAAAATATTTGGTCAACACGAAAATAACATTATGTTACAATGTTTATGGCAAGTTTTCAAAAATGTTATTAAAATGTTTCATACCCTTTTTATACCCTTTATATAACCTGACATTTAAAATTGGTTGGCAACATATTTTGTGTTTGCTGGGTTGTGATCCATAGCAGTTGGTCAAGTCTTTGCATAATAAAGTTGATCTAAAAGTTAATGCTTTGCATTCTAGCCATAGGCTTCAACATAGAGATATCTTCTCAAAATTTCAAGAGCTGACACAAGAACCACTGAACCAATACTAGGCTTGTTTGTACTCATTGTAATGCATTTGTCATGCTGATTCCAAATGGTCATGAAAATGTACCATTCTGTTGTAAATTGTTTTTAAACTTGTTGTCTCCAGTTGATACCCGCATGGAGAGAGACGGTTAAGCGCAAAACCCCACTATAGAGCTGAAGTGGTACCAAAAGATGTACTCAAACTATGCGCAGTATGCATCATGAACCAGAATAAACAAACACATTGGTGATCAATTTAATGATACAAGAGGAACCTGGAACTGTCTGTTTTACGTAAAACTTCCTATTTCTCATTTGTGGTCACAAAAGCTTTACTGAGACCTGAATTAACTTTTCACTCAGTGTCATCCCATTTCTGTGTGTTTTTAACTGTGTTCTTTTTTGTGTTATGGATGGACTCTCAAGGAAAATCAATGAGTTGTTATGGGCAACATGATTTCAAAATCAACCAAAAAAGAATTGCAATTTCTTTTTTCTTATTCATCAGAGTAATATGTTTTTTAGTATTGTACAGCTTGATAATTTATTGATTTGTTCTGACAATTATCAAGAGTATAAATTTTCAGTGCTTAAAGGGATGTGTTCCAATTTTTTATGTTCTGTATTCTAACTTACATTGAGGCGTAACAATAATGTTTCCAAAATATTGATCCACTGGTTTTGATATGAGAAGCAAAAACGTGTACAACAATGCCCCATAGGATAGTACATACACTTCCAATGTGGTTACCACAAATCACTATGCTTTTGTTCACACCATCTAAACTAAACATATATCGAGCGTTCAATTTGACTTGGTTAATGGGAAAAATATGAGTTTTCTTCCGATACCAAAATCTCTGTTTTGATGACGAAGAACAGGAGATGAGGCTGTTGATCTGATCAAGGACCTTTAAAAAATGAAAAGATAAAAAAAGTTTTATCACTAAAAATTCTGCAAAGAATCCACAATAAAATACACAGCTGAGGTCTGATGGAAAATAGTAATTGCACAGTGACTGTGCTATTTTTGCCTGATATTTTATAAACCTTGAGATTTTGTTCAAAAGCGTGATGGTAAAGCTGAAAGCATGAGAAAATGTTGTAAAGCTAAAGATTCAAGCCTAATATGCAATGATGTAATTAACTACCCTGATCCTTCGGTAACATTACAAATATTCATATTTTAAGAACAAATCACTCAATTTGATGGCAGTTTCAGTTGAGGCTTTTAGCAAAATGTAGTGATTTCAATGTGTGATTTCATATTATAGATAAGTCTGAATGTGATAGAGTTGAGATCCAACTGTCAGTTTTAAATCAGGAGAGTATAAAGTTAGGTATAGCAGAAGGCAATTCACCCCTGTCTTCTGTTTGCTCATGACTTCCTATCCTTCCTTCCTCAATTGCAATGTTTTTTCTCTTTAAGGTGGCACTAACCAGTGCTCAGTTTTAAGAATTTATTTTTTCAAAATTCAAATTAGAAGAGTGAAAAGGCCAGTGGTAGCACCAGGGGGGGGGGGGTAATTCTCCCAGTCTGAGACTTGCCCACAGGATGCCCCCAATAAAAATTGGAAAAATCTGAACTTCATAATTTTTGTGGTCATTTCATGATTTTTGACCTTGAAATTCACTTTGCCCTTCCCCATCAAATGGAACATAGAAAGAATGTCTGGTGCAGCCACTATGATATGAAAAGACTAACTAATTTAAATAATGCAAGTACTGATCAATATCTTGAAATATCTGTTAATTTGTGTAAAAATGTAATATCATCACTTTTCCCCCACTGCATACAAGAACCTTAAGATATGTAAAACTGGAAATAAAATATTTGAATTCCTCTTGTGCACTTAATAGGTTGTTAATTAGAGAATAAAGGTATTGTTTTTAGCCCCTGGAGTGCATCTATTGTCTCATAAAATCATTATTTTAAGTAAAACAACGAGGCAAAGCCGAGTTGTTTTACACCAAAAATAATGATGTCGCCCGTGTTATATGAGACGATAGATGCACGACAGCTGACTAAAAACAATACCTTTATTCTCATTCTTAAACACTTCAATTCAAATAAAAATATCATAAGTATTACAAATTTTAATCAAATTAATTCCTACATTTTGCAAAGAATTACCTAAGGCTTAAAATCGATCAGTCCCGTTGTTGCTATGCGCTCTGATTGGTTCAAATAGCGAGTATGCAGATCGTATCGCGTCTATGCACGCTGGCGCTGACCCGTGTGATATCGTGTCATATCACATGGGTAAGAACCAATAAGATTGCAGGAACATTCTCTAGTGTTTAAGAAGAATAAGTATCACCTTAACCACTCAGTCAAGGACAATACCATCAAATATTTACCCCCACTTTCTTGAGTTATCTTGATATTATAGTGACACACTTTTTCATTTTTAAAAATTATATTTCACATTAAGTCAAGGCCAGCAATATTATTTTACCTATGTATGTTGTGAATATTACAGAAAGAAATTCTCAATTTAAATAGTGTGCTGGCTTGTGATCCAGTGCTACTGGTGAGAGAAAGGTCAGCCAGTTTTCAAATATTATTTTAGATTTGTCCTCCACTGCGATTTACCTGAGGCATTTTTATGCAAGAATGTGATTTACTTAGTGAAATTCAACCACAATTTGGCAAATTATGCAATGGATGGAAGTTTAAGTTTTAAAAGGTTTTGGTTATACAATTTAGCAATCACAACAACGAGCAAATGCTAGGTAATACTCACATGATATGGCATGGAAATTTCTGCATTTTGGTCAGTTTGTCATTGAAAATAATATGAGCGGCATTTATTAGGACAGGGTCATTAATTAGGAATTCTTAGTCAGTGGGAGTGGTCTAGTTCGTAGACACATAATCTGATTGGACAATCACATGATTTCAGGTGCCATCTATCAGGCCATAGACGACCCCACGTCATCATGAGTGTTGATAAAGCGTAACACGCTTATAGAGGTGCGTGTATGAATCGTGTTGTATGCGTAGACTAGTGCGGAATACACACACGCTCTAGCAGTACGCGGAAGAGAATACGTGAAGTTGTAAACAAATTTCGTTCATTTTATAATAAGGGGAGTTTTTATGATGGTAACTTAGTTTTTGCTTACAAAAAAAAGTTTACAGTTATTTAAATAATATTTAATTGACTAAGAATGAGAATAAACGATAAGAATTTTTGTTTTTACTATCCTCTACTTATGATAGATGACAGGCAGGTCCAATATTTTTATCGTAGTGCGCCAGCATCCACTACTCAAAATATTGGACCTGCCTGTCGTCTATCACACGGTATAGGATAGTAAAAACAAAAATTCCTATTGCTTATTCTATAACAATATGGTATACCGGTAGCATACCCATCATTGGGCTCTGATTCAATCAACAACATTTTGGCACATATTAATCAGTTTGGTATGATATCCTTTTCTGGAAAATCCATATTTCTAGAGATTTTACCCATCATGCACTACATGTGTGTGGTGTGAGTCTTCTGGAGATACAATATTACTTTTCATGTTTTTGTGCCATTTTATTACCTGTAAAATAAAATATATGCATTATGCTAAAAATTTCACCACATAATTGAAGTCATACAAAAATTTCTGAAGTAGGAGAATTTCATGAGTTTTAGAATCATGCAATAGAAATTTATTGGCAATTTAGTTTAATATAGTCCCTTCAAAAATAATTGGTAATTTAGATTAATATAGTTTTTTTTACATATTTACAAACTGTTCAGACACTCTATCATTATATATCATATTTATCATTTACAGCACAACAATATAAACTGGTTTTTTTTGGATCATCCTAAATGGAAACTATATTTATTGCTTGCCCTTGTGTATAACAACACAATAAATATTCAGTGAACAATAGCTTTTCTGATGACATTAGAGTGTTCAAACCCTCAAACCAATCACAATATGGACAAAATACATGTTTATGTCACACATGTCTACAAACCAGAATTATAAGATCTCCAGACAGAAATTGAAATATCTAATAGCTTTGCCTAATCAGCACTTCAGGGAATTCATCTTTGCAATGTGCTTTCATGTTGTGTTGTTTGGTAAAAATTGATACATTTTGCAATCTTAGAACCTGACACATAGTATACACACCTCACAAAACTTAAAGAATCAGAATCTGGCAGTCCTAATTTGCATTTGTTTTCTGTTTTCATGATGCTGCTGATCCCTGGGTTGGTGCATATTCCTGTATATATGGACTTGACATGGCACTTTATGAGTTTTAGAATCATACAATATAATTTACATTAAAACAATGTCAACTGACTTTTCTTGCATAATCATGAATAGAAGTTACATTTTATAACAATAAATATTTAGTGAACAATAGCTATTCTAACAACATTTAGAGTTTTCAAACTCTCAAACCAATCTCAATGTGGACAAAATACATGTTTATGTCACACTTGCCTACAAACCAGAATTATAAGATCTCCAGACAGAAATTGAAATATCTAATAGCTTTGCCTAATCAGCACTCCAGGGAATTCATCTTTGCATTGTGCTTTCATGTTGTGTTGTTTGGTAAACATTGATACATTTTGCAATCTTAGAACCTGACACATAGTATACACAACTCACAAAACTTAAAGGATCAGAATCTGGCAGTCCTATTTTTTTTTTCTGTTTTCATGATGCCGATCCCTGGGTTGGTGCAAATTGCTGATTATAGTTATTTCCTGTGTCCAAGGACTTTAGTACTTGCTACGGGCACTTCATGCATTTTAGAATCATACAATATAAATTATTGGCAATTTATTTTAATCCCTTAAAAATAATTGGCAATTTAGATGTATTCCCTGCAGATATTTACACATTTCTCAGAAATTCTTATAAATCTTATTTATCATTTACATTAAAACAATATCAACTGAGTTTTCTTGCATAATCATGAATAGAAGTTATATTTTATAACAATAAATATTAAATATTCAATGAACAATAGCTATTCTAATAACATTTACAGTTTTCAAACTCTCAAACCTATCTCTACATGTATAAATACATTTTAATATCATACATGCCTGCAAACCAGAATTAAAAGATCTATATCTAAACAGAAATTGAAATAATTATGTAGATAATCGTTATGAATATCTAATAACTTTGACTTTGATCGGCACTTAGACATTCAATCTTTACATTGTGCTTTCAGGTTGTGTGGTTTTGTAAAAATCCATACATTTTGCAATAATTGCAAATTTTAAGCAATTTTAGAACCTCACACATATTACACACTTCTTACAAAATATAAAGGATTAGAATCTGACAGTCCATATTTGCATTATTTTCTGTTCACATGGTGCTGATCCCTGGGTGGTTGCTGAATATAGTATTTGTAAGTGTCAAGGGACTTTAGTACTTTAGTAGTGCAAATGTTACTAAATGAAATTACTCATCTGATTTACAATCTGTAGATTAAAGGCACAATAAGGAAATTTGCATTTCCCAGGGAATTGGTCAGACAGCAGACCAGACAGTAACTATTGAGTAGATTTATTTCACCTTGAAGGCATGAATAGTTTTAAAATACAACGGTCAGTCAGTATGTAATGAAAGTTGACATTTGACCCCATATATTGAATTAATTGTATGGTATCATTTATATATGTATTGTTTATTTATATACACAAAAATGTACTTATCACAAACTGCTGCAAAAGAGTGCCCGTTTTCGAAAAAGAGCAGTAGTATGGGCTTAGTTCCCCCAGGCCATCCATGATGTCATGCATTAGGACTACAACCGGTATCTACCAGTCAATTTATACTCCCATTCTCACATCTGTTTTTTTTCCAAAGCATGGCTTTAAGAGAATAAATTTCACTTGGAATGTGAATGAAGGTATGTACAACAAATGAAGTGCAGTGTTTCAGGACTTTCAATATCGCTGGTCATAGGATTACAATAGGGATAAAGGATTAAAGAAGAAGTAAATAAAATAATCACACATTTTGTTCTCTCATGTGACTACTAACCACAAGTAGATAAGCAATGTCATTGACTTTCAAAACAAAATAAAATATCTAATTTCAATAAAACACTATTTCATTATAAATCTTATGTTTTGATGTTTCCCCAGTGTGTTGCATGGACACATAAACTTTGAAAAAAAAAGATGTGCACTTGGCCAGATTCAAATCAGCGACCTTCTGATCTCTAAAGCTAGTCACTAAGCCACAAATATTGAGTGGATTAAATCTTTAAGTCTTAGGTTCGTTCCTTGTTCATTGCATTGCTATCAGATTTCATCAGAACAATATTTAAGCTGACACAAGTCACATTGGCTAGTACTCTGGGTGCTTAGAATGTATAAATTGTTATCTTTCCCCAGAGTGTGCGCTGACCACTGGTCACAAGATAAAAACTAGTACATTACTCTAAATACATCCACTCAAACTTAAACTATCCAAACATGTTTGTCACATAACTAATAACAATATAAAAGGATTTGAACTGGACATTTGCCTGGAACTAAAAAACAACTTGCAATCTTATCATCATCATCACTACCCTACGCTCTCAGCTTCTCTCTCTCAATCACTAATCACAGCTTTCAATCGGTCTCTATCTCCATATCTCTCATACCACCATTATTGTGCCCCTTCACTGGTTAGTCGTTAACCTTTTTCGATTTCTTTTTCTGCTTATCTCCTGGCCCTATCTCTTCACATCCCTATTCCATTTCTATTTTTCTCATCTTTTGACCTCAACTTTCCTCATGTGGAAAGGTAGAGTTTTGCTTCTTGTTTTATGTGTGGAAAAGTAGTTTTATTTTCAATTTTGTGAATTACCATTTTATCTTTCTTACGGTGTCCTCCTTGACCATCTCTGTTTCAAAAGGTAAAAACAATGATAAATTAATCTTTCATTCATGTAAAAAGAAAAATGAGATATTTAATCCAGAATTGGGATTATAACTATTTATATTGAACAATTAAGTAAAAATATGAAAAGTGTTTTCGCAAATGCCATTCACTAACTCTAATCCCATCCCCCCTTTCTCTCTCTCTCTCTCTCTAGGTGCCATATCCTAAGACGTTGGCGATCATGTCATGCCACAATTCTCTGTTATAAGCCATCTCCAGAAGCTCTGTCGCTTTATGTTCAGCTCTCCTTTCTTTTAGCCAGTCTTTCAGATTTGATAACCACATCACTCTCTTCCTGCCTCTGCTCCTTGTTCCTTCTATTCTTCCTGTCAATACTAGGTTCTCGAAACCATCCTTTCTGAGGATATGACCAAGGAATTTCAGCTGCTTAACTCTGATTTCAAGTAACAGCTTCCTGTTCACATTTGCTCTACTTAGGACATCGTCATTAGACACTTTATCAGTCCACTGGATCTTCATCATTCTTCTAAGGAACCACATCTCGCAGCTCTCCAATCTTCTTTTAATGTCTGTTGTTATTGACCATGCTTCACTTCCATACATTAATACAGGGATGACATAGCAGTTGAGTACCCCAATTCTGGTCTCTATACTGAGGGCACTGTTTTTTAGGATCTTGTCTAATTTTGAGAACGCAGACTTAGCCAGTGCAATCCTTCTCTTAACCTCCTTAATACATCTAGCATCTTCTGTGATTAGACTGCCAAGGTATTTGAAGGAGGAAACTTGCTTAATTCTTTGATCTTTCACCTTCAATATGCATGTTGGGCTTTCAGTCTTTGATACCACCATACATTCTGTCTTCTTGCAATTTAACGATAAACCTTTCCTCTCACTTTCCTGAACCACCACATCAAGAAGCCTTTGCAGATCCTCCTCAGACTCAGCTAATAGGACAGTGTCATCTGCATATCTTATGTTCGTGATGTTATGTCCACCTATACCGAGACCATTTTCCTTTTCTAGCTCCCTTAGGATCAGCTCACTGTAATAATTAAAGAGATCTGGTGACATCACACATCCCTGTCTGACTCCTCTCTTAATGCTTGTATATTCACTACAATCTCCATCCACCCTTATGCACGCTGTTTGGTTCCAATAAAGGTTCTGCAACAGTCGAAGATCCTGTCCATGCAGGTCTAGCTTACCAAGATCTTCAAAAAGCTGATCATGTCTCACCTTGTCAAAGGCTTTTGAGTAGTCAATGAAACACATGAAAACATCCTTCAGCATCTCTACCGCTCTCTCTGTTATCATTCTCAAGACATAAATCCACATCAAAATGCAGTTTTTGGTATCAAGTGGAATTTTAGGCCTGAAATGTTTTGTTTGGGCAGTATCGGACAGATCACCTTTTAAATGCTAATGATAACAATACCCTTTACTATGATAGCAATGGCACAATTCCACATTAACAAAAGCAACACAAAATATATCGATAAAATATTTCCAAAACCAATTTCCATTGATCACACAATTTGCAATAACATTAGTAGTTTATCTATATATTATCTTTCTTTCTTTACTTCTTCCTTATTCCCTGTCTATCTTTCTCTAATCTCCACAACGTATTTCTCATTCTGACTCTTTTTGTTGATCTCTTGTCTGCCATTTCAATCTATCTCATGTCCTTGAAGGATGACAAATAAAATAGACATCACTTAGGGAACAACCCAAAAGTTCGATGAAGCCCTATAAACTAAAGTCCTTTCGTTAGAAGGCTAACCCCCTCCCCTCTAACATAAGTGACAAATATCGAAAATTCTAACCCGTATTCATAGAGGATACATAGGGCCGTGACTATAGTGCATGGGGTTGGGGAGGGGTGTGGCAATGCTATGATATTGATCACGTTTATGGAAGAAACGAATATTGCATTCTATTTTAAAATATTTTCCTTCATTATCTTTGGCACAGAAAAAAAGGACCTGCTAGATTTTCAAATAAAAAGGAATGTGGTATCAAACACAAAACATTTTCGACATAATTCACCACAGGTTAGAAAAGGTTGCCAGAAAACGTTTAAATGTCGGGTTATTTAAAGGGTATATAAAGGGTAAAAAACGTTTTCATATTAAAGGAAGGGGTATGAACGTTTGGACAGTATTTATTGTGGGACATTAGAGCACATCATACATATCGAATTGCATTCTGAATACGAAGAATGGCCTTCTGATATCAAATAATTTTGATTTTTTGAAATTTGCAATGTAATACATTTTATGGCAAATAAAATTGATATTTTTGATATTTAACAGTACTTCAAGTAAACTTTATAAATCTGATGATTTCTACCTAAAGTGTATGTAGGTGGGATGTCGACGATCAATTTAAAATTTTGACCTTTCGTATTGAAGATATGGATTTTTTTCCCAAAATGCCAAAACAAATTAGGTCTTTTTGGGGAAAAAATCCATATCTTCAATATGAAAGGTCAAAATTTTCAATTGATCGTCCGGCTTTTCCTCCCAGCTACATACACTTTAAGACTATATCATTAAATTTATAAAATTTACTTGAGGACTGTTATATCTTCAAAATGTGAAAAATATCAAATTTTAATTATTTGTCATAAAATTTATATTATATCGTGAATTTCATAAAATGAAAATTATTTGATATCAGAAAGACATTCTTCGTATTAAGAATGCAATTCGATAGGTCTGATGTGCTCTCATGTCCCACAAAAAATGCTGTCGAAACGCTCAAAACGCTCATTCCAGTTCCCTTAAACATTTAAAAACATTTTTTTGATAATCTCCTGCAAATATTCTAACATAGTGGTATTAAAAAATGTTTTACAATAACATTTTGGAAACATGTTAGAAATAGTTTTGTGGTGTGTTTTCATAGACGTTTTAAAACGTGTTCATGACCTTTATATCCGGGTAACCAGGGGATAAGACTGCTCGAGTCAGGTTAAATGTCAGGACCTATTCCCCACTCCAGAAAAATACAACGCTAATTTTTTTGGATTAAAAAAATATCCTGTTTTGCCAAATGAAACATAGCTAAATCCTAATCCTTTAGTTAGTCCTAACTGGCAATAAATGTCAAATTTTAATATTTTTCCAATTCGAGGGAAAATGGTTTTCTTACAATTGTAGTCACAAAATTGTAAGATTTGGCAAAAGTCTAAGCATTCAAAATATTGAGTATAGGGTAAGAGTTAGCTCATAATTTTAATATTATGTTATTTTTGCTAATTGGTTATGAAAAAGATTAGAAAATGTGTTTTCCAAAAATTAGAATGCATAACTTGAAATTAGTCTTTGTTCAAGTCTTTTGGGCTTGATTGTCACAGAATATGAAAAAGGTCGAAAAACGCCCTAAAATTGTCGTTTTTGGACCTTATTTCCAAAAATTGACAATATTAAAATTTTACTTTCATTGCCAGTTAGGACTAACTAAAGGATCAGTTACTTGGTATAACTGATTTACTATGAATGTTCTTACCATAAAATATATTAAAAATATTTTATCATATTGATTAAATGTGAGCAAATGCCGGGAAATAAACTGACCTATGTCAATTCAGTTCGTATAGCGATGATATACTTGTGTGAATCGTGACCTTTTTCAGTCGCAATTCCCAGATATCGAAGTTCCCTGATATAACCAGACATTTTAATGTTATTAAAACGTTTTTACCAAAACCCAAAAAATATAACACACGCCGACATCCCCTGGTTAATAATTACTTGGTACAGCAGAGACACTAAAATCAATACCGGGATCGATACACGTGAATGTGCTATGCACGATTTGATATTCAGACGATAAATCTTTGGATACCGGGTTTGAAAATTATGAATACCTCCCGTAATTTTTTTATTCTAAAGAAGCCATATTTTTTTCCTTGCACTTGAATATATGTATTGAAAGGGTATGATAGTCGTTAGCTTGCGTATTGCGAAAGAACCGTGCGTATCGAGCTCAAAAACTGACAAAAATTCTGATTTTATATGTCCCGAACTATAGCGCAGCGTAGGTCACTCGTGGAGGCAGTCTAAAAGCAGATGACCCCATGGCGATAGCATGCTCACTCCCACACAGAGAGGTCAGTCACCGGGCTATTGTCAGTAGCCTTAGTCGGATGTTCCTCGCCCATTGTGCATCTCAAAACTATTAAACAGGTCGGAACAAAATGGCCATGCGGTGGATTCATTCTACCATGGCGATTTCTGCCACGAAGATAAGATATCGGGCGATGACACTGTGTAACATGTTTAAATCGTTTTAAAAACATTTTGTGTACGGTATGCTTGGACATCTGCTTTAAAAATGACCTTATATGACGTTGCAGGCTGCGCGTTCTGCACTCCATGTTGATTTGAAATCATTTTGAAGAAACCACTCAAGTGTCAAATGTCAATATCGTACTTCAGAAAATGCTAAAATTTGAAAATGATATATTAAATCCTTAAAAAAGATCAACTTTGACCGATGTTTTAACTACTTTTTACAAACGTAATCGGACTTTCTGACCCCTCTCCCCACTAACGAAAGGACTTTCGTTTATAGGGCTTCATCGAACTTTTGGGTTGTTCCCTTATGTTCACTTGACTTTTCAATATCAAAACTAATGAACTCATTTCTGTAGAACAAATATTAGTTTTCATACAATTACATGTGTGTGGTGTGAGTCTTCTGGAGATACAAAATTATTTTTCATGTTTTTGTACCATTTTATTACCTGTAAAATATATGCATTATGCTGACAATTTTACCACATAATTGAAGTCATACAAAAATGTCTGAAGTAGGAGAATTTCATGAGTTTTAGAATCATGCAATAGAAATTTATTGGCAATTTAGTTTAATATAGTCCCTTTAAAAATAATTGGTAATTTAGATTAATATAGTTCTTTTACATATATACAAACTGTTCAGACACTCTATCATTATATATCATATTTATCATTTACATCACAACAATATAAACTGGGTTTTCTCACATCATCATCAATAGAAACTATATTTATTGCCCCTGTGTATAACAACACAATAAATATTCAGTGAACAATAGCTTTTCTGATGACATTAGAGTTTCAAACCCTCAAACCAATCTCAATGTAGACAAAATACATGTTTATGTCACACATGCCTACACACTAAAAACTACGGGGTTATATTTTCCGTGGTCATTTTGAATTGACCACGTTTGGGGTTGTTTTGACCCCGTAAGGGGGTTGTACTGTTTTAATTTGACCACATTCACGAGGTCATTTTAACCAAGACGAACGTGGTCAAAAACTTCGGGGTCATTTTGCCGATACTGTCGTGCATTGATATCAGTTTCAATGTTCAGCTTTGAAAATCTCAATTCATAAATGAGTTTAAACATGAGCTGCAATTAATGTTTTTTGATTATTAAATATAGCTAATTTTTTGACCGACGTTGCCCAATTTTACAACTTTATAATGACTTGCATTTCAGAACTATTTGCACGTACGGTGTGCATCGGCTTCCCGCGTCACATCAGCGCCATATTTGTTCTGATTGTGCAGCCTGAGCGGATTGTCGTGTGTCTGCATGATGGAATATGAAAAGTTACTTGGGAAAGTGGGACTGCAAGGATGCATAGACCCATGTCTATGAACGCAGATTCGGACAATTTCATGCTGTCGTGGCCGGATGTCTTGGCTGCAGTTGTTATAAGCTTACATATCAATGATATCATGTAAGCTTAATATAATGCGTGAACTGTCATGAGGCGTGTCAGTGTGATACACAGATGCATTATGTATAAATTTGCTGCTTATGTAATGCTAGTGTGCAGAGACACACTTATGTCCTGGTGGGACCAGCAATATCAATACCATCCATCGCATCATACTAAAAAAATCCAAACAACCCCTAAATGTGGTTATTGAGTAACCCTATTATAAACAACCCTTTCAAATGGGTCATTTCATTTGACCCCGAAATGTTGTTATATTTTGACCTCAATGGGGTTACATTTTGACCAAAATACGTGGTCATTGAAATGACCACAGCCAATGGGGTCAATATTGAATAACCCAAATAAGGCAACCCTTTTTTCATTTGACCCCGAAATGTGGTAATATTTTGACCCCAATGGGGTTACTATTTGACCCAAATACGTAGTCATTGCAATGACCCTGATCAATGGGGTCAAAATGACCCCGTCTGTGGTATGGTGTTTAGTTGATAACTATGCTGGGGTCAAAAATGACCCCGTAGTTTTAAGTGTGTACAAACCAGAATTATAAGATCTCCAGACAGAAATTGAAATATCTAATAGCTTTGCCTAATCATCACTTCAGGGAATTCATCTTTGCATTGTGCTTTCATGTTGTGTTGTTTGGTAAAAATGGATACATTTTGCAATCTTAGAACCTGACACATAGTATACACATCTCACAAAACTTAAAGGATCCGAATCTGGCAGTCCTAATTTGCATTCTTTTTCTGTTTTCATGATGCTGATCCCTGGGTTGGTGCAAATTGCTGAATATAGTTATTTCCTGTGTCCAAGGACTTTAGTACTTGCTACGGGCACTTCATGCATTTTAGAATCATACAATATAAATTATTGGCAATTTATTTTAATCCCTTAAAAATAATTGGCAATTTAGATGTATTCCCTGCAGATATTTACACATTTCTCAGAAATTCTTTCATTATAAATCTTATTTACATTAAAACAATATCAATAGCTATTCTAACAACATTTACAGTTTTCAAACCCTCAAACCAATCTCTACATGTATAAATACATTTTAATGCCACACATGCCTTCAAACCAGAATTAAAAGATCTATATCTAAACAGAAATTCAAATAATTATGTAGATAATTGTTATGAATATCTAATAGCTTTGGCTTTATTTCATGATCGGCACTTAGACAATCAATCTTTACATTGTGCTTTCAGGTTGTGTGGTTTTGTAAAAATTCATAAATTTTGCAATTTTGCAAATTTTAGAACCTCACACATATTAGACCTACACACTTCTTACAAAATATAAAGGATTGAAATCTGACAGTCCATATTTGCATTATTTTCTGTTCACATGGTGCTGATCCCAGGGTGGGTGCTGAATATAGTATTTGTAAGTGTCAAGGGACTTTAGTACTTTAGTAGTGCAAATGTTACTAAATGAAATTACTCATCTGATTTACAATGTGTAGATTAAAAACACAATAAGGAAATTTGCATTTCCCAGGGAATTGGTCAGACAGCAGACCAGACAGTACGCTAACTAATGAGTAGGTTTATTTCACCTTGAAGGCATGAATAGTTTTAAAATACAACGGTCAGTCAGTATGTAATGAAAGTTAACATTTGACCCCATATATTGAATTAATTGTATGGTATCATTTATATATGAATTTATTTATATACACGAAAATGAGCAGTAGTATTACACATAGGTTAATACAGCCTGCTGATCGCTTGATGATCGCTTGATGATCGCCTGATGATCGCCTGATGATCGCTTGACAGCGACACTGAAATACTGTGTTGCGAGTCCAATACAATATGTGTAATATTGTTTAGTTATAGGAATGTTATGAAAATAATCCATATGGGGTCACAGGTCAACTTTCATTTTATACTGACCAGCCCTCGTATGGGCTTAGTTCCCCTAGGCCATCCATGATGTCACACATTAGGACTAAAACCGGTATCTACTAGTCAATTTATACTCCCATTTTCACATCTACTTCTTTTTTCAAAGTGTGGCTTTAAGAGAATAAATTTCACTTGGAGTGTGAATGAAGGTTATGTAGAAAAAATGAAGTGCAGTGTTTCAGGACTTTCAATATCGCTGGTCATGGGATTAAAATAGGGATAAAGGATTAAAGTAAATAAAATAATCACACATTTTGTTCTCTCCTGTGACTACAACCAAGCAGATAAGCAATGTCATTGACTTTCAAAACAAAATAAAATATCTAATTTCAATAAAACACTATTTCATATATAAATCTTATGTTTTGATGTTTCCCCAGTGTGTTGCATGGACACATAAACATTGAAGAAAAAAAGATATGCACTTGGCCAGATTCAAATCAGCGACCTTCTGATCTCTATAGCTAGTCACTAAGCTAACCTTCTGATCTCTATAGCTAGTCACTAAGCCACAAATATTGAGTGGATTAAATCTTTAAGTCTTAGGTTCATTCCTTGTTCATTGTTCATTGCATTGCTATCAGATTTCATCAGAACAATATTTAAGCTGATACAAGTCACATTGGCTAGATTACGATATTAACTAGTACTCTGGGGGCTTAGAATGTATAAATTGTTATCTTTCCCCAGAGTGTGCGCTGACCACTGGTCACAAGATAAAAACTATCACATTACTCTAAATACATCCACTCCAACTTAAACTATCCAAACATGTTTGTCACATAACTAATAACAATACAAAAGGATTTGAACTGGACATTTGCCTGGAACTAAAAAACAACTTTAGTGACAATGTCCAAAATTAGCTTCAGGTCAAACAGTAGCCATCCAGTCATATCAAGACAATACAAATCTTCCAATCTTATCATCATCATCACTACCCTACTCTCTCCTTCTCTCTCTCCATCTGTAATCATAGCTTTTAATCTTGCCTCTATCTCCATATCTCTCATACCATCATTATTGTGCCCCTTCACTGGTTAGTCTTTAACCTTTTTCGATTTCTTTTTCTGCTTATCTCCTGGCCCTATCTCTTCACATCCTTATTCCATTTCTATTTTTCTCATCTTTTGACCTCAACTTTCCTCATGTGGAAAGGTAGAGTTTTGCTTCTTGTTTTATGTGTGGAAAAGTAGTTTTATTTTCAATTTTGTGAATTACCATTTTATCTTTCTTACAGTGTCCTCCTTGACCATCTCTGTTTCAAAAAGTAAAAAACAATGATAAATTAATCTTTCATTCATGTAAAAAGAAAAAATGAGATATTTAATCCAGAATTGGGATTATAACTATTTATATTGAACAATTAAGTAAAAATATGAAAAGTATTTTTGCAAATGCCATTCACTAACTCTAATCCCATTCCCCCTTTACCCATATCAAAATGCAGATTTTGGTATCAAGTGGAATTTTAGGCCTGAAATGTTTTGTTTGGTCAGTATCGGACAGTTCACCTTTTAAATGCTAATGATAACAACGCCCTTTACTATGATAGCAATTGCACAATTCCATATTAACAAAAGCAATACAAAATATATCTATAAAATATTTCAAAACCAATTTCCATTGATCACACAATTTGCAATAACATTAGTAGTTTATCTATATATTATCTTTCGTTCTTTACTTCTTTCTTATTCTCTGTCTATCTTTCTCTCCATCTCCACAACTTATTTCTCATTCTGACTCTTTTTGTTGATCTCTTGTCTGCCATTTCAATCTATCTCATGTCCTTGAAGGATGACAAATAAAATAGACATCACTTATGTTCACTTGACTTTTCAATATCAAAAACTAATGAACTCATTTCTGTAGAACAAATATTAGTTTTCATACAATTACAGAACAAATATCTAGTCAGAATAACACATCCCTTGGAAATCTATTAGATTGGCCTGTCATGTAAAGACTGCACAAAAAGTAACGCAGCTCTTATAAATATGCCTATAGCGTTAGAACTAATAAATGTGTTCGCAATATTTTAACACAAGGATGATTTATTCATGTGCATTGTAATATTATGTCAATATTAACAATACAGCAGTGTATTTAAAGAAAAATGCCTGAATTTAAAAGTTGCAGCTATTTGTATAGATTTAAAGTCAGCGCAAAGAAAATGAGTTTTACATGCCACAATGCTTGCGTAATAACCATTGATTGCTGTAGACTGCAACTTTTAAATTCGGTTAATTTTCTTTAAAAACCCTACTGCGTTGTTAATATTGATCGCTATTTGACAAATGAGGTATCAAAATGTGCATAGATAAATCATCCTTCTTTCTATGTAGAAATATTGTGGAAACAATTACAGGCATATTTATAACAGTTGTGTTACTTTTTGTGCAGACTTTATTTTAATTCAATATAGAAATAATTTAGAATTACAGTTTTGAGTCGCATATAAACAGACCTGATATTTTAATATGAACAGTATGGACATCTATTAAAGTTTAACAATTGAAGTGAAGAGCACAATACTGTAATTATCCCCACACAGAAAAAGTAAGCAGTTGTTGTTGACAAAGAAGCTATTAATTGAGGTATTGGGATGCACAATAACTTGGATCTTGAAAAAAAAAACATTTAAAAAAAAAATTTCTTGGCCATCTTGAAGGACAAATTAATTATTGCACATCCCATTACCTTGAGTACTAAGCAGCTTCTTTGTCATGTTTAATTCATTATAATTTCTGCATCATGCTTATCACAAAAGAAGCAGGAGGAATTTGAACCAAGACCTATAGGTAATGTGTAGAATTTCAATACCATCAATACCGCTTCCACTTAATAAATGGGAGGTCCCAAGTTTAATTCCCAATTCCGAAATGTACTTTTTATTTTAACAGATGAAGACGAAACTCATAAATAAAAAGTACCTTTGACAATTTATATGGCAAAATAAACGGATGGTTTCAAAAATTAAAAGATTTAACTTTTATTTCCATGTGTGAAATTTTGCAGAGATTGTTATAGTACATATCCACATTTGTCTCTTATTTACATAATACACATCCTCTGAATATGTTATGACAATAGACTGAGCAAGGTGGCGCGCAGCAGTACAGGCTACACCTCGAAATTGGAGGATTGCAAGTTCGAGCCCCGGCTGTGCCATTGTGTTGTGCAATTGGGCAAGGCGCTTTACCTTACTTGCCTCTCTCTACCTAGGGGTAAAATGGGGAGCTGTTATGAATATTGTCAATTGAGTGCTACCCAAAGGTATGAGCATGCCTTAGGCATTGTATGGCAGGTGACATATTCTAACCACAGCGAATAAATGCAAAGTGCTTTGATACGTGTGAAAGGTGCTGTGTAAATGCCAATATTTATTTTTCATAGACTAACATGTCATATTCTTTTAATGCAATAGAAATAATTTACAACTGTTCAGTTCTGAATTATGAAGTGGTATAAAAAGCCTTCCTATTCTGGACATCTATTAAGAAGGTTTGCAGTTGAAGAGGGGACAATAAATGCAAACAGATGAGGATGAAATTCATAAATAAATAAGTAACCCTTGAGAGTCTCTAGATCAGATGGTCACTAGTCTCTAAACTATCCCCCACTCCAGAAAAATACAGCACTAATTTTTTGAGATTAAAACAATATTATCAACTTCTGCCAAATGAAACACAGCTCGATCCGAATAAATCATTTAGTGCTAACTGATGACAATAAAACTTAAATGTGCATGTTCTTGGCTCTTTTTTCAAGAAATTAATAAAATAGTGATTTTTTCTTTTATCTTCAGTATAAATGAATGATTAGGATTGAGCTATGTTTCATTTGGTACAACTTGATAATATTTTTTAAATCCAAAAGAATCAGTGCTGTATTTTTCAGGAATGGGGAGTAGTTCCAAGAGTTTAACCCCCGGGTTTAACCTTGAGGCTAGCAAATTTGACGCTAGTCTCGTGGCTAATAACCACCATATGAACGTGCCTGGTAATGTGAAGTGAATGGACGAAAATATTTTCAAGAAATAAATTTTATGCATTTCTCAAGCACTTGTCTAAACACAGAGCATCATTATACCAAAATGAAAAATAAACAAACTATGCAGAAAATAAATACAGTAAAATTGAAAGTGATTTATAACTGGAAAGATTTCTCAGTGCCCAGCTAGTATTTGCACAATTGGTTCAAGATACAAACAAGTGCCATTAAAGGGCATTTTGTGATCTACTGCCTCATCCTCCTACTTTTCAGAAAATACTGTTGAGATACTATTGGAAATCTCTGGCTACATAATGTTTGTGTGCAAAATAAATCTTGCAGATTCATTTGATTCACAAGGTTCCTTTTATGCGTTAACCATTGCATATACGCGCACGACGCCAAGCATGTACATAGTACCTTGTGGAAAATAAGATGCGCTGGACGGTTAACAGTACACTTAATTTGTAAAAGGAATTCTTCCAAAAAATTATAGCTGTTGTGAATTGGTCAAATCGTGGTATCCTGCAAATAGTTGACGTCTGGCAAGAAAATGTTGTGGTTATTTTAAAGGGGGATTCAAATATCACAGTTACACTCTTGATATGTTTTGTGGTTCTTGAGTTATGGTGTAAAGAGTGTTGAAACAAAACATCTTCATAAAACGACACATATCTCAAGAACCACAATACATTCTAAAGCAATTTTTTAAAGTGCATGTTTTGCATTCCATACCCATACAAATTGTCAAGGTGTAACTTTTCATTAATCCTTTAATCTAGATAATGATTTTTTTTTTTTTTTTTTTACCATAACAACTCTGACACGTCTTAACAGAATGAAATTATAACACAGTGGCCTATGAACCTATGAGGATGCTAAAATCACAAAATACACTTTTAAGCAAAGCAACTAGCTAATATTTGGGGAGGAGGTGAAGGTATAGGATGGGCTTAAATTTCTAACATATATATAACTGGCAGGTGTGTTCACGTAGGTGAGATATCAAGGATAGCTAAGTATTAATTAAAATCAGAGTGGAACATTAGCAGGCAAATTGATACATTATATATAATAGCCATGAGCTCTTCAACACAAACACATCCACAAGGCATCATGTTTTAATAAGTGTATTCTTGCTGGTTATACCCCACCTGTAATAACATGTCAACCCATTACATTAATGCTTTACAACCATAGTATGTGTTATTTCTGCCATTCTGAGTAAGGATGCAGTATCTGCATATAAATAACATGACAGATATTGTCTTCTGACTTGGGGTCATAGGCGGCAAATGTACAGGGGACGGGGGATACATCCCCCTAAATTTTTACATGGAGGGACATTGTACCCTAAAATCCTAACTAACATAATTGCCCTGTGCATCTTCCTTTTTAGCACGAAAAACAACTAACACGTTTTGGGCCAAAATATTGCCACATTTTCCATGCTTCGCGCGCACTGGCCCATCAAATACCGAAATTCACCACATCTTGGGCTAAAATAGTCTGAAATTGAAAATTGATGCATGCTTCCCCCCTAAATTTTAACGCTTCCGTTGCCACTATTGGGGGTAATTTTACTCGGATTGTTTCATGTAGAAGTAAATAACACAGCAGATACAATGTTTATACTTTTCATTACTCATAAAATAACGCTTCCCATAATGCATTTCTTCTCTGTACTGCTTTGCTATTCAGTGCAACATGGATTGATAGTGAACAGAAATACCCCCGTGTGTTTCTGACCAAATTTACATTATATTTTGCCATTTTAACCTAAAAAAGTGCCAATAATTTTTTTCATCAGTTTAGCTTCAATATGGCAAAATTTGTTGTGCGCTTTGTGCGCATTTGTAACATTAACTGATTTTGTCACCAAAAGGTGCCCCCTTAAAATTTGTCTTGCCCCCCTTTGCCCCCCCCCCCCCTCTGAAAAAGTGCTGGCTACACCACTGGAAATACCCAGTACCTCAATTGCAAGATCTGGATGAGCTCTGTTAATTGAGGTAGTTTTATCAATATATCTATCCATGTTGCAATGAATAGCAAATCAGTACAGAGAAGAAATGCATTGTGGGAAGTGTAAGATATCTTTTCTGGTAAAACAGTGTACTTGATGGTAATTGCATTTTTACTTGGCAGGTTGGCATATATGAGTAGACACATTTTGAAGAAAAAAAACATACACAAAAGCCATACTACCATGTTTGTATTCATTTGAATGCATATGTCAAACCGAACCATAAAAATAAGAAATTTGACAAATTATACAATTTGGAATAAATTAATCTTTAAAGACCTATTCAGTGATTTTGGCAAAGGTATAAGAAATTAGAAGTGTTTATAAATTGCCCAAGAGTGAAGGATTAGTCATTAAAATTGTCATTACTAACCACCAGCAGGCTATGATAGCACATCTATGACACTAACAAAGGTGCCAAAATATGAGTTTTGAGGATTTTTACGATCATCTGGATGAGCAAATTACTGAATGGGCCTTGAAGTCCACACATAGGGAGTTGAGTCCACTGTTTAAAATATAATTAGCTTCATGCTTTTGTATACTTTGTATATAACATCATTTTGTTTCATATTTTGGAACTGCATGTAAAGAAATCATTTTTGTGACTAATACTTTTCACAAAGAGGTAAACATACACTGCTCTGGGGTAAATAATCTTACCTAGCAAATTTGGCTATTCCACTACTAAATACCTCTAATAGTAAATATATTCATAGCAAATTCAATGTCAGGAATCAGAGGCTCTTATGAAAAATCATTTTTGAACTTAATTTCATGTGAAATTGTTGCTCTACTCATGATTTTGAATACAATGAAGACATCTGGTTACATTCCCTGTCTTAGGGAAGCTTAAGTGTAGATTATACTACTTAACCAGATTGAATTGAGATAGAGCCACATCACTATTTCTGGAAATAACAGATTTCAACATGTTTTAATGTAATTTATTATTGGAATTACAGTTACTACACAGTTCCAATTGTCAATGACCTCCTGATGACTAATGTATGTACATTTCCAAAGGCTATTCTATTCAAAATCCACACTCCCCCTGTGGACGATTTTGGGAAATACATCTTACACAAGGGGAGTATGAATTTCAAATGGAATGCATGCACATATAGGCAAATCCATTTGAATTTCATACACCCTTTGAGAGTGATTGAACATGAATCTTCCAGAGACTGAGGGGTGAGTTTCAAATAGAGTTGGTTAATGTGCTAACTTCTATTTTAAATTTATACTCCCATGTGGAAGATATTTCCAAAATCTCCCACTGCGGAAGCCCAATGGTACAGCAAAACTATATCTAGAAGAAAAGAAAAAGCAACAATATTCAAGACAACAATGACAATATCAACATAATCATAAAGTTTACATTTATAATCAGGTCATATACTATAAAAGTAGTAATGTTCACATGCTGAATTTTCCACACTTTGCCAATTTTGAACGGTTTAAGGGCTTGGTCACCAACCTTGTCACAGTATTTTGTGGGACATGAGCACACATCAGATACACCAAATTGCATCCTGAATATGAGGAATGTCTTTCTGATATCATTTTGATTTTTTTTTAAATTTGCAATAGGGTAAATAGGCCTATTCTCGGTCACTTAAGAAACAACCCGCTCTATTTCTTGTGTAAATAATTATAAAAGTTAGCTATATGGGAACGTGTATTCCCCACAACATCCGGTTTAACATACCCTGCATGACATCTTCCATTGAACTTGTATTGGAAGTACAAGGTCAAAAGTTCAAAGCTGACGACAACGCCTATTCTCGGTCACTAAACTCCTATTCTCGGTCACCGTATAGTTTTTCTATACCTATTCTCGGTCATTCTCTTTGGAAGCCTGGTTGATCGGTATGATGCGGTTTTGATAACTTAAACGCATAATAAAAATACGCGTGCAGTATTCTTAGATATATTGACAAGGCGCGATCCTTTCAAAACGGTTTTTTGGCAAAAATTTTCGTACCATCCGATAGGGGTCCGAGGTGGTCCTATTTTGTGGGAGCGCACAGCGGAATGCGGTGGCACGCCCGACTAGTCCAGGAGCAAGATCACACAGGGCCCTAAATAAGGAGTTCGTTCACCCCCACTACATACAAGGTTTGACACCATAGGTAGTTAGTATGGACCCTCTAGATCACTGCTAGGTAGGCAGTGGTCTCAAATTGTGGTAACACGTTTTTACAGGACATTTATATATGGACGTATAATCACATAAAATCACAAAAATAGGGCAAAATTAAGGGTAGGGAGATATAAATCCCCATAACTCAACTTTTACTTATAATAATGAATTTATTTTGGTATGACTATGTAGCTAATTGATTGTTCTAACTTTCTAGTATTATTTGAAAGCAAACCTAGGTTTCATTAGATCATGACTGGAAGTGGCCAGTCCATACACTAGTGGAAAATCAGATTTTTCACAACAATGCGTAGGGTGGGTGTTTTATGGCACTGGCTTCAAATTTTACTATTGTGCCAATTTCTATTTTCAAAATTAATTAAGCTCCATTTTTTAATTTTGTTTTTAATATCAAGCATATCTATCATGTCTAGGCAAACATTGATGTTCTGGTTCAAATATTTATATAAGTGCATGTTTGCGTGCATGTTGGTTTGTGTTGTGTAGGTTTGGGGTAGGTGGGGTGTGTGGGTGTGTATAGGGTTCAGGGTTGGGGTGTTTTACGTGTCTTTTAAGACACGTAAAACACCCCAACATATTAAAATATGTCACTCAGCTGAACTATATAAGTTCCATTAACAAAATTTGTTTGGTAAGTTACCATTCATATAATATTTTGAATATTTATATGTGCGGGGTGAGATCAACCACTGCTTGTCAGGAAAATAGACTGAAAATGTAAAAAATAGTTACTTTTCCACATGTAGCAGCGTGTGTAACAATATTAAGGGGTAGGGAAATATAAACCATCATAACTCAACTTCAACTCATGATAATGAATTCATTTTGGAATTAATATGTAGCTAATTGATTGTTCAAATGTTTTAGTATTATTTTAAAGCAAAACAAACATTATTTGTCAGGTAGATAGACATAAAATGTGAGAAAAGGTTATTTGTTCATGTATAACCATGTCAAATATGGTATTATTAAGGGTTAGGGAAATAAAAACCACCATAACTCAACCTTTACTCATAATAATGAATTCATTTTGGTATCAACATGTAGCTAATTGATTGTTTTAACTTTCCAGTATTATTTTTAACAGAAAAACCACCAGGTCTACATAAAGTGTGAACAAATGTTAATTTTCCAATGTGTAACAGTGTAAAATATGACAATATTAAGGGGTAGGGGACATACAATCCAACATAACTCGATGTTTATTCATTATAATTTATTCATTTTGGCATCAATACATAGCTATTTGGTTCTTGTAATCTTTTAAAGCAAAATGACCATTAGTTGTTAGCTGTATACACTTAAAAATGTAAACAAATATCCATTTTTCAAGTGTAGAAGCGTAAAATATGACAATATTAAGGGGTATGGGGACATACAAATCACCAAAACACAGGTCTTACTGATGAAAATGAATTCATTTTGGTAACAATATGTAGCTAATACATGTAGATAGTTCCAACTTTCTATTATTATTTTAAAAGCAATTAAACCATTAGTTGTCAGCTAGATAGACATAAAATATACGAAAATGTTAATATTCCATGTCTAACAGCGTAAAATATGACAATATTAAGGGATAGGGGACATTGAAATCACCAAAACTCAAGTTTTATGGATGAAAATGAATTCATTTTGGTATCAATATGTAGCTATTTGATTGTTCTCATTGTCTAGCATAATTTTAAAAGCATTTAAACCATTAGTTGTCAGGTAGTTAAACATAATATATGAGAAATATGTTAATATTCCATATCTAACAGCATAAAATATGACAATATTAAGGGGTATGGGACATACAAATCACGAAAAACTCAAGTTTTGCTGATGAAAATGAATTCATTTTGGTATCAATATGTAGCTAATTGGTTGTTCTAACTTTCTAGTAATTATTTTAAAAGCAATTAAACCATTAGTTGTCAGGTAGATAGACATAAAATGTGAAAAAGGGTTAATTTCCATGTGTAGCAACATAAAATAATAACAATATTAAGGGTAGGGGACATACAAATCACCAAAACTCACGTTTTACTGATGAAAATGAATTCATTTGGTAGGGGACATACAAATCACCAAAACTCACGTTTTACTGATGAAAATGAATTCATTTTGGTATCAATATATACCACTGCAGATCGATCAGTGGCGTAAATACGAGGGGGCAACATACCTTAGGGCGCCTAAATTGACCAATTTAGCATCCAAGCGATGAAAGTCAAAATTTTTGCGCTTATGGGCACCTAAACAGCGCCTCACAAATTTCAGCCGACAATTTTGCCTCCTTACCAGTTCGCCTTGATATTATTCCGACAGCCTGTCACTAATTCGCAATCGATTTGAAACATTTATTGAATATATTTTTCAATGTTGAGGTCCTACTCTGTTGTTCCCATAAAAACAAGCACGATTCACTCGAATTTAGTACCCACGAGAGGCTGATACATTTTGCTCAGGCGCTAGTTTTAACCGGAACTATACAAGGTTACACCAAATGCGGAAGGATTTAGTGTTGTGCCCCTTGAAGAATAGCACAATAGCGCTAATAGCACGCTATAAGGTCTAGGTCATTTTAAGAATAGCACAATAGCGCTAATAGCACCCCTCCAAGTGTACAAGAATTATTATTGCGATTATAAATAACATTATTGCCATAATAACGCGCTATATGCCGCCTAAGGCCAAAACAATTTCTAGAGCACAATAGCACTAATAGCACGCTATAAGGCCTAACCATTTTAAGAATAGCACCATAGCGCTAATAGCACGCTATAAGGTCTAACCATAAGAATAGCACAACAGCGCTAATAACACCCCTCCAAGTAATAGGAGAACTCAAAAATAGCATAACCATGATAACTGCGCTAAAATTAACATTTAAAGCTATTTTTAATGTCCCTAATGGTTTTTTTCTAAGTCCTCAAAAAATAACACTGTCAATTGCACAGATAGCATATCCATGAAAATAGCAGTGCTATTTGTGCTAACATGTATATAAAGTAATGACTAAATTGCGCTAATAGCACGTGTAGGCCCGAGGAGATAGTGTATGTAATCTGGCAAGTCAGTTATAGCGCCTTTCTCGGTCCAGGGCAGGAACCATTTTTAACGCCAGAAATGTGACATTGTTGACCCAATTTTTCCGACCGAAAAAGCTCGAAAATACGACAGGTTAGGGGATGGGGTAAGGGGTAGAGGAGGGGGGGGGCGGGCGGTCACAAATAATTTCTCCTCGCTCATTTGTATTCGACAAATGGCTATAGGCCTAATTTAAGCCTGCAGAGCAAAATGCAATACTTCTCATGTGCTCATGCATAATCATTTGTAGGACACATGGCAACAACAATGTCAACATAGCTCATACTTGGGAACACTGACCGAGAATAGGAATACCAACGGAATTCGTATGCCTATTCTCGGACACCCCTTTTTCTATGGGAATTTACATAAACACAACACCAATCATTTGCTATGGTGTTATTTACGATGCAGGTGGATCAACTTGTTAAAATTACAGCTTTAAAATGCATGTACAATTTCGCATCACTGATTATATTACAATATCCCCTCTCAAATGACGTCATTATTTTTTTTAAATGCCGATATTTCAGGTCACCATACAATCTCAAAATCTATCATTTGAGGTGAACTGTGCTGCCGTGATATTAAAAAGTCACCAAAACCTGCAGCACCGGTACGGCTAAATGAGTCGTTCGGCAGACACGGCTGAAATTAAAGCAACGATCGTCAGCGATTGTTCAAATCGCTAACTGACCGAGAATAGGCGTGTGACCGAGAATAGGCGTATTGACCCTATAATACAAATGTTAAGGAAATTTATTACAAATTTAAATTTTTGACATTTAACAGTCCTTGATGTAAAATTATAAATCTAATGATATGTACTTAAAGTGTATTTTTGACCTTTTGTATTAAAGATACACGTGAAGTTTCACAAAAGACCTGGTAGAATGAACATTATCCATGTTCTATTGTTCTGATCAATAGAAGGAACAATAGAACATGATTTATGGTTCTGCCAGGGTACTGGCGGTCAACTGGAGGTTTGGTTTTAAAGACATCCCTATATGATATCTTAGAGTAAAGGTAAAACATGTCTAGTAAACTGCAATGAGTTTCAAATCTTATCTCAGAGCAAATATGAAAAGCTAGTGTCTCAAAATCGATAAATGCCACCAATAACAATGATCAAAATACTAAAATAATAGTCTTGAGAAATTCTAGCAGGCACATAACAATCATTGCTCCTGTATTATACTCTCAAATTGACATTTGAGGTATGGTCAGGAATGCTACAAAGTGAGCTTTGAAATAGATAATCCTCCCTGTCTTACTTGTAACCTGTGGCCTCTTTTCACTCAATAAACCAGACTACATAAACTAATTCTTACCAATAGAAATCAATAATATGCTTGCATGACAGCTCCTATTGAAAATCAGATCACAAATGTTACCTTAAGGCAAATGTACAAAAGTATGTCAAAATGAGACATAAGTTCTAAATGTTATCTCAGAATATACGTCTAGCCCTTTTCTATTCACAGATTATCCATTGTATTCCTTTTGTTTGAGGTTCGTTGCCTCGACCATTACCTAGAGTAATGGAGGTAGCTAGCTGCCCAGAGACCGTTATCAACACAATAGCTCAAGATAACGGTCTCGGGCAGCGAGCTAAACAAAAGGAATACCATGGACATTCTAGAAACACTATGGAAAGGATCACAACATACATGTAGAATCTGAGTTGGTTACTATTATTTGGAAAAAATGCATTTACAGCTCGATTTAAATGCAAATGTTACATGGCAAGAGAAAATTATAGAGGGCTCCTGCAGTCCGTATAACAGTAATTAAATTTTAATTAGCATAACGAAGTAAATATTCATAAATAAATAGTAACCGTTTCGTTGAATGTAAACTCAGTACATGTATATAAACTTGCCATTGGTTTTCAGAAGGGAATCTGCCTTTATCCTTGCCCAACCCAAAAACGCTCAACGGTCCATGCAAATTAGCTGCTAGGCAAGAACCCCGGGATACTACCCGACCAGGGGAGCTTCGCAAACTAACCTGCGGTACTCATTACAAGTCAAGAGGCTGGGGGTGCAAAGCCTTACTGTGACCTACCCATAATGGGGAGCACCATTGGACACAACGTTACTAGGTCTTTCAAATATATGCTTATACTCACATTTTTCTAAGATATAAATTTCATGGTGTTGAAACAGATTGTAGTCCATATAATTTGCATTATTCATTAATTATTTGAATAACAATGGTCACGGGGTGAATAAACTTCAGCGGATTAAAGCAAGTGAATAATCTACCAAACCACTTCAAATACAATATTGTCAATTGAGATCAATTCTGTATTGATTTGATTAAATCACTTACATTTGTCATTAAATTAATAGACTCGCACGCAGGATTTTTTATTTTGGGAAAAAACCCACAACTTTTACAAATTAATACATCAGTTTTTTCCATTTTGTTTTTTGGAAAATGAATACACTTTTACAACAAATTCGTTTATTTTTGCTCTTCGCCAGTATATATGTAAGATAAGCGGTTCAAAACAGACCATCACCATAGATAATCGGTGTCTTGTTGAGGTATGGTTAGCATGTTAGTCGCTGAAGGCTCGACCCTTCGGGTCTCGCCTTCGAGCGACTCAACATGCTCACCATACCTCAACAAGACACCGATTATCTATGGTAATGGTCTGTTTCTCACCCTTTATCTACTACGTAAAGGTATAAAAAATGTCTAGATAACTCAGACCAGTACATACATCCTGGACATACATTCTAAATGTCAGGTCTAAAATTATATTATATATAGGTCCTCTACACAAAATTTAAGCAACTGTACACAAGAAATAATATCTTTTGAACACAAAATTATGAGTGTTTCAAAATTGTATAAAGTGACATCCCGGAGTGACATACATATTTAGGAGATTCAGGTCTATACTGTTTGATCAGTGCAGGAGTAAAGTGGGTGAAATAACATCAATGTGAAAGTCCAGTAGATACAGGTTGGCTGAGCCCTACAACATTGAATCACATTGATCCAAATTCAACAATGTCACGTAAATGGGCCAGCTGGCGGGGCTAGTCCAATAAGCACATTAGATGGAGCCAATAGTATAGTGTTCAGATAAGCATGCAAATCTAGGGTTTATGGCCCCGGGTTTATGGCACTCAAGGATACAAAAGTAAATGCTTAAAGCCATATTGTAACATTTCCATAAAAAATTGATTTGTATTTCTTTTCTACAAAATGTTTTTTTTCACAGTCAGATATGTTTAATTTTGACCCTAACAGATTAGGCTAGAGTCCGAAGTTTTCCGTTTTAGGGAAGACGGAAAAAAATCACGGAATCGGAAGTACAACACGGAAAATGACATTTTTGTATGATGTGACAAAAATTGTTGAAAGATAAGAGAAATAAATGTTAAAAATTTTTATGATAAAAATACTGTTTAATAATACCAAAATAAAGGTATATTACCAAGGCATGAACCCCCTATCCATCCAAACATCGTAACAGTCAGTCTATTATCGTGAGAATATTCCAATCATCGCGATATTGAACACTTTATTGTGACATTAATATCATTCATAATCATTGTTTATACATTTTAACAGGGCGTAGCCAGCTTTCTTGGTCAGGGGGCAAAATAAAATTTTGGGGGCACCAAAAGGGCCTTATTGGGATGATGTAAAGGCGTTGCAAAAAAAAATGGTATTTTACACTATTTTCGCCCATTATCCGGCTAAAAAAGGGCTTTATTGTTACAATGTCGCGCGTAGCGGGTAAAAATTTTGTATTTTACACTATTTTGGCCCTGAATTTTGCTAGAAAAGGGCTCCTTGCCCTTTTTCTTTTCCTTTGCCCTCCTGATTTTCTCTTTCATTTTTTTGTCAGAGGGCACTTTTTTCTTTTTTTTTTGTCAGGGGGCACTCTGCCCCCCTGCCCCCCCTGGGCTGGCTACGCTACTGCATTTTAAGCTTTATTCACAAAACATGGATTTACAAATTTTACAACACAGATTACAACACGGAAAATGGATTTTAGAAAACAGTAAACTTCGGACTCTAGCTTAGGCAAATCAAAGAAAATTGCTATTTATTACCAGTGCATATGATGCCAATATGTCACTCCGTCAATCATGAGTCTGTTCGGTCCTTTGATGTGTAATGATGTTCCCATATACAGTGTTATGGGTATCACGTATGTGTTCAACTAATGTTTCGATCATATTAAAGGTGGGTAACCTGATTGACAATCTCATCCCCCACTTACCTCATCAAAATGATAATTTTGGTATCAGATGAAAGCTCATATTTTTCTCATAAACATATTGAAATTTGGCGTTCCAAATCGGTATATTTCCGAAGAAATCATCAAAAAACTGCCTAATTAGTCTCAAATGTGGTATACCATATTTGAGACTAATTATGCAGTTTTTTGATGATATCTTCGGAAATAGACTGAGTTGGAACTTCTAATTTTAATATGTTTATGAGAAAAATATGGCCTTTCACTTGAAATCAATATGTTACATGATCATGATGATTATCATTAATAAAAACACTGTAGACTACCAATATAACGCTGTATAAATGTCGGTAATTCGATTAGGAATTAGTCATATTTACAAAAAACATTTACATGTTCTTTTTGCATGAGTGCTTGAAAGGAATGACATTTTATGTTATACGTAAGTTTTAAAGAATTTGATTTTCCAAATATATCAGGTCACCTTGTAGGTTTATTCAAAATCTCAAATTTTGTCACAACTACAGCACCTAAAGACTTTTCAGGGTATGCTAGTTTACTAAATAACATTACAATAACTGTGTAAACATCAGAATTTTGTAAAACATTAATATGGCTTTAACACCTCAAGTTGTGTCCCCACAACCAGTTCAGCATATGAAACCATATCATGTGAATCACCTATTCATTGTATAGTGCCACACTTTGGGGCTTTCAGCCGAACACAGATCCTGGAGACTCTGTGGCAGGATCATGATGATACCTGATGATTAATGGATCCGCTCCAGGATCTGTGCTGGAACTATCAATTTTTATCCAGAATGAAAACTCTTAGTCCATTCAAACAGTCAGTAAACCCTGGTTACTTTTTTGTTCATAGCCAAATCCAATAAAATATTTCTCACAAATCTGAGCTTTTGCTAACTTGGCTGATGGCTTGATCACCTGCAGATGATCTGGTCCACTACTTTATATTCCACGAAACTTGGTTGCTGATGACGTATCCTCGTTACTCATCATCTATCAGCCAAGATGGTGAAAGCTCAGATTCATTTTTATTGCATTTGGCTAACCAAAAAGTAACCAGTATATCTCAACAATCCTACTCACTGAAGCCAGAAACCCCGCTTTGAAACCCTAAATCATCTGAAACCTTAACATTTTAGCCTTTGTGTGGACATATTTTAGGTCAATCACTGAGAAGCTATAGATATGATGAGATCTACCTGCAGACCATAGACGACCTTCACATACCCTCAAGTTATGTCTCAAAGAGAAGATGAACTAACACTTCTTACACTTTTAGTAGGCCACAAAATTGAAATTGCTTTTAAGGTGAGGCTACCTAGATCACTGCATACGCCATAATCAATTGTGACATGTAGTAGAAGCACTATATTCATTGTAAGGTGAAACCCTAACATGTTGTATAAAATTTCATTTTTAGTACTCTTTTAGGCATAAATCTATAATTGCAAATGATCCCTGAAACATCAACTTAAATGCTTAGAAACTTTTTTTTTTTAAATAATGATTAATTACAAAAATATCTCAAAAAGTCACAAAATAGGCTTAGTGGGTGAGCGTTACTTTAATACATTGCTTCAGGTTTCCTAGGTAACTATGTGATATAACTTATTACGATGATGTGTGATGGGATTGTTGAAATAGCAAGGTGTGAGGGATCATTGTTTATAAATAATATCTTGCACATTTTGTTTCCTTACCATATAATCAGTTTTGGTTTCTCACACAATCCATGCCTTCCAATTCAAGGCTATCCATGCTGCAAGTTTGTGCACTTGAATGTGTAGAAATTGTGTTTGATCAAATATATATTCTCTCTTTTTCTGTCTGTCTCACTCTTTAAAATAATATGCACTACCCAGTATATGAGACACTTCCTGAGAGTAGTTTATTCTTTCTTTATTGACAGTAGTAAGATTTCAATATGACATTGTGCACTAAAGCTTTGTTTCATTTTTACTTCCTCTAAAAAGTCATAGTACATGATCATGAAAATTGAGGCAGAACTTTCTGAATGACCCCTTACACTACTTTTAGTTGCTTCTGTGTGTTAATGATAGGCTCTTTATTATATTTATCAATCATCTACAGAGAAGAAAATCGCAGGACAAGATGGGTAAAGGAATTGATATGGATTTGCAAGAGGGGACAACACCATGAACAGAGATGAGGGCGCATTCTTTCTAAATCACATCTTTGATCCTCTGCTCAAGACCACCGCTGGAGACAGGAGTACCACTTCTGGGAAAATCAAAACATTCAGTCAAGGTTCCTGATCCAAGCAGATAGATCAATAACATCATTATCGTGTTGAGAAAGCCAGAAGGGTTCTGGCAAAACTATCAGCAGAGAAACATAACTTTTTCATTTGATCTTGATAAATTAACTCAAAATAGCAGAATAACTGGACTTCACAAATTTTTGTTTTGTTAATTCCGTTTTTTAAAGTTGCAAATCTTTTAAAAACTAGATTGTCTCAGCAGCAGGGGACATTAGGCTGTCATGTGCATCTAGGTGTAGAGGCTTATCCTCTTATTCCCACTTGAGCATTCTCAAGTACACTTAAAGTGTTTTGGTCTCCTGGTCAAGTCAGTTTTAATTTAGGGGTTGTTGTTATGTTGTTATAGCAACAAGCTCAGTTTTTCTGTCCAGTCAGCTGTCACTTTAGTGGTGTGCAGCCATTCAGGTCTCCCGTCTTATTTTTTAATTCCTTTGTTATGTCCATAGTTCTCCTAGTGATGCACTTGCAATTGTTCCTTCGATCTTGATGGACCAAAAAATATTTGGGCTCTTGGTAGTGAAAAAAGATTACCAGTAGCTAGTGTGGTAGTAATCTATAAGTATATGCTTGATAACTATACATTACTGCATCAGTGGATGTTATTATTTCATTAATATTTAAGTGTATAGAAGCGCTAATCAGCATCCACAGAGCAGAACTGGTTTTGTCATTTTCATGTTGGAATTGGCCATCGGCTTCATGCTTATGTCAATTTGCACATCATGTGAATATTATCATGTGAGTTACTTCATACTGTACACTATTCTGTCCATCCTTAAGTATGTATTTGATAACTTACACTAAACATGCTTGGAAATTGCAGCAAGCAATATTATATGTAAAGCGATATCTGGCACAATTAATGGTGCTATCTAATCATGCTAATTGTATAATTTATATATGTTCATATTATGTACATTTCATATAATTATAGAGAGTATATATAGAGAAAGAGAACAACTACATAATTTCTATTCATTATTTTAACACCAAACAAACAATAAAAATCTGGTTGCTATGGCTTGTGCACAACTATTATTATAGGTTTAAGGTTAGTTGCCTGAGCTTGACAACTTATTAAAGTATTATTTATACAATTGCAGTCTTCTTTCCTAAAAAGTTTGTCATGTTTATAGCATATTCATTTTTTTGTTGGGCTTGGTGCATTTAATACAACTATCATTATACCTATACACCTGTATGCTATTATAATAGATCCCTGTTTAGTTGTTTCATAGAATATATGGTTTAAATTTACAAAATAAATTGCCCCTTTTGATTTAATAATATTTGTTTTTAACTTATTGGGTGTATGGGGTGATGCAATATTTTCCTATGTTTTCGGTACAGGCTGTACATAAATCTTTGGTGTATATATTATAGTTTCCTCATTGATCATCAATAGAGATTTTGTAAGAAAACCACTACATGTGTAAATAAAAATTTTCAGCAGCTGATTACTTGCTGACATCAAGATGATGGCGATGTGGCTGCCCCATTTAGATATGACAGCTTTCATTGGTCCTTAGAGGGGGTTGGATTGGTTCAGGACTCATCTGGAGCATCCTGAGGCTTTTTGCTTTTCCACCTTTGTACATTGTTTTGAGGGAGGGAGGGGGAGGGAGGGGGTTTAATCAAGTTTCTCCATTGAGAAACTTGGTTGGCATTGTTTATTCTTTTGGAGTTTTCTAAGTATTTAATTGCGGTTAAAAATGCTGTTTTCCAATCCAATCCTCTGTTTGATCCAAAGATGTATCTGTTTAAGATATGCTTAAGATTTGCTTAAGATGAAATTTGGTTAAATGTGATTCAGAAGTCAACTTTTGTTTGTCCAGCCTGTATGGTTGGCTTGTACACATTTTTCCAATAATTTGTGTATTTATTGATTTATATGAAGATGATAAATAATTCCAAATGCTTGCTGCAATTAATCATCTCAATGTATATAATTTGTTTAATTGATATGAAATCTGTTATTATCTCAATATAGTCTTAATTTCTATGAGATTGTGAAATTATTATAAATAAGCTTATGTGTATTAAATGGTCCTCATGATCGTGGGGCAATGCGGAGTCTATTCTTTGCGTTGTTGTGCTTTCCTGCTGTCTCGAGACAATTCCGTTTTTTAAAGTTGCAAATCTTTTAAAAACTAGATTGTCTCAGCAGCAGGGACATTAGGCTGTCATGTGCATCTAGGTGTAGAGGCTTATCCTCTTATTCCCACTTGAGCATTCTCAAGTACACTTAAAGTGTTTTGGTCTCCTGGTCAAGTCAGTTTTAATTTAGGGGTTGTTGTTATGTTGTTATAGCAACAAGCTCAGTTTTTCTGTCCAGTCAGCTGTCACTTTAGTGGTGTGCAGCCATTCAGGTCTCCGTCTTATTTTGTAATTCCTTAGTTATGACAATAGTTCTACTAGTGATGCACTTGCAATTGTTCCTTCGATCTTGATGGACCAAAAATCCCACCCACCCTCCCAAAAGCTGGAAGGGTGATTCAGTAACTAAATATGGTTAAAGATACTCCAATAAAATGGTATGTCCAAATATGCTGCTTTATGCTTAAAAATAGAGGCTTTGTATGGAATTTCTTGAAATCTTGAAGAATATCATTAGTAGATTGTCTCCACTTTCTACTGCGTTTTATAGAAGGGAATGAATGCTTTGTATGGAGTTTCTTCAAAACCTGAAGAATCTCGTCTGTAGATTGTCTCCACTTTCTACTGCGTTTTATGGTGTTTGAATGTGTTACGGAGTTTCTTCGAAACCTGAAGAATCTCGTCTGTAGATTGTCTCCACTTTCTACTGCGTTTTATGGTGCTTGGATGTGTTAAGGATTTTCTTCAAAACCTGAAGAATCTCGTCTGTAGATTGTCTCCACTTTCTACTGCGTTTTATGGTGTTTGAATGTGTTACGGAGTTTCTTGAAACCTGAAGAATCTCGTCAGTAGATTGTCTCCACTTTCTACGCGTTTAATGGTGCCTGGATGTGTTAAGGATTTTCTTCAAAACCTGAAGAATCTCGTCTGTAGATTGTCTCCACTTTCTACCGCGTTTTATGGTGTTTGAATGTGTTACGGAGTTTCTTGAAACCTGAAGAATCTCGTCTGTAGATTGTCTCCACTTTCTACTGCGTTTTATGGTGTTTGAATGTGTTATGGAGTTTCTTCAAAACCTGAAGAATCTCGTCGGTAGATTGTCTCCACTTTCTACTCCGTTTTATGGTGCTTGGATGTGTTAAGGATTTTCTTCAAAACCTGAAGAATCTCGTCTGTAGATTGTCTCCACTTTCTACTGCGTTTTATGGTGTTTGAATGTGTTACTGAGTTTCTTGAAACCTGAAGAATCTCGTCAGTAGATTGTCTCCACTTTCTACTGCGTTTAATGGTGCCTGGATGTGTTAAGGATTTTCTTCAAAACCTGAAGAATCTCGTCTGTAGATTGTCTCCACTTTCTACTGCGTTTTATGGTGATTGAATGTGTTACGGAGTGTCTTCGAAACCTGAAGAAGCTCGTCGGTAGATTGTCTCCACTTTCTACCGCGCTTAATGGTGCCTGGATGTGTTAAGGATTTTCTTCAAAACCTGAAGAATCTCGTCTGTAGATTGTCTCCACTTTCTACTGCGTTTTATGGTGTTTGAATGTGTTACGGAGTTTCTTCGAAACCTGAAGAATCTCGTCGGTAGATTGTCTCCACTTTCTGCTGCGTTTTATGGTGTTTGAATGTGTTACGGAGTTTCTTCGAAACCTGAAGAATCTCGTCAGTAGATTGTCTCCACTTTCTACTGCGTTTTATGTGGGCTATTGGTTGCCTTCATGCTTTCCTCCCTTTCTGCTGCGTTTTTATACCAGGGTTATAAATGCTTTGTTGCTTATTTGGAGTATCTTTATTTACTTGGTTGTCAATACCAGTGGATTATATATCAGTAAATGGTTTAAGCATTGATGCCGTATCTTGCTGAATACAAAATGTTCGTTTGCTCGTGTTGGCATTGTTTATTCTTTTGGAGATTTCTAATTATTTAATTGCGGTTAAAAATGCTGTTTTCCAATCCAATCCTCTGTTTGATCCAAAGATGTATCTGTTTAAGATATGCTTAAGATTTGCTTAAGATGAAATTTGGTTAAATGTGATTCAGAAGTCAACTTTTGTTTGTCCAGCCTGTATGGTTGGCTTGTACACATTTTTCCAATAATTTGTGTATTTATTGATTTATATGAAGATGATAAATAATTCCAAATGCTTGCTGCAATTAATCATCTCAATGTATATAATTTGTTTAATTGATATGAAATCTGTTATTATCTCAATATAGTCTTAATTTCTATGAGATTGTGAAATTATTATAAATAAGCTTATGTGTATTAAATGGTCCTCATGATCGTGGGGGCAATGCGGAGTCTATTCTTTGCGTTGTTGTGCTTTCCTGCTGTCTCGAGACAAATGTCTATTTGCAAAATAAACCAAATGTTAAAATGATCTAACAATGGAGTTAAGCCTAATAGAAATATTATTACACGATACCCATGCATTTTAACCATGACTTTAGTCAGCCTTAGTCCAAACAAATAAATGTTTGTCTCTCAAGCATTTTAAAACTTGCAAAACAGCTGTGTGTAATGATTTTTTATAGTAAAACAAGCTATATTCTAATTCTAATATTCTTTGTTGCTTTTGTGCAGGTTTGAGGGACATTAAACCCTTACTTTTGGCTTTTGTAGAATTAACATTGAATCCCATTTTTAAATATATAAACACTTTGTTCTCACTTTCCCTCGCTCTTACTTAGAATGAATGTCACTAATTTCCATGACAAAAATAATAATAATTCCATCAAATTACTTCTGCTTCTTTCCAATTATAAGACTTTTCATGATTCTACAAAAATAGACTCAACATTCAGGAAACATGATTGTTGCAAGCTTTTCATAATCAAAAATCTGCAAGTGTACAGTATATATAATAACATTATTACTTTATTGAACACACTCAACCTGATGGAGAATAATGATTTATTATGTGGCTTATAGTCGAAGGTTATTTTAAAATACCAATATCTATGATTACAACAAATTTCAACAGCAAATTGTACATAATAAAAAAATCCAAATTGAAAAGGCTAAAAATATTCCAATCTGAGCCATGCATCAGGAAGTCCTTTCACACTAGAGCTGGCCCAGATCCTTGGATCACAATGGCTATGCCACTTGAAATACACACTCCTCCTGTGGAAGATTTTGGAAATATCTTCTACAGTAGAAATATGTTTTCAAATCTAATTGGTCGGAGTTACTTATTCTGTAACCATACTCCCCTTGTATTAAGACTTTATCCTATATCTTCCACATCTAGAGTGAGTATTTCAAATAGAAGTTACCCAATTGTTTATTCTATTCAAAATTCATATTCTCTCTATAGAAGATTTTAGCCAAATCTTCCACAGGGGTAGCATGGATTTTAAATGGAATAGCCCAATGTCACACAAATTGCAAGCGTATCATTGTGAGGGAGTGAAACCTCTGTATTAGCAGAGATTTGACTAGTCTACTGCAACTTAACTGGTGGTAAGTTTACTGTAGTTTTGACTAGAGCTATTTTCAAACATAACATTACTACTTCTTCATTATGGTACTTTTCCTTAAATAGCAGAGTCAATTACACACAATCAACATTGCTACTCACAAACCTATTCAAACCAAACAATTTCTGCAGTTATTAACCCCTCATTAAAAACATTTTCCATACTTCACTACAAGTTTTGGTTATTAAAAAAAACACATATATACTAAAGTAAAGATGATAATACATTTTATATATACTTTCAAAATATACCTACAGCATATTTCACGGCACAATGAGCTTGATTTTATTCATAAGAACTATGGTCAACAAGGATACGATGTTGTTTTTGTTTTCCATTATAACTGTATAATAATTGAAAAGATTGTATTTGAATCAGCAAAGAAAATCACATTACACATGCCTGTAACAAATTTTAACTTAAGGTATGGTCACACCAATGCATTTGGTTTCTATGTAAGCACAGAATCAAGCTGGCTCAGATCAGTACTGACTGACCACAGCTGAATTTGAATGTTGGCCGAGTCCCGGGCCGAGTCTCTCACTCTGTTGCGTAAGTTTAATGTGACCTTCATTGGAATTTGACAGGCATGTTAAATGCTGCTCATTTGAAAAACTGACACTTTCCACTTGTGTGTGTCTGTGCAATCTTCGGTCCTGACCAGTCATGACTAAATAACCCTATGTCTGTGTTAACATAATCTTAGTTCAAACCATTTCTAACCAAAACTAAGCTGAATGTATAAAGTGGTCTGGTCAATTTCACATCTCCTGCTTAAATATAAATATATCTGCACAGACAGATATAAACAAGTGATGTAACAAAAACACTTTTGTGGGCAAACATCTTAAAAATGTTCAGAGATTCAATTAGATCAACTAATTTTCCATCAAAATTACACATAGGCCCCTATGCACTTTACATCCAAGCAGGGCCGGATTTACCTTTTTGAATTTGGAGGCCCCCAAACGTACTGCGAGGAAGGCATGTGCACTCAAGTTTTGGTTTAGATATAAGATCGATGGTGTCGGCGGGATCGAGCATTACAATTTTAGGGAGACAAGGATATATTTTATTAGGACATTTGCGTGCGAAGCGCGCGAAAAATTCCATTCAAGACTATTTTAGCCAAATTGAAGCTGAATTTTGCTATATAACAGGCCAGTGTGTGCGAAGCGCACAATTTTGTACCCTATTTTGGCCCCAAACATGTGTTTTTTTGTCTAAAATGGAAGATCCACAGGGCAATTAATCCGGCCCTGCATCCAAATGAATACATAGCTTCAGTTACACAGCTACCATATACAGTTCCTATCCTATAGACTGACATTTTTGCTGTTGTGTCAGACATTGCATTTTTGGTTCTACACAGTGATTTTTGGCTGTATATAGGCCTACTATAAATTTTCTGTCCTTTCTGCTGAAATGATTAACTTTGCTCATTTTATCTATGTGTTCTGCAGTACAGAGGTTGAAGACTTTGACTCTGGTGCAAGAGGTACCCAGTTCAATTCCCAGTGGAGGTAAATAATCAAAAAGATCTGAAATATTAATCATCCATTCTATCCATTTAAATGTTGGGGCAGGTGCGGTGAATAACAAAGACCTTGCAGCCAGTTCCGATCAGGGTAATGCCTATCAAATATGGTGCAGCTGGTGCATTTTATATGACAACAATGAGAACTCATTTCTGAATAGCAAGTTACCACAAAGCAACAACATGGAATCTTGCTGTCTAACTCAGTTTGCATGATCCCATCACATTTATTCAAACTGATATAAAAACATTAAAAAATTGATGTAGCTCAAAATCCTTTTCAACAACATGAGCATTTAAGGTAAGTGGGGTGCTACTTTTTTCCAGTATTGGACATTTTAACTAAAAAACTGTAGTGTACTTCTTAAAATGAATACATTGATCTTATAGGAAATGAGTCAAAAAAGTTTATAATCAGATATACATTACCTTGGTTTTAAGTTAATGCTAACAGTTCAAACAAAAGTTTTGGACAATTTTCCTATCCCAAGAAAAATTATGTACATGGGGTTGAAATAGCATCCCTTATAATCAAGCCATATGAGATCTTATTATAGAACCCATACCATTCCACTTGTGTGTCAGCTTTATTTGTCTCAATATTTGAGTGCAAACACCGCTAGGTCATGCTCTCCTCCAACCTGCCTTAAGTCGTGTTCACATTTTGAGTTACACCCGGCGTAAACTTATGCTAACATTGATAAAAATTCCACAAATATTTTCCCTACACCTACCGCGTGTCCACACCTAGCCTACTCCTAGCACTATGCCGACTAGTTCCACCAAGTATTCACTTCTGGTCGGCGTAAACATTGGCTGCCACTTCCGGTGTTTCTGTGACCTTTATCAACCACGCAATATGTTATTTCTTAGTTCCGACTAACAAAAGGTCAAACTTACTCCGGGTGCCAGGCGTAATCAGCGTTTACATTGCAACTTACGCCTGGCGGAAGTTACACCCAGCTCGCTACTCCTGACTTTTGTCAGGAGTAAATCGTCGGACGTACGCCTGGCGGAACTTACGCTGACCATCGTTCACACTGCACCTACTCCTAGCAGCGCCTACCACTACTCCTAGCAACTTACGCCGATCAAGTTCCGCCAGGCGTACGTCCGACAATGTGAACACGACTTTAATGATGGAAAACCACCAATCAACATAGAACATTTATTCCATTTGTATGCTTTCACTGATCCTCACATATTCACAATGTAATTTCAAAGATCTTACAAACGCAGCAATTTGCGTTGATTTCTTTCACTTAAAACCTGTTAGAATGATATAATCCGTCTTTACATTTCATTTCAGCTATTCTTTACATTAAAAGTGGAATTTTTTCATGGAATTAATTTTCACACTTTAATAATTTTAAACATTTGTGTGTGTTTTTTTAATTTTGCTACTTCCCCATTTCTACATATTGACTTGCACACTAAATATGACTTTTTGTGCATTTTTAAATTTGAACGTTTATAAGGCCAAAAAAAAAATTGTTTGTTTGTCCTCCACAGCTTTGAAAGAGGATGTATGGCGGCGGATTTTTTTTATAATTTTTTTTTCGGATTTATGGATTCCTGGACCTTGCTAGAGCTAAATGCTACAATCATTCATGGTGACTTAAAAAAACCAACATTTTGTTTCTTTAATAATATTATGCAGTTAAAGTTATAATTTGTGTTCATGTCATAGTCTTTTAATGATTTCAAATCCAATGTATTTTGAAGTCACTAAAAATAATAGACTATGACATGAAGTTATAACTTTGCATATTGAAGACACAAAATGTTTTGGGGGCTTTTTTTAATTTTCAACCATGAAAGATCTTAGGGTTAGCATTTAGCTCTAGCTAGGTCCAGAGATACTCCAAATCAACAACAAAAAATTGAATTTTACTTATTTTTATTTTAAAAAAAAATAGAAAAAAAAAATATTGGTCAGGCCTTAATCTGAGGAGCGGGCGGTGGAGGACAAACAAACAACTTATTTTTTGGCCTAAGAGCACGGAAGCACAAAATTAATGTGAAGCAAATCTGCCCACTCAATTTACCGATACAAAAGAGTGCAACCTTTTAAAACAAACACAAATCAAGTTGCTTGCATATTGTTAACATTCAACATTTGAATCAATCTCTTTGAACATGAGTGAGAATGTCTGTAGATTTTGATTTATTCATGAAATTTTAAGTGCATTGTCTGATAGGGTCTGTGGCCTGATCAAAAGATTTAGTTTTACCTTGAATGATAAATTATATAGCAATGTTATATAACATGTCTACACAACTTAAAGAGACAATCAGTGTTTGTCTGTGCACACAATCAACAAGCATTTTTATAAATAAATCAATATCTATGATCAAAATATAGCTCATGTTATTGTTGTTAGATAATCTGCAAGTAATGTCTAGCCCTAGTATCAGCTGCTTGTGTTTGTTTGTTTGTTTGTTTGTTAGTCTCTGATGTATGTTCAGCTATTGAAAAAAAACACACCCTGAAATGCTGCAAGTGAAGCGAGCAAGCCGAATGCTTGATCGGATCTTTTCAGCGAATGCTAGAGATTGGGGAATATGCTATGAGAGTATCACCCCCTAAAAAAAATTGCTCTTTTAATGATGAAATATCATCCGATTCTGGAAATATAACAAAAAAAATATATGCATATTTTTAACAATGTTTTTTGCGGATTTTCCAAATTCCGGATCCGGAAAAAACCTCAAATCTGTAAAAACAAACCAGAAAACTTACATCCCTGGTTAGATTAGCAAGTTTGCTAAATGTGGCAGCTTCACTTATGCTAGAATATAATTATGTATCCTACCTTCATTTGGAATGTCAGGTGTTCTTCATTATTAGATCACTTTTACCTTTTGCACAGTTAATGCTTTTGTGCTAAAATCTTAAGTTTGTAGAAAAGTGAAAATCAAATATTTACCCTTGACTGGGTGCATTTTCCCCTGACTTACCAGCAAAGTGGGGTGGGGGACATCCCCTCAGCCCCCCTTTGCGCACACCACTGAGAAAACCAGGTGGAACTTTGTCGGTGCGACTTGCGAGTTGCTAGGAGTAGGGGTAGTCGTTGGTCAGCGTAAGATCCATCAGGTGCAAATCCAATGATTTACTCCTGACAAAAGTCAGTGAGCTAGGTGTACATAATCTCTACCAGGCGTATTTTGCAATTTGTACGCTCAATACGCCTGCCACTCGGTGCAAGTTTGACTTTTTTTGGTAAGAGTAGGAAAATATTTGTGAAATTTTGATCGCTGTAAGTAAGTTTATGCAGAGAATAACTCAAAATGTAAACATGATTGAAGTGTGGACTTTCTTTTTGTGTTGAGTTTATTCATGCTGCTAACAATAATTATGTAGTTATCAATCAGAGAAGATATCTAACACTTCCTACAATGCATTTCTTCCCTGTACTCAGGGACGTTCTTAGGGATTTTGCCGCCCTAGGCAAAGCCTCTCCCTGCCGCCCCACTAAAGCATACCAAAAAAGTGCTAAGGGTGGTTACCCCTTGAAAACTCATCAGTTTTGACCTATTTGTATGTCCCCCTTTTCCTTTTCCGCCCTGTTTTCTGTTTCTCTTTTCGCCCCCTTTTTATTTTTCCCTCCCAGTTTTTCTTTTTATCCGGCCTCATTTTTTCTTTCTCCATTCCCGTTTTTTCCTTTTTCACCCTTTTTTTTTTTCCTCTGCGTTTGCCGCCCTATAGGCGACCGCCTTACCTGGCCTAATGGTCGGAACGGCCCTACCTGTACTGATTTGCTATTCAATGCAACATGGTCCATAGTGACAAGAAATACCTCAATTGCAAGATCTGGTTGAACCCATGTTGCACTGAGTAGCAAATCTCTACATGAAAGAAATGCATTGTGGGAAGTGTAAGATATCTTCTCTAGTAATTAATATATTCACTTTATTTCTAATCAGTAATTCAGATTAAATCCCCTCAATAATTAATCAACTCCGCCATCCACAGAGAGTATCTCCATATTTTAACAAAATTTCAAATTACATAAATTAAGCTGTCTATCATTAAATCCTAATTTAATTACGCCATCAAAACTTTGTTGTTGGCGCTATCAACAGTAATTGCATCATTGAATTGTATAATGATCATTAAATGCTAACTTAATTACATATCAAACTTATTCGATTTGCTACAATGCTATCAACTTAAATTGCATTTTGAAGTATGCAATAAAACTGTGCTGGCAAATGAAGCGTTGTAGTGTATCAATCACTTTCACGTACATGATTGATTAGTTAATGCAATTCAAAGATTGAATTTAAAGATGCATACTCTGATATGATCAGCATCCTTCATTTATGTTCAAATTTATGGTATCACCAGAATTCAAAATGTTCAATTGCCTCTGATATATTGTAAAGATAAAATATACATTCCATGTGCTGAGAGCATTTCTAACAATGGTCTATTAAATAACTCATGAGTTTTTTGTATACTGATGTTAGACAACAATATCATTGAAGTGTATGAATAAATAAATAAATAAATTTTGGATTTATAAAGCGCCTTTCTCCAGATCTTAGAGGACTCAAAGCGCTGTAATTTCGCTGCAATGGTGAATCATCACAATCAGATCGCATTAACTAGGTTGCTGCCGAATGGCGCACACCTATCTGCATTTGGATTGTAACATCCAACAATTATCTGTGCAGCTCCCCAAATTCCATTGGGTGAAGGAAGTTTTTGATAACCAAACAACTAATCACCGATTTTTGCGATACAGAAGGAAACCGGAGATCCCGGAGAAAACCTGCGAGAGCGAGCATGGAATCGGGATGAACCAAGTGCACATGAGTCCTTGGGCCGCGCCGGGGCTTGAACCCGGGACCTCAGTGGTGCAAAGCGAGGGAATTACCGCTGCGCTAACTCGCCCTCCCATACATGAAGTCCCATACGCCAATAAAAGGATTAGGGATTAATCTAATGTGATAATCACAACCAGGCACATGTAGCTTCCACGAGTGCAGAGACAGAGAGAGAGAGCCCATCCAGGCTCAGTGCACCTTAAGGGCACACAACAATGAATCAACTGGCGTAACTACCTCTTTCTCTCTTATTGATTTTTTTAAAAGAAAAAAAAAAAAGATCACTTTCCTCACAAGGAAGTGAGGATAACACTACTAAACAACTACTACTAACAACTGACTTGCAGAAACCAATCTAACAGCTTATGTGAATGAAGACACTGTTGGTTTAGAACACTCAAAATAGGCAATGTGCCAACAGTCAATAACATCAACAGTTCAAGAGTCTTTTTGTCTGCAATGACAAACTGACATTCAACATGAATGTAAAATGGTTCAAAGTTCAAAGAAGTAAACGCCAGTTCCAGAGTTTTCTTTTAGAATTCCAAATGACATACGTAAATCAGTTCAAAGTTCAATGAAGTGACCATATAGGAGGACACCGATGATGGATTAATGTCATAGTACACAGTGACCTGTCCATTTAGTTTAACACATAGTCTTTCAGGTGCTCAGGAAGTTTGTGAGGGCGCATGAACGCCTTTGTGTGAGCAATGGTGGCATGATCTCAGGGCCAACCATACTAGCTTGGGGGATACTTTCACTAACCTCACTGCTGTTACCGGTACATGGATTAGACTGTGCAACCAAACCGGAGGTATTGCTGGAGCTATGACGCTATCGCGCAAGGGATCGCGAGGATCTGACTCAGAACTGGGGTGCAGTGATTAGCATTCCTGGGCAGGGGGTCACAAGTAGCAGGTGTGGACAACTCGCAGGTATGAAAGGAGGCTCTGGAGGAGTACATTCAGGGACCACTTCAACAAACTCGGAATCCTCGGTGGGTGGAGACGACTTGGGAAAGGGACGAGAATCCAGGTCAGGATAATACTGGACCTTAAAGCACTCAGATTTCTTGATACGATAAGAAGTATTCAAGCTGAGAACCCACAAATTTGGCGGATGTTGCACCATGGGCCTTCGATAGTAGTGACTAAGTAGCGATCTCTAGCATGAGATTTTTTGCGATCTGAGTAGAGGTAGACAAGATCACCAACCTCCAACTCTGCTGCTGGGGAGGCAGAGGCTAATGGGGCCTTTGAATGAGCACTGTGTGGGTGGTTGGCTTTTCGCAAGGCATGCTGGGCCTGAATCATTTGACAATCAGTGAAAGGAACCTGCTCATTGGTAAACTGGTCTCGCTGAAACCACATCTCACGGGTGAAAGACCTCGGGATCTGATGCGAGTATTAAGGGCTGCAGTAGCAATGGCAAGTGATAATGCTGTAGCCGGACCACCTGTAGAATCTTGTCTGAGCAACTCATCTTCAAGCTCACGAATGGCTTTCTCAGCAACAGGATTCTTGTTATTATTTTTAATACGACCGATCTCAACCGATAGATGGTAACGTGTGAGAAGTTTGTCATTGGCGAGTCGAACAAACCCTGGTGCTGGGTCAGTACGAATGACTGCAGGGGGCCCATCAAGTGGACGAAGTTCAATGCACAATTGAATCAGGGCATCACGCAACGTGCCATGTTGTTCATTCTCGACAATGCAAGAAGCTGTGTAGGACGTTGAGGTTTCGCAGCACAAGGACTAGCTGGCGGCTACGCTTCAGGATATCAGCTGCAAAAGAAATGCCAACTGCATCGGGAGGGTCACTTGAGGACTGCTCGATCAATGTCTTAGGGGCATTGGACAGAGAAGCACACTGGTGACAAGTTGATGTCACTTGATCAATAGCCTTGTCCATATCAAGAGCATAAAAGTAATGCTGGGTCACCAAACTGAGCTGATGTTTGGAGGGATGGTCAAGTTGGATGTGCAGGGCAGTGAGAAGACCATTTAAGACCTGTCTGGGAACAACAATACAATCGCGAGTTGGGGACAATGGTTGATCACGACGAACAACAAGAAGGCCATCTCTAGCGATAGATGCAACCTGCAAATAGCGCTTCACATCTTTGACAGAAGTAGCTTTCTTTGAAGGGCGAGTGCCCTGAACTAGATGAGCATGTGTTCGTCGCAGATCCGGGCATTCCTGCTGAATAGCATGCCAGGCTGCTTTGCTGGCAAAGGGAGCTTAGCTTTCCGGACAGAATGTCATGTGCGGAAACACGAAGGACAGTTGCTTCCTCTTCACGCTTGATAAAGGAGCATATTTGACAAGTGGGCTCAGTGCAGTCAGGGGCATTACGACTAGCAAAGTCTGAGGGGTGTTAGCTGATCCTGCAAGATGACGAACAGATGCTTGGAAACGACTGACAGTGGAGAGGAATGTGGACACGCGAGGACTGGCTGAAAACTCACCCCGCAGAGCTTTTCATATGCCTGAACACAAGGTTTGCTGTCAGTGAGGATACATGTCTTGTGTTTGGACTGAATAACATAGGGACTGAAGTGCTTGGTGGAGGCAGAAATAGACAGCGCCTCAATTTCGCGAGGGTAACCATGTTGGCTGTCGATCACGCAATTTAGCACTGAAGAACCCGGCGAGGAAGAGTTTGTCATTGGAAATATACAATGTCGACCCAATGCTATGTTTCTTCACGGATCCATCAGTAATGATCCAAAGCTGATCATTGGGATGGGGAAGTGTGACTGCCCTAGCGGAAGACAGTGCTGCTTGAGCCTTGTGAAAAGCAGTATGCAGACTATCAGACCATGTAAGCTCTTCAGTTGATTGGTGCCCTGCAATAGCATCATCTAATGGGGCTACCAGACTGGCACAATTCTGAATGACACGGGCCAGAACCTTGTATGCACCGATGAAGGACCGCATGCCACCAACTTTGCTTGGAGGCGAGCAGCTGGAGAGTGTGGCGATGCTATGGGGGCTAGCACAAAGGGTTCCATTTGACCAAATCCAACCCAGAATTACTGTCTTTTGGGGGCAAATGACTGTTTTGGAAGCAGAAAGACGTAACCCAGACTTAGACAAAGCTTGCAAAACTTGACGCCAATTCTCAACAAGTTCATCCACAGTATTACCACCACAGTACAAGTCATCAGCGAGTTTTGCTACGACACCTTTCTCTAAGAGGTCACCAAGGACACGACACATCAGTTCCTCAAGGGCTGTTTCAGAACCTGGCATACCCATGGCACACCGTGTATACACACGCACCCCACCAAAGGGAGTTGCAACACCACAGTATTTCATGGACTCATGGGATAAAGGGATTTGGTAGAAAGCACTAGTCAAGTCAGTGGCAATCAAATACTTCCATTTGGCAATTGAACGCAATGTTGAGTCCACATTGGGCATTAGAGAGGGTTGTGGCTTGCTATATCTACCGACATCAGCAAATGCAGTAACCAGACGAAAGCCTCCATTAGGCTTCTTGACAAGAAAGGACGGGTTAAGGTATTCGACACACACGCCGACATCTTCAGGTCTAGCAAAGACGCCTGCTTTTTCAAGCTGATCAAACTTTGATTGCAACTCTTGGAGTTTATCCTGTGCATACAATGGGAGACGACCTTTTGCGCTGGGGGGGTTGGACCGGTCCCATATTAACCACAGATTTGAAAGGGCCGACAGCACCATTGTAACCTGGGAAACTAGGGTCAAAAACCTCATCGTACTCATCGAGAAGACTGCGGAAGTTGGATTGCTCACAAGTGCCAAGTATACCATCTGGGTCAAGGGCAACAGCAGCTGAGTAGTTAACCGGTGAACTGGGCTTTGGGACATTGACTGATGCTGCTGCAGCAGTGTGTGATGGCTTAGAAGTTAGTGATGGTGAAAAACAGTGTGTATCTGGCCAAGATGTTCATGCTTTCTGATGACAAGTGGCACACCAGTATTGTTGGGAATGCGAACCCTGCCTGCAATACTTGTGATTACATCAGGCTTGGGCCAGGCTTGTTTGGGCGGTAGGAACCTACCGAGCGGGGTATCAACACGGGCTCAATGGCAAAAGTAGCATCTGATTCAACGATGTCTGCAGGAGATTTACCTCAACGTATGAGCCTGGCCATATGGTAGTGTTTTGGGAAGGTCCGCGAAGTATATGGGCACGGCGATCAGTGTGCTGGGATTTGGGGCTCTTGTTGGCGCCATAAGTGATAATTGTACCATCTGTCAAGATGATTTGGTTCTTAGCAGGGCTTAATTGCGACATCATTGCATTTCATGAAGGGAATACCTGCAAGGATTTCTTCGTCAAGGTCTCTAACAACTAGACCTTTAAAGACAAAGGAGTGTCTGTCACGAGTAAAGGTGAGGGTTGTTTCCCCAACTACCTTAAGAGGGGATGACCCATCAGCTTGACGGGCAGACTGCGAACTCTGATGAATGGGGCATCCTAATCGTTGGACAGTGTTTTCGCGAATGAGATTACCAGTGGATCCACTGTCAATGGTGATGCGGACCACATGGTGCTTGTGGAATGCATCTACATAAGGAGACTGATCAACATGAATTCGCAGCGCTGTCTGAACATTGGGCTGCGCACTAAGGTCAGATTGGTCAACAAAGGCGCATGCTAAATCTGAGTCGCTGTCACAATCATCAAGGATGTTAAGCTGACGAGCGCGGGCCAGGTATTTTCTGTCCTTTTCAGGGAGGTACGTGCACTCGCTTAAGAAATGCGCATGGTCATGCCGACCAGCTTGCTCACACAGAGGGCAGGATTTACCAAATGATTTCTTAGCTTTCAATTTAGGCATCGGTCTCACGCTGACTACTAGTGCGCATGCTGCGAGCAGCATCGCTTGAGCTCAGCTCATCCAGGAGCGAATCCAGAGCTTGAGAAATTTCGCTTTGATAGAAGCCAAGGTGCGGATCTTAGCTCTGTACCGCATCGCTGCTTTACTAATCGGGCAGATCAGGGTTTATAAGACGCAACCACGCTAACACTACAAAGTTTTCGAGTGTAGGCGTAATCTCCTCATCTTCATCGATGACTTGGTCATGGTGACTGATGCCGCCTCCTTCACGCATGAGGTTGTCTTCGTGAATGCTACTAGACGCTGGTACAAGTCCTCTGGCCGTTCATCAGGGCCAAGGGTAATATTGTTGAACTCTAGGAAGTGGCCACCTGTTGTTTGGAAGCCAAAATGGAGACTGATGGCTTGCCATATCTTTTTCAGGCTGGTGCAGTTTTTGAGTATTGTATTTCGTGAGATAATTGGACAATAGTTGGCTATTTATCCAAGCATAAGCTCCAATGCAGCATTTTTCTGGACTGCTGTTTTCCTTTGGGCTTCCTGTATGTCCTCACCGTCGTTAGTGAGACCTCAAGAGGGAAGTTTTTGACTTTTGCCCCATACCGCTCCTTCAACCAAGTAGGGAGAAAAGCTTGGGTCTAATGACAGTGTATACTGGAGGTTATGTTTCCAGCTTTCAAATGAGTTTATTGTTTCGTTTCTTTGTTAGAGGCCATTGCTTGGCGCACGATGTGTTGTGGCCATTGCTGATTGTTTTTACACTCGTGTAACCAGAATAAAAGCTAATATGCAGCCTTGCAGGCTTAAGCTTACTGTTTTAAGCTTACTGGTCGCTCACAGTCTTGTGAAAGATCACACATGTAGGGTTCAAGATGACCACCAATTTCGTCAGGAAGGTCAGCTGAGAGACTTCAGAGATGACTGGTTTCGAATCCAAGCTGTCACCACGCCAATAAAAGGATTAGGGATTAATCTAATGTGATAATCACAACCAGGCACATGTAGCTTCCACGAGTGCAGAGACAGAGAGAGAGAGCCCATCCAGGCTCAGTGCACCTTAAGGGCACACAACAATGAATCAACTGGCGATACATGTAATAAAAAGTAAGTTATCTTGAAACATTTTGTACTTACCAGCAAAAGCATTATAGACTAGTGTAGTAGCATAATATCACAGAAATGGGAATTAAAGAGAAACTTAATGTAAATAATCTGCATGAAGTTCATGTGTTATGCATAGCTCTATTAACCAGCAAGTTTGAGCACTATTTTATCAATATCATAAATAAGTTGCTCTTTAAAAAAAAAAAAGTGTTTTAACAACATAACTTCTTCTATTCATTGATCAATCAAAAATGTAGCTTATTATATATGCATGTGAAGCAAGGCCTTGCCTCGCACCCCTAGAATGCTTGAGCTGCTAGGGGTTTTGTACTGTAGTATGTTTTGTTGTGCTGTAGACATTTTATAGCAGTCAGGGCGGGGTTAGGGTTAATAAATTAAGCAATCAATAAGCAAGTGAGTATCAAGGCTGTTGCATATTCTATCATCACAGTATTACCCTACCATGATTTTAGCATCATGTGATGCAGTTGAAATTTACTTAATATGATATATCGCTATCATGAGAAAGGTATTGACTATACTGTTTTATCATTCTTCTTTGGTGTTTACCTGACATTGATTTTCCAGCAGCCAAAATTCAACTCTTGGTGATGGTCACAAAACTCATCAAACAGTGACAGTTTTCATCATAGACTTTCTAAAAATATGGCTCTAATTTCATTGCAAGCATGATATCACAGCTGCAATATTTACACTGTACTTAGGGCCGCTACAGACTTTTTACTGGATGTAGAATATTGGATGTAAGATGTCTTTGTTATTTAATCTATTCCCATTCTATTTCCAGTTAACTTTTAACGAATGTTTGATGACGTAAAAGTGATAATATATTTCCACCAGACATTCTACATAACATATCATCAATTTACATCATCAAACATTCCTTAGAACCTTTAAAAATATTAAGCTTACTAGAAATAGAATGGGACTAGATTAAATACTCTCTAAATGTAAAAGAGTGAAAAACCACTCTGAATTTCAGAGTGAATTTAAGTTAGCTCTAAAAGAGTGGGTTTTAGCTCTAAAAGAGTGAAAACAGTACACATAATTTCACTCGCGATTTCGAGTGAGCCTCACTCACTCAAAAGTGGCGCAAAATCTCACTCTTTCTTGGAGTGAACTGTCAGCCAATCAGAAGCTACGAAAATCGGCCGATGTTTGTTGAACTTGTGTAACAAAATGGCGAACAGTGTGTGAATGAATGGCGAAAAGAAAGCGGATTTGATGAAGAAATAGACAGCATACTCAATAGTGATTACATTTATGTGTAGGTCATAACTCGTAGCAAGTATACACTTGGTCTGGCGGCAGTAAGCTTAAGTCATATGTGAGCAGTTTGTTACCGGCCCAGTGCCGGTTTACATGTACGCATATGTAAGCTTATGTATAGGTTACGCCGCATCAAGCTTCTCCAGACTGTGACCGTAAACATGGTATTTGCCAAGTGTTATTGTCCTACACCTAAGTGTACTCACCATTGAACAGTTTGACTATTAGCTTCACTAAATCCATAGTTTTTCATCATTCATCCCACACTGAAGTTCGACACATTGTGTATGTGCTTAAGCTTTAGACCAGTTCAATATTCCTAGACCGGCCCTACCCTAACCTGGGGCCTAGCCTCACAACAATTTAAAGCATATAGTAGCTGTTATGAACTGCTGTGATATTCTTGTATATAAAATAGGCCTAAATGAATAAATAAATAAATAAATGCTCTTTTCTGATTCACTCTTTTCCGGAGTGAATTTTTTCACTCTTTCTTGAGAGTGAGCTTCACTCTAAAAGAGTTGTCACTCAGATGGCTCTTTGAAAGAGTGAGATTTCACTCTTTTTGAGTGATTTTTCACTCTTTCACATTTAGAGAGTAATAGACATGTTACATTGAATATTCTATGTCGAATACTCAAAGTCTGTAGTGGCCTTTAAGAAGTAAGACTTGCATGCATAATATAAGGTAGACATAGAGATTTGGGTGTTTTTCTATAAGATTGCACTGCAGTGGAAAAAAGTTGTGGCACCATCTTTGAAGCAGAAAGTGTTGAGAAAGGGAACAAGCCTCAGACAATGCTATACTTTGATCAGCTTGTAATCGGCGGGAATTATTAGGCTTTTACCACTACACCGAAAAGTAGACCCACATTAAGATATAATTGATCTGCCTGGTCTATATTTTGTGTGGTAAAAAAAGTAGACAAAGTATAGGATTTGAAATAATAATTTGTAATACTTCTGGTGAGCTGTCACAAGGCAATTCCCTGAATAAAATATAGTGATATTTGTTAATCCGCAATGTTGTTAACTCTCTTATCATGTCTTGCCTTGATTTTTGTAATTCCACCTTGGCTGGTATCACTTCTGATCAAATTCTTCGCCTCCAGAGGATCCAAAACTCTGCTGCCCGGTTCATTGTTAAAAACGTAAATATGATCATATTACCCCAATACTTTTGGGAAGAATCATTTGGGAACATTAGTTCTGCAACTTTCTGGAATTTGGAGTAGTTATAAACTGCACGTGCCAATCTGGTGTGCAAATTGTGCAATCAGTTGGAAACATTAATCTGACTTTTTGGAATCGGGAGTAGTTTGAGACTGCATGCGCCAAGCAGGTGTGCAAATTGTACAATTGTCTGGTATAATAGGTAATCAAACTTTTTGAAACTACTAAAATCTCAATTTTAATATATTTCATTGACTGATGATTCAACAAGTATTATATTATCATAAGCAATATATTTTATTACAGACAACAGATGGTTTCTGTGGACTATTCAAAACTAGAAAATTAGCAGGTTTGCAATTTTGACCCAAACATAGATTTCTGTTCTGGGGGTATATATCCCTTTTTTGACATGTTGGCACAGTCACAGCACCAGAGCTAGGATAGTGGTAAATTTGTATACTGCTTTTTGAAATCATTTTGATTTCAACTCCACTATGACTAAATCAGATTTGATATTATTCAACTTGTGTTTAATAAAGACTGGAAGGCGGTCATTCTGTAATCAGCTCACTTTATGTGTACTAGAAAATTAAAAATGTTGCAACTAAACAAAATATTAAAATATTAAAATTTAATATTTTTTATGGCTAAAAAAATTATGCACATGAGGCAAAAATCACAACCCGTATATCAAGCTTTAAGATCACCTGTAAAGAACCCATACCATTCCTCATTTATGCGTTTTAATACTTAGGTGCAAACACCACTAGGTCATGCTCCCTTCCACCCGCTTTAAATTAGCGCAAACAAAGTGAAACATCAAAACAAGACGTTTCAATAATAGCCACTTAGAAGTACGGTAGGTTACAAAAATCCTTGACTTGATTAAAGAAATAATGTAAGATAACTTTCTGACAAATTTCAATCACAAAGAGAGAAATAATATGTAATTTACACTATCTGAAAGGATTCTCTTTGCATTTTGAGCAAGCCTAACGAGGTCAAATCAAAGACACTTACTCTATATGCCAACACTTACAGAGATTCAGCCTCAGAAACTGTTGGCTATTTTCATTTCAGTATCTTGAGTTTTTATTCAAAATCTTGGATATTGTTGCAATTACACTACCTTGTGTTTTCATTTTCACAGGCTGGGGTATTTTAGTTTGTGAAAGTACACTGCAGTCAAAGCCTTAGTCAGGGGAGTAACGTACATCCCCATGCCAATTCAAACAATTCAATTTTTTCGTTAAAAAAACATTCCAAATCAGCCATTTTTAACAAAATATTCACAAAAGGGGAAAACATTAAATTTAGCTCTTTTTTTGCGGAATAAATTCACAAAAGGTCCACTTTAGTGTCTTTAAAGACTGATTGTAGTATGATTTGGTTTGATTATTGTTGTTGTCTGTTTGGTCTGCTTATATGTACACATAGTGATTTTCATCACTTGTACACTTTTGTACAGTTTTCCTGACACTTCTGTGGGCTAATTGGCAATTTTTGGCAATCAAACTTTGCCTGAACCTACATTGGTTGTTTGGTTCTTCATGTCTGCTTATGTGCACAGTAATTTTCATCACTTGTTCCAGTGCACTTTTGTATTCCTATTGATCCCTGTTGTTTTTGCAAGTTTAACACTTCAGTGGGCCTTGGAATTGGTAATTTTTGGCTATCAAACTTTACCTACTTCTATGCCTACATTTGTTGTTTTGTCCCCCTCTGCATACCGTCTAGTCTGTATTTTGTTTCCCCATATCCCTACATTTGTTGTTTTTTGTCCCCCTCTGCATACCGTCTAGTCTGTATTTTGTTTCCCCATATCCCTACATTTGTTGTTTTTTGTCCCCCTCTGCATACCGTCTAGTCTGTATTTTGTTTCCCCATATCCCTACATTTGTTGTTTTTTGTCCCCCTCTGCATACCGTCTAGTCTGTATTTTGTTTCCCCATATCCCTACATTTGTTGTTTTTTGTCCCCCTCTGCATACCGTCTAGTCTGTATTTTGTTTCCCCATATCCCTACATTTGTTGTTTTTTGTCCCCCTCTGCATACCGTCTAGTCTGTATTTTGTTTCCCCATATCCCTACATTTGTTGTTTTTTGTCCCCCTCTGCATACCGTCTCGTCTGTATTTTGTTTCCCCATATCCCTACATTTGTTGTTTTTGTCCCCTCTGCATACCGCCTAGTCTGTATTTTGTTTCCCCATATCCCCTACATTTGTTGTTTTTGTCCCCCTCTGCATACCGTCTAGTCTGTATTTTGTTTCCCCATATCCCTACATTTGTTGTTTTTTGTCCCCCTCTGCATACCGTCTAGTCTGTATTTTGTTTCCACATATCAAGTTGGTATACCTTGCTCTCTTTCTTTGCAGTTTAATGTGTCTGTTTGTATCCAGGGCATCATTTGTGACATGATCAAGGGGAATGAGTCACATGTCGACCCTGGTCGAAAATGAGTTTTTAACATGTTTCTAAAGAGGACATTTAGAGCTTTCTGAAACTGAAAACCCCATGTTGATACGACTTTTCTTTGCAAAGTTACATCAATTTATCAATGGCTGAAAACAATATAAAACAAAAGAATTTTAACACTTTCTTTGCCAATATCTCAAAATCAATATTAGCGACATCCGACTCATTTCCCTTGATCGTGTCACATTTAGTGTTTTTTATCATTATGCAAGCAACGTCTGAAGTGCACAAGTTGATGTAATTACTGCCTGGTCACTCATCACAGGATAGTGTTTCACTTGTACAATATCAAGCAAGATGTCATCTCTATTCAATGTTTATCATTAGGGATTGATGTCCATCTTAAGGGACGTTGGAGTACTTGGAAGCTTAAGGCCAGGAAATAGGAATGCTCATCAACTAGCTGTATATGCTTTATTTCATCTCAAGTTTGGTAGTGACGTCATGTATAAATGGTGCTGTGCTGTAAGCATGCCAATAAAAATGCCCATCTACACCCTGGAGAATTAGGATAATATGTGTGATTTGATACTATGACCAGCGACCTATATGTGCACAGCTGGGTTACAACCAATTTTGACGTGAAATAAGGTATAGTGTATGGTACATAGATATTTAAACAGTTCTCACAACAAATCATTTTTACCAATTTTATATTTTGTCCCACATCATTTTGTCAGAATTAATGAGTAAATTTTCACAGAAAATTTTTCTGGACACGTGACACCCATGGGCGCAGACATATTAGCATTATGGAGAGTGACCCCAAGCACAGCGGGGGGTCTACCAATGTATTTGAATAGGAAGAATTCCTCCTTTGATGCAAAATAAGTAACTTGTCGCAAGTTAATAATATTATGGTAAGAGTTTCCGTAGATAAATATTTTTTTCCGTAGGTAGATATTTTTGAAATTGCGCTTTGATGATATTGTGAAGAAATTAAGATTGCATGATATTCAATAAATTTGCAATACACAAATTTCTATCAAAATTGCAGCCAAGAATACCATTCCAATTCAAAATTACTAAGACTTGAATAGCGAGGTCACCGCTGGGGGTCAGAGATCAGGCTCGAGGTCACACTCACATTGATACGCATTGGTCATGTGTCCATAAAATTTTCCCGTGAAAATATACCCATTAATGTTGTATTATGTTATTTTCAGTAACACATTTCCTCCCTTTCATGCTCTAGGGATTATTATTACTAAGGGAATACAGAACCATTATACACATAAAACTGGACATAACATTGCATACTTTTTAAAATTTTCTAATTGCACACTCAAAAAGACTGCATTACCATATCACCTTAAGATATAGTTGTACATGCTAAAAATGAGCCTAGAGTGAGGACCCTCCGGATGAGAGAAGTCTCCCAATATAACACATCATCAATGTGTCAATAAAGTAGGTCAGCTTAAAACATGTGGTAGAAGGACATATGTGACTCCTCGCCACAACTGAGCCCGGATGTCGCCAATCATCATTTTTGAGATATTCAACCAAAATATTCTGCTTGAAATTAGCTTTAAAATGATGTATATCATGTCTATAGTACTTGACATTTAAGTAGTGAAAATCAATAAAACAGTCAATAAATCCTTTCTTTCCTATTGTTTATTGTTAAGTTCGATGGAGCATATCTCAATAGTGGCACTGGCGACATCCGGGCTCAGTTGTGGCGAGGAGTCACATATGTAAAATGATCAAGAGGAATGAATATACATGTATATTGCTATCTACTGAATATAACAATTATCTGTCCATTGCTATCTTGGAATAATTACCCAATGCTATCTACTGAATATAACAATTATCTGTCCATTGCTATCTTGGAATAATTACACAATGCTATCTACTGAATATAACAATTATCTGTCCATTGCTATCTTGGAATAATTACCCAATGCTATCTACTGAATATAACAATTATCTGTCCATTGCTATCTTGGAATAATTACACAATGCTATCTACTGAATATAACAATTATCTGTCCATTGCTATCTTGGAATAATTACCCAATGCTATCTACTGAATATAACAATTATCTGTCCATTGCTATCTTGGAATAATTACACAATGCTATCTACTGAATATAACAATTATCTGTCCATTGCTATCTTGGAATAATTACCCAATGCTATCTACTGAATATAACAATTATCTGTCCATTGCTATCTTGGAATAATTACACAATGCTATCTACTGAAGATAACAATTATCTGTCCATTGCTATCTTGGAATAATTACCCAATGCTATCTACTGAATATAACAATTATCTGTCCATTGCTATCTTGGAATAATTACCCAATGCTATCTACTGAATATAACAATTATCTGTCCATTGCTATCTTGGAATAATTACCCAATGCTATCTACTGAATATAACAATTATCTGTCCATTGCTATCTTGGAATAATTACCCAATGCTATCTACTGAATATAACAATTATCTGTCCAATGGTATCTTGGAATAATTACCCAATGCTATCTACTGAATATAACAATTATCTGTCCATTGCTATCTTGGAATAATTACCCAATGCTATCTACTGAATATAACAATTATCTGTCCAATGGTATCTTGGAATAATTACCCAATGCTATCTACTGAATATAACAATTATCTGTTGGAATAATTACACAATGCTATCTACTGAAGATAGCAATTATCTACTGAAGATGTCATTTTCTGTCCAAAGCTATCGTGCAATAATTACTCAATGCTATCTACAGAAGATAGCAGTTGTATGCTAAACAATACTGCCTAAGGATAGCAATAATTAGTCAATGCTATCTACCAAAGATAGCAATAATGACAGAATGCTATCTACTGAAGACAGCAATAATTACTGAATGCTATCTACTGAAGATAGCAATAATTACTGAATGCTATCTACTGAAGATAGCAATAATTACTGAATGCTATCTACTGAAGATAGCAATAATTACTGAATGCTATCTACTGAAGATAGCAATAATTACTGAATGCTATCTACTGAAGATAGCAATAATTATTCAATACTAACTACTGAAGATAGCAATAATTACTCAATGCTATCTACTGAAGATAGCAATAATTACTCAATGCTATCTACTGAAGATAGCAATAATTACCCAATGCTATCTACCAAAGATAGCAATAATTATTCAATGCTATCTACTGAAGATAGCAATAATCTGCTAAATACTATTGTCCGGTAAGAGCTAAATGATACCAAATGAATTATGTTAGTAATATTTGTCATCCTATGATGATATAATTTGCCTCCATAATAGTTGTTTTATTATGGACATGATGATGGATACTTGAAAAACAGATTATCAGTGTATATTAGTATGCAGGGATGCCAAACACCCAGTTAAAACATGCGGAAGGTAGCTTACAAATTTCTAACTTCTTCTTTTAGGAAAGCCAGGATTCCTTTGTTAATTAATGAAAAACTTGGGGCCAAATTCTTGTAACAATATACTAAGTTATATCTTAGACGGACTATATCAGCCTCCCTGAGCACGCCTGCAGAACAGCAACACAGCCATGCAGTACATGGACCATAATACAGCTATGCGCATTCTCTAAGATATAACTTAGGATATTGTTATGAGAATTGGCAGCTAGGTTCTATTTCCAAAACCATGAAACTTACCTCTTTGGCCATCATGACAGCAACATAAAGTACCCATACAACAAAGAGGAATGAATGTAGTACCTTGGCCTCGCCACCTGTTATGGCTAAACAAAAATTCCTCCATCCAGATGTGTCTCCAAGGAACCAAATAATCATTATATTGTAACACAGGAAATACTTAGTATCACTAAGTGCCATGTGTCTAGACTCTACAAATTATTCACATTGTTTTGCTTTCAACTTGGAATGTTATCCTCAACATTGCAAATACTTCAATTTGCTGAACCAAATGATTCATTCATACAAAACCGGAAAAAATGCCGACAGACCTTAATTTGAGATGAAGGCTGTTGAAAGGTAGCTAGAAATTTGTCACATTTTTAAAAAGTTTAGTTTGAGCAATTTTGGATGCTATATCCACACATAGCACTAATACCAAAGCACATAAGTATTTGTAACAATCATATTTAATGGCCTGTTCAGAACACAGAACACCCTAAAATGCAGCAAAATTCAGATTTTTGGAAGAAGCATAGTTGTGGTAAATAAACTGAACTGAACTGTGCTAAAATGCAACAAAATTCCAGATTTTTGGAACAAGCAAAGTTGTGCTAAATAAACCGAACTGAACTGAACTGAACTGAGCTGTGCTGTGCTACATATTCAAGTGGACACTGACAAATGACAAACATGAAAGCAATCTGATAAACTGAACTGAACTGTGCAACATATTGAAGTGGACATGACAAACATGAAAGAAATCTGAAAAAGATAGCACTAATACCAAAGCACATAAGTATTTGTAACAATCATATTTAATGGCCTGTTCAGAACACAGAACACCCTAAAATGCATCAAAATTCAGATTTTTGGAAGAAGCATAGTTGTGGTAAATAAACTGAACTGAACTGTGCTAAAATGCAACAAAATTCCAGATTTTTGGAACAAGCAAAGTTGTGCTAAATAAACCGAACTGAACTGAACTGAACTGAGCTGTGCTGTGCTACATATTCAAGTGGACACTGACAAATGACAAACATGAAAGCAATCTGATAAACAGTGGCGTAACTCCTATGGGCTCTGGGGGGCCGCGCCCCCGGGCACCCGGGCTAAGGGGCACCCTGGCCAGGCCTGGATACCATTTCGACACGATATTAAATACTTTATTATAGGAATGAAGTGGACACCTTTCCCCACCATAGAGAGAATTAATCTTCATTTGGGTGCCCTCCTCAACACAAAATTTTCGCGCGCTTCGCGCGCAGTGCATCATAAGTTGTCATTTGAAAGACCGAGACTAAACTTAATTATACCAAATTAGTGGTATTTAAGCCTGACATTTCGCGCGGCCGCGCGCAATTGTATTAGGAAGAGGGGTATTATGTTATCTTGCCTCCGGGCGTCACAACCTCTAGCTACGTCACTGCAGCTAGTGACGAATCTTCAACAGTAGAGCCATTGAAGAAGATGAAAACATTTTTTTGTTAACATGAAGTTCATTGAAACATGAAATTAATTTGATCGGAAACACTATTATTAAGTTATTCGGTAGGTATAATATATGGCTTTCAATCAGGGGCATAGCTAGCTTTCTTGGACGGGGGAATATTTTCGAGGGCAAAAACGAAAACAATTTCAAGGCTTGCATAATTTTGACCCGTAATTTCGGAGGGAATTATACATAATTATACCAGTTTTTTTAGAGAGAGTATTTACATATAAAGTCTTTGATCATCCCAAAAAGGCTTTATTTGGACACAGATAATGGAAAGAAAAATGTTTTGTATTTACGTTATTTTGGCCCACGATCTGGGTGAAAAGAGCCTAATAGGGACATTGTGAGCGCGAGTAGCGCACATTTTTTTTTTTTGCACAATTATTTTGGCCCATGATCATGATGATCGGGATGAATTTTGGTTTTCTTTTCCTTTGCTTTCCCGATTTTCTCTTTCATTTTTTGTCGGAAGACCACTTTTCTCTTTCATATTTTGTCCGGGTGGGGGGGGCACTCTGCCCCCACTGGCTACTCTACTGCTTTGCACCATGCACACCCTTGGTCCCGCCCTTGCTCAGGGGCACCCGATCTACTTTCGCCCCCGGGCACCCGGAACCAAAGTTACGCCACTGCTGATAAACTGAACTGAACTGTGCAACATATTGAAGTGGACATGACAAACATGAAAGAAATCTGAAAAAGTGATAAAGACAAAACTGAACATCAAAATGAAAATAGAATAAAAGTATATCAGTAGCGTTATTCTGGGTTTTAAGTATTTTTATACAAAGCTGTCATATTTGCAAATTTGGCATGGTACGGTGGGTTATTTACAAGTTTTGTGCAATACACATAAGGTATTGTCATCAAATCAGCGTATATATAATTGTTGATGCAGTTACAACAAATATTTTGTATATAAAACAGTTGCCTGTTCACATTTTTTGATCCCTATTCAGTGCTGTGTGAGTTGAGGAATTCATTGTTATATTTCCCAGAATAGCTTTGACTTCCATATTCCCTACACAAATTGCGTCAAATCGTTCTAAAGTATAGGCCTACATAGTGCAAAAACATACTTGGAGTCTTTAATATAAATTTACTTATTTACTAACCTTTAAAGCTCTAGGAAAAAGTTACATTTTGATATGTTCCAGGTTTTGTGAGAATGGGCCACAATGAAACCAATGGATGAAAGTGTAAATTTTTGGTGAACATTATTGGTGAAAAGTGACACTGTAGTAGGTATGGGATAAGAATTTACAGCATGTCTACAAACACTCAAAGTGTCTCCTTATGAAGTAGGCAAGAGGGTCGTATGTTATGTGACATGTTCTGAGTTTTGTAGGTATGGTTAAGAGAATGTTCTTCTTGCCAAAACCAATTATATTTTATCATCAGAATGATGATACTTGATCCTTCATTCTGGTTGATTGGTCACCAACAGAGGGCACACTAGCGCCCAGAAGTGGATCGTATACGTGACTGAGAAAATGGGCCCCTCATCTCTGTTCATGGTGTTTGGAGCTCTCTTTCTTATCCACATGGATTCTTTGATGCGGCGAGCCCCCGAATCACATTCCTTGTCGAGGATTTTAGCGCCGTCCCAATTGATCACATGATTTATGCTGAATTGTATCACACAAACCTAATGAATTTCTTCAAGAACATTTGTAGGTATGGGTCACAAATGGAAACCAATGGATGAAAGTGCAAATATTCTTAACATTATTGGTGAAAAGTGGCACTGCAGTAGGTATGGGACAAGAATTTACAGCATGTCTACAAACACTCAAAGTTATAAAGTGTCTCCTTATGAAGTAGGTAAGAGGGTCGTGTGTTATGTGTCATGTTCTGAGTTTGATGAGAATGGGTCACAAATGGAAACCATTGGTGGAAAGTGACACTGTAGTAGGTATGGGACAAGAATTTACAGCATGCCTACAAACACTCAAAAGTTAAGTGTCTCCTTATGAAGTAGGTAAGAGGGTCGTGTGTTATGTGCCATGTTCTGAGTTTTATGAGAATGGGTCACAAATGGAAACCATTGGTGGAAAGTGACACTGCAGTAGGTATGGGACAAGAATTTACAGCATGCCTACAAACAATCAAAAGTTAAGTGTCTCCTTATGAAGTAGGTAAGAGGGTCGTGTGTTATGTGCCATGTTCTGAGTTTTGTGAGAATGGGTCACAAATGGAAACCATTGGTGGAAAGTGACACTGTAGTAGGTATGGGACAAGAATTTACAACATGTCTACAAACACTCAAAGTTAAGTGTCTCCTTATGAAGTAGGTAAGAGGGTCGTGTGTTATGTGCCAGAATAAATACACACATTCCAGATCAAATGTGCTCTATCTCAAACAAGAAACTGAATACCTAGATTGTAGGAGAATGCATACTATTGTAGTCAAAATAAAAGGGTTATGGATACAGGCAAGTCATGGAGTGGTGATGTACACATTGTCACATATAGAGGCCGGATATGTCACCCTACTATGCTTTAATGACCAGACAGATCAACATGCCATTGAAAATATCACACAAGACAACATAGCTGCCTTAAACAGCTAGCTAAGGGTAGTGGCGTAGCCAGGTTTTCGGAACCAGGGGAGCACAAACTTGTTAATGTACCGACAGAAATGTTTTTTTTTGCTGACGGAAGTTGTGAATTGTTGACCCCAATTTTTATTGGCCCAGTGCGCTCAAGAGTCTAAAAGATTAAAATGCACATTTATATGCTATTACCTTATGCAGAGTGGCTACCCGGGGGCTGAAGAAAATTCAATTTTGCCGCCCCTTCCCCAACAGCCCGAAAAGGTTGACCCAATTTTATTTTTGGTGGTTTGAAAAAGTGACGAGCAAAAAAAACAAAACAAAAAAAAGGATTATAAGCGCTAGCGCCCTAAAAGCAACACATTTTGATGTATATAGTACCATTTTTTCCGCCCCTTTTTTATTTAATAATTCTTTTTGCCACCCCTTTGTTTTTGCTGCCCCTGTTTTACCGCCCTTTCTTCCACTGCCCCTTAGTTTTGGCCGCCCCCTGCTTTTACCCCGGGGGGCTGGCGCCCCCAAAATATGCGCATGATGCAGGCTGTTAAAGACAACATGTACTTTTGTTTCTACACATCCACATTCAGTTCACACAAAATTATTGTCTCTTGTTAACCCAAATTTTTCATTGCCAAGGCCCGTTGTGTATCAATGGCCTAAGATGTACCTACAACATTGATGGGGAGGGGCACTGTGTCCCCACTGGCTACGCCACACAACTGGCAAAGGGTAGTCCCAAAATGTCCAAAATAGGGAGAAGACTGGAAGTAAGGTGCTTTCATACATATGAGTGTCATGGTTTTTGAAATTTGCACTTGCCCTTTGGCAATAGACTATTTTGGTCTATTGCAAAGCCTGAAAGCCTTTTTGATCCTCTATCATCCTACCAAGTTAGAAGTTAAGGTAGGAAACTCGGTTCCCACACGTCGGCAAGGAAAAAATTATAAAAAATATTCCGCCTCCTTGTGTACACCTCTTGATTTTTATGAGTAAACTACACACCCCAATGCTTGAAACCACAAAATATTAGAGTTGCTAATTTGCATTAATTAATGAATATCAATTAATTAGTTCAACCTTAATTTTACGACTAATAATTATTGCTAGCAAAAACTTGAACTCTGATTCCAACTTTTACTATCGGAAAAATTGTAAATAAATATTATCTAAAATCTCTCGCCATCTTTTTCGCCTAAGTCCATTAATTACGTAATAGCATGTGTTTCTAGTCTGTGAAAATATTGATGTCGTTAAAAATTTATTTCTGCTTAAAGAAGCTGAAAAGTAACAAAAGCTGGCGAGAGAATTTAGGTAATCTTGTTGTGTTTAACTTTCAATTAAAAAAAAATGTCTACATTAAGTCAATTTTTGTGACATTCTGAAAATCCCCTATTTTAGGCATTTTTTACAGAAAACACTTTTGAGTGTGTAAGTGTCCAAATATTACGTAGCAGATGGCAAATTTCATTCATAAAGAAAGATCTATTTACAACAATCAATCTTGGCTACTTCAAAAGTCTCTGACCAAACACTAATACTTTCACTGGGTGGGAAAACACTATTCAGATAAATCCTTCAAAAGGTAAACAAAACTTTTTTCCACTAAACAGGGAGTCTTATTAATATTGTCGTAATTTTGCTGGCTGCCGTGTTCTTTTTTGATTGCTCGCAAGGTGTGTTAACAGTGTTATCGCAATTGGAAAAAAATTTTAGGCGATGCCCGGCGCTGCATGGGCTCCTTTGGTTGTAGTTTGTACAGTGTTTAATGGAACAGGTCCATGGCGAAATCATGAAATTTACCCGACACGTAAAACCCAATAATAATGGTTCAGTTTTAGAAACATGCATATCTACACTTTATTTATGACTTTGAGGTATTGGATATTTACCAAATTGACTGGTAAGTTAATTGTGCACGAAAACTAGTGAAAACCTGGGAGCCAAAATAGCTCCGTATAAGCGGTGTGTGTATGAGTGTAGCGAATGCTCACAGCTGAATTCCCGTGACAATTTCAAGAGCCCGGGAGCCGCTGTGCACGAAAGTGTGTTGAATTTTGTCGCCGCTAAATGTTATAAAGCACTGAGAATTTCATATATTCTTACTATACAACTCATAGCATTCTAAAAATTTCCCAGAAAAATCAGACAAAAATGTTCAATGAAACAATTATTATTTTATTCATACATGCACGATACTATTGTGATTTGTGCAATATCAATGAGACGGCTAAGTTAGTGAAAATTGACATTTCGTTTTTTGCGGATTCTGAACGATTTAAATGATGCCCCGATCTGTAATTTGGGGAAGATATTTATTACAGGATAGGGCACAATTAAGGAAATTTTGAGGGGATTCGGTGCATGACACGATAGCCGACGATCCGACCTTAATCGGTTTAATCAGAGTGGATTAATGATGTTGCTTCCGCCCACCTGACCGACAAACCGCCTGCCCACAACGTACCCCCTACACAATACATTGTTTTTAATATTATTTAGTCCGTATTTGGCCCAACAAAAATGTATTTCATATTTTATTTATTAACATTTTGATACATTTTTGTAAATAAATATGAAATACATTGTTGTGGGGGCCAATATTATCAAAAAGCACAGTGGGCAAGTTGAAACTACATGAGGCAGCCAACAGCTATAAAGCAGATTTTTCAAGTATATTTGTTTCTTGCACACAACATGAGATTTGTTGTTTGCATCCATCTAGAGGTGTGATGTAAACAAAGGCTTACTACACATTGATGTAAAGTGGGCAAAGCATCCAGGGTTCTGTACCTTGCACAACATGGTACAATGACGACAGTCCAGCAATACAAATTGGACAGTGTTAAACAACCGTATCTGCAAAATTATCTTAAGCACACAATCATGATGTAGTCGGCTGTCTCGGGTGTCTGATGGTATAAACTCTCAACTTTTTGGAGTAAGATAGGAGATGAGGCTGTGGATCATAAAGTGCCCCTTTAATGACTTCCAATGGCCTGCCACACTTCAGAACAAATGAATGTCCTTTGCTATAGTCTGTATACCCACATAACCAGATGGGTGCTGACATTACAGCATCTAGACAGGATGTCTGGAAAAGTGACCTTTGGCACAGCGTGTGGTCTTCCTGTGTATTTCAATTGGAAATGCGGGATGCATGTCCAAATTCTCTAGCAAATTTGTCATTTTTCGCCAGCCCATAGGGCTGGTACCTAATTCTGAGATGGGATTTGTGTACACTAAAGATTAGCTAAGATTATAGCCTTCTTCTATTGGTATGAATTTTTTTTTTTACTTCTTGTGGTGGAAATGTTTTTGATGTCTGCTATTTCGATTTGCAAGGAAAAGAAGGTATGGTTTGCCGTTTCAACGAACGAAAACGATTGAGTATTGCCAAAGTTATGTTTGAATTAATTATGACTTAAAAAGTTATCATAGGTTAGGCCTACACATATAAACATAAACTTGTTCAGCAATCAGCATATCAAAAATATGACATGGTCAACAATTAGTAATTAGCGGGAATGATCACTGGAACAAGGTCATATCAGTGGACTACTGAGCATAGCATGATGTTTGGTTGCCTGCGAGTGCATAATTGATGTTGATAACAGATCTAATAATGTTGTAGAATCAAAATCTTCATTATATGGACCACATTGAAGTCAAAGTAATTATCTATCCTATCCTGTATCGTTTTATGGATAAAATTGACTCAAAATGTTATTGATGATATTATTGCTATCTTTAACATTAGTTTTGTCTTTTCAACGGGAAAAATCCGATGGAAAATAAAGTTTTTAGGGGTTAGCTATAATATTGAACAATAAATCCCATATTTTGGCATGCACTTATAGAAAATAAATAAATTATTGTCTTACTTTATAAATTATAAATACTGTAAAATGACACATAACTAAAGTGAGGCCACTTTCTATCTTTTTTATTTGATTCATAAAATTACATTCAACAAAATGATTGAAGACTGAGAAAACACACAATGCAGACTATTACAGAATGGAGTAGGTAAGATGCCATGTCCATAGCTTTGCAGGAGTTTCGGACTAACAATCAACACATTCAAAAAATACAGTTTAAAAGTGAAGATTGTAGTGAATGATCAGTCCTTTTATCATGTGCTTGCCACTATCTACTTTATAGTAAACTATACATTGCGTAAATAATATAAAATCATTTTAAAATAAAATGTGCATGTAAGTTGAGTTTACATAGCTAATTAACTAACAACTGCAGTGTATTTCTTGATTTTAATAATAAGCATGGGTAAAAAGCAGTAAAGACAAAAATACAGAACAATTTGGAGTAATGAATTAAGAGTTGACAGGAGTTATAGGAGTTAATGCTTTTTGCTGTTTCAGTGTGCATGTTCTCAGCATTGATGGTTTGGTGAACTGTCATGTAACATGGATGTAAGCGTGATCCTAAAAAATGCCTTTCACGGTGACCCAAACTATTTACAAGACCTCTTCTGCATTGAGGCTGGCCTTCCCTTTTAAAGGGAATTTTTATTTCAACTTTGTAGTATTATTGTAAGAGTTTCCGTCAAAAACTTTTTTTTCCGTCGGTCAAAACTTTCAAAATTTAGTTCTTGAAAACATACTAAAAAACAGAATCCCCCAATGTATAATTAAGTTGCTTTTAAGGGATCCAAATGATGGCGTTTATTGCGTTTCGACAGTATTTTTTGTGGGACATGAGAGCACCTCAGACCTATCGAATTGCATTCTGAATACTGAAGCATGTCTTTCTGATATCAAACAATATAATACAAATTTTATGACAAATTATAAAAATTTGATATTTTTCAAATTTTTGATATATAACAGTCCTCAGTAAATTATATAAATCTAATGATATATTCTTAAAGTGTATGTAGGGAGGAAAAGCCGATGGTCAATTGAAAATTTTGACCTTTCATATTGAAGATATGGATTTTTTTCCAAAAAAGACCTAATTTTTTTTTGTGTTTTGGGAAAAAAAATCCATATCTTCAATACTGAAAGGTCAAAATGTTCAATTGATCGTCGGCTTTTCATCCCACCTACATACACTTTAAGTATAAATCATCAGATTTATAAAGTTTACTTCAAGTACTGTTAAATATCAAAAATATCAATTTTTATGATTTGCCATAAAATGTGTATTAAATTACAAAAAACAAAAAATCAAAATTATTTGATATCAGAATGACATTCTTCATATTCAGAATGCAATTCGATATGTCTGATGTGCTCTAATGTCCCAAAATAAATACTGTCCAAACGTTCATACCCCAGCCCTTAAATTGTCAGCAATTTTGATGATATTTGTCTGAAAAATTCCTATCTCTTGCACATCTACTGATCACTTGGTGGTCTTGGTATGGCGGCGCCCATGGATCACATTAAATTTAGTGCCTTTTATTTAATACCCTATGGTAACTGTATACTTTGTTTAACTTATTAATGGCAGACAGGATCATGCACTGAATGATTTAAACATTTCTGTCAAAAGGTTAAGTTGGACACTACTACACAGAATCATATGTCCAGATTCTGGTGGTAAGTCTGACACATTAATGTGCCTCAAAGGTTCTCAGTTGCTGGCCTTAAAGGTTTTGGTAGGGTAATATAAATAACCCCCGCTCCTCCGATCAATATTGAATTCACATCAATATTGACACACATGGTGGCACCCAACATTGATTGGTGGGGAAGGGGAGGGTTGGGTGTTAGGAAAGGGTTTAGGCTTGACACCAAAGAACCCTCCACTTTATCATATTAAAAATAACGGAGAAAAGGCTGTGTACGTTTTCCATAAGTGTCTAACACATTTTGGCCATGGTTGTAGATAGGCCTCTTACCTTGGCAGATCATGTTAACATGGAATACTAGCCACTACTACACATTGTTGTCATCATCTAGTGTCATTGTCATATTAATATGGTTTATCAAGTAATGGGGCTTATTACATGACTTCATGATGAGTGTAATGGAGACATTACAAGGTCAATGATGAAGTTTACGCTTTGGATTGAAATGCGTGTTCAGATGGTTATAGCATTCTTGAGGATCGGGTTACTCAAGAATTGGGATTCTTTAGTCAATCCTGACTATGTATCCATAGGAATCAATTAAAGCATGGAATCCTCCTGTAAAGTGTGCTGAGGCTTGTGGATCAACATCTAGGCATTGTGCCTGTGCGTAGTGCACTATAAATCACTGCGCTTTTTTTTCTGCAATGCCAGATGACAAAATCTTTGTAATTATGACTGAAAACTTACCTCTACTAGTAGAGTGCCGAACTATTATCAAATATCATTAAACCAAGATCATAGGTTAAGCTCAGTCCTTGAGAATCGCAAATTGGCTTGTTCACATGGCAGTAGCACTTGAGGATTCTTGGGGACAAACTTAGGGATTGGAATCCTCAAGACAGTTCACATGGATGTTTCTCCATGTTTTTGCTCCAGAACTGTGTTGCTTAACCCTATTCTATTACCCCCATCAATATGCATGTAAAAAAATATTTACACAAATAAGGTCTTATCCTTTGAACAGTTTTGATAATTTATCACTTCTCTATCAACAAAAAATACCATTTACACATCATAAAAATGGTCGAAAATGTTGGAAACTTGCATATTGTAGCCATTTTTAGGCCAAATTTTGCCCTAAAAAGCCCAAAAATGTCCATAAACTTTTTAAACATAGTCCAAAATGTAGAAACACAGCAGTGTATTTAAAACTGAATGAAAATGCCACAATGATGTACTCATACACTTCAAAAATGTAAATCAAAATATTTTTTCATCATATTTGGCTATGAGCTCATTAATTATTCATGAGCTAATTTGATAAAATTTGCATAATTAATTATCAAACTTGTTTTTCTAAAAGCTTAAAGTCCAAGCTTGTCAATGGTATGCCACTTATTGGTTTTTACCCAGCCGATAACACTGCAATGCAGTAATTAAGGTTACACGAAGAAACGTATAAAAGACGTATAAAGTTGTTCTCTAAAACCGCGTTTCCTCAGCAATCAAATATCGCAGTGAGTCAAATGTTGGTGCATGGATGTATCTTTACATTATTTATGTGTGTTTATACAAATTTTTAGAATCCGTTTGAAAATCCTTCGTTTAAATCATTTTTACGCCCCATGTTCACAAGGTCAAAAACGCGTTCCATGCAGTTTTTTTTCAAATGTTCGCTCCGTATAAAACCACACCGAGTGATTGTTTTCTCCTTTTTTGTATTGTACTACAAATCGACCAAAGAAATAATGTTGCCATGGGGAAGAACCAAATACAGTACCGATTAAATTTTATTAGCCCGTTTTTGGGAACAAAAATCGAGAATCTTGTACCACAAAACACTGTTATGTTACATTATCGATATCTGGATTGTGGAACGTTAATTTTGATTTCTAACTGCCTACATTATTTCTCAAATGTCTGTCACTTACTTTACCATTTGAATTTCACTCCAAATTTAAGCTACTTTTGCAAAAAACGAGGTTTTTCGCCATCGATACCTCCGACCGTTACAGCGGTAATGAGCTTGTTTATCATAAGAGCCTGGTATGCACTATTCCATAATACTTAGTCAGTTTGAGATCGATCAATTTCATGTATCCTCCAGTGGCTCAATCGGTTAGCGCGTCGGGCTCACGCTCGACTATATAATACTTTAGTTTTGAGCTGGAAAACTTTGGTACGTGTTCGAGTCCCTATGTGGTCCATTCCATTTATTTTATTTTATTTTTCTCTCACTTTTTTTCTTTTTTCTTTTGTTCGTTTCTTTCTTTCTGACTGCAGCGATTGATTGTTTTTGCCCCTTTTTTTCCATTATATAATTCAGGAATTTTAGGCTATACTAGTCTAATAGGCGCGGCGCGCGACCTATGAATATATTTTTACAAATTAGTTTATAACAAAATATTAGTTGTTGGTTTTGTTATTGTTGTTGTAGTTATTGTTATAGGCCTATATCAGTATTGCATAATCAGGGTATAAATAGGCCTACTAGGCCTATTATAGCCTATAGAAGCATTGATTTATTTCATGACAGATAGGCCTATCATCCAGGATAATTTTGAAAATTGAAAATTTAGAAAATCCAAAGGAAAATTGCAAAACGGCTGCACACAATCAACCCCCCCCATCAGCCCATATGGTCCTATCATGGTCGCCCCCTCCCTATCCCTGCAACATAGGGCCTCACGAGCCGCGGTTTGTCCGTGGCCCTAGTTCAGATTGATACACTATTGTACAATGTTGTACGCATGAGTTCATTCTTTTCTGCATGGCTGTTTCCATTATTAATTTACGCCCCTCTGGAATCAAGCCTTGAAAATCAATTGTATTTAACCTTAATATGATACCTCCACACCACTCAAATATACCACTTTTTTGTGGGGGTAATAGAATAGGATTAAGGGGTGGGGTACATCAGACATATCGAATTGCATTCTGAATACGAAGAATGTCCTTCTGATATCAAACAATACTCAAAGTAAACTTTATAAATGTGATGATTTAAACTTAAGGTGTATGTAGGTGGGATGAAAAGCCGACGATCAATTGAAAATGTTGACCTTTTGTATTGAAGATATGGATTTTTTCCCCCAAACACAAAAAAAAATTAGGTCTTTTTGGGAAAAAAGGTCAGAATGCAATTCGATATGTCTGATGTGCTCTTATGTCCCACAAAAAATACTGTCGAAACGCTCATTCCAGATCCCTTAAGCAAAATGCCCTCCATGTGAACATGCCATGTGAGGTCATTAAATTTTGTCTTCTCCTTCTCCCTCTCACTCTCTGGGGCTTTGAATGTGACTTGATGATTGTAACATAGACATTTGAACTTGACTGAACTTCATTAGTACATCAACAATATGAATACAAGGTTATGTTTTAATGATGTGCAAATTGTAATAGTGTTCTCAAATTAGACAGTACATCAATATGTGCATCAACAGGACTAAATGAAAGGAATGTCTGAGAATGCAATATTTTAGTACAACATTTGCCATTGTATAGAATATGGCTTATCATAGTTACTGGTTCATGATTGGTATGCACACCTGTTAGCAATCCATTGACTTTGCCTTGTGATCATTTTGATTGTGGTTCCGAACACAAATAGCGTAAACCAGTTGGTCTTGAGAATTGCAAATTAGCTTGTCTACATGGCAGCAGTACTCAAGGATTCTTGGGGATAAATTTTAGGATAAATTAGACCTCATGACAGTTCACATGGCAGTTTTCTCCAAGTTTTTGTTCCATAGCTACATTACTTAAGCAAAATGCCCTCCATGTGAACATGCCATGTGAGGTCATTAAATTTTGTCTTCTCCTTCTCCCTCTCACTCTCTGGGGCTTAGAATGTGACTTGATGATTGTAACATAGACATTTGAACTTGACTGAACTTCATTATTACATCAACAATATGAATACAAGGTTATGATTTAATGATGTGCAAATTGCAATAGTGTTCTCAAATTAGACAGTACATCAATATGTGCATCAACAGCACTAAATGAAATGAATGTTTGCTAATAAAATTTTATACAACAGGCCAACATTTTGCCATCGTAGTGAATACAAATTACCATAGTTATTGGTTCACGCCTTGGTTTGCACACCTGTTAGCTATCCATTGACTTTGCATTGTGATCATTTTGATTGTGGTTCCAAACACAGATAGCATGAACCAGTAGACCTGGTTAAAGATCAAATTTGACGTAACACTATGACGGCAAATATGATTCCTTTTACTTCTTTAACAAAAACACCTACCTTAATTCATGCCACTTCTTTAGTGTCTGATACTTTAGTTTTGTTTGCACCACAAATGTGATTGTTTACATCTTTCTATGTGGTGTAAATAGTTTCAAATTATCAAAGAATGCTTTTATCTGCAAAAGTAATATCTCTTTCACATCGTGACAGGTACGGTGTATTGATAGTACATATTTGTTCCATTAGCCACCCATTAAAGTTTACTTTCCAGCAAATTATGGTCATTCAACATATAGAATGCCCAAACTCTCCACTACATATTCCTAATAATGATCATTTATATTGGCCATTCTATTGATAAATGTCAGTTTTGCAATGAACTGGATTGACTCAAGTCAGATTCGAGTCACAATTTTGTAGTGACTTGCCTTGATGCAGTGCAGGCAAATGACTTGACTCAAGTTACATTCCCTAATTTGTTAAAATGACTTGATTTGACTTGACTCAATTCCACAGCCCAAATTACTTGACTTGACTTAGTATCAAAGCTCACACTTGTACGACTTTCGTCTTTTAGTTGCATGCATAGTCAGTTTAGTTTAGGCCCCTCACACTTACTTTGCACAAACAAAACTTGAGTCCTAACCAATGCTAACCAGCTGTATATGATACTGAGATCATCTTGGTCACATGGTCATGGTGACCCTTACCCTCTCCACACTGCTGATGTCGAGACAGTGGTTATCATTTGATTTGATGCAAATATGTATAGAAACACTTGTGCACCAAACTGTGTCATATTTCTTACTTTTTTAAACATGCTCTTTTGTTACCAGCTGTTTTTCTTCTGAGTGGTATGGGTCACTCCCTTCACAAATTTGACTAGCACAGTTGAATCAATTGGTCGTTTCATTCATGTTGCTTGTTATCTGGTTTACCCCCATTGAACATATGCATTTAAAATTCTTCAAAACTGAGTCGTCATGGCAATGCTGGCTGATTTTCAACACAATGCTATGAATATAGCAATATAATTGCTCAATGATATCTACTGCAGATAGCAGTTATCTGCTAAATGCTGTATCATAATAATTGCTCAATGTTATGTATTATATTGAAGAGAACAATTGAATACCTGAGTGGAAGAAGGGCCCAACTCCATCAAAACTGTGTTTGAGATATTAAGAAAAAACTTAATATTTGGAAAAGTTTTATAGACAGAATGTTTTAATCTTCAGGGGACCTTTAATACATGAACATACAATATTAGATACATTCAAAAGTATGTATAATGTTTCCATGACAATGGTACAGTTCTTAATACGAGATGGAGTTGGGCCCTTCTTCCACTAATATACTGCAAGTGCCAGTTCCGTAAGCAGATGTGTTATATAATAGCTACAGAAAATTGGTAATTATCCATTAATTGTGCAAGTAGAAGCATGTAATATGTTAGGAAATTTTTTTATTGTAGTGAAAAGCAGATATCATGGATGAACAAAATTCCTCTTGAACCCAATATTTGTGGAAGAAGGGCCCAACTCCATGGAGTTGGGCCTTCCTTCCATGAAAACCATGTACGTGGAAGTGTACGTGGAAGTGGATTTTGGCTCATCTTTCACACACAAGGAAGAACAGTCTGCTGGCAATAAAATGGTGGGTCTAACTCATTTTTGTAAAAAATTGGAGTTGGGCCCTTCTTCCACTCAGGTATTCAAATAATTATCTGCCTAATGATATTTCCAAATGATAGCAATAATTACTCAATCATATCAACTGCAGACAACAATTATCTGATAAATAATATCTCCTAAGGATATTAATAATTACTTAAAGATGCTCTGAGAGATTTCTTGGTAAAATCAAATAACAAAATGTTGCTTTATTTTGATAGATTAAATACTCAGAGAGCCTACCAAGCAGTAATTTAGCAGACAAATCGATAAAATTGAAAAATGCCCCTTTAATTCTATCTATCAACAATAGCAATAAATACTCAATGCTATCTACTGAAGATAGCAATAAATACTCAATACTATCTACTGAAGATAGCAATAATTTTTCAATGCTATCTACTGAAGATAGCAATAAATACTCAATGCTATCTACTGAAGATAGCAATAAATACTCAATGCTATCTACTGAAGATAGCAATATATACTCAATGCTATCTACTGAAGATAGCAATAAATACTCAATGCTATCTACTGAAGATAGCAATAATTACTCAATGCTATCTACTGAAGAAAGCAACAATTGCTCAATGCTATCTACTCAAGAGAGCAATTATCGGTCAATACTATCTACTGGAGATAGCAATATAATTAATCAATGCTATCTACTGAAGATAGCAATAAATACTCAATCCTATCTACTAAAGATAGCAATAATTACCCAATTATAGAAGATAGCAATAATTGTTCAATGCTATCTACTGAAGATAGCAATAATAACTCAATGCTATCTCCTGAAGATAGCAATAATAACTCAATGCTATATACTGAAGTTAGCAATTATTGGTCAATGTTATCTACTGAAGATAGCAATTTAATTAATCAATGTTATCTACTGAGTATAGCAATAATTCTCAATGCTATCTATGGAATATAGCAATAATTGCTCAATGCTATCTACTAATTATTATTCAAAGCTATCTTCAGTCAACAATTACTCAATGCTATCTACTGAAGATAGCAATAATTCCTCAATACTATCTACTGAAGATAGCAATAATTACTCAGTGCTATCTACTGAAGATAGCAATAATTCCTCAATACTATCTACTGAAGATAGCAATAATTACTCAATGCTATCTACCGAAGATAGCAATAATTCCTCAATACTATCTATCTACCAAAGATAGCAATAATTCCTCAATACTATCTACTGAAGATAGCAATAATTACTCAATACTATCTACTGAAGATAGCAATAATTACTCAATGCTATCTACCAAAGATAGAAATAATTCTTCAATACTATCTACTGAAGATAGCAATAATTACTCAATGCTATCTACCGAATCTAGCAATAATTCTCAATGCTATCTACTGAAGATAGCAATTATTGCTCAATTGTATCTACTGAAGATAATAATAACTCAATGCTATATACTGAAGTTAGCAATTATTGGCCAATGTTATCTACTGAAGATAGCAATATAATTAATCAATGTTATCTACTGAGTATAGCAATAATTCTCAATGCTATCTATGGAATATGGCGATAATTGCTCAATGCTATCTACTAATTATTATTCAAAGCTATCTTCAGTCAATAATTAATCAATGCTCTCTACCAAATATAGCAATAATTATTCAATGCTATCTGCTGAAGATAGCAATTATTACTACAATATCTACTGAAGAATGCAACAATTGCTCAATGCTATCTACTCAATATAGCAAATTATTGGTCAATGCTATCTACTGAAGATAGCAATAATTACTCAATGCTATCTACTGAATATAGCAATATTGTTCCATGCTATCTACTGAAGATAGCAATAATTACTCAATCTACTAATTATTACTCAATGCTATTTACTGGAGAAGCAATTATCTGCTAAATGATATCACTAGGCTAAGGATAGCAATAATTGCTCAATGCTATCCAGTGAAAGAGCGATCAGCCAAATGCTATATCCCGAGGTTTACAATAATTACTCAATGCTATCTATCATGCTAAGTATCAATGCAGAAAACAAACACACACAAGGTGTAGTTTTATTTCTTATTATATGAATAATGCTCTGTTACCAAAGCCTCATTTTTGTTAAAACGTAAGGAACGTAAGAAAAATCTAAATTATTTGATATCAGAAGGACATGCCTCATATTCAGAATGCAATTTAATGTGTCTGATGTGCTTTCATTTCTAACAAAAAATACAGTGATTACGCTGATATCCGGTCCATTTAAAATTTAAAAAAAATTTCTGACATCAGTCTTATATACTGGCACTGAGTCACATTATGGTTCTGTCTCTCCTATCAATGCACTGTCACAGAACCCAATGCCGCAAAATGAGCATAAAGTTTCCCAGAGAAAGCAGATGATTTTGTACATTAAACACAACAAAATTCAATAGAAAGCAACAAAAAAAATCTGCAAGAAATATTGATTTTTGAAGCCAAAAGCAAGGAGCAACCCTAACAAGTTTAGTGGGTTTTTTTAAGGCTTATAAAATAATAAATTTGGAAATGTTGTTAACTTCATGCTCATTTTGCGCGCAATGCACTGACACAGACTACCCTGGACAGGACAATGGACACAAGTACCTCACCCTGACATACAAGATGAATGTTGAAAGCGTTTGTCAATCGCCATATCCCATGTTTATCTACGTATTTGTCTAGCCAATTAAACAATGGCGAAAATAAATAAAGGAATGACATTGAGATGTTGTTATTATTAACTGTGGCTATCTCTTTACAAGAACCTTCAGGGTAAATGAACTTGAGCTAACGTGAACTTGATATAAAGGTAGTCTTATACCCGTGTTTAATAAGAAGGAGGTGGCTTGGGAAAATGAGCTCTGCTTTTAGATTAGCAAAACTTGAGTCAACTTTGATAAGCTTGAAATGAAGCTGAATCAAGTTGAAGTGAGGTAAATAAATGTCAAGGCTCAGAAATGCATTTAGAAAGAGTGTTGAAATCTATGGTAGTCAAAAGTATACAATTTTTGAAAGGTAACTAAATCTAAATATGAACACAGATTTGGTGTAAAAAGAACCATTTTGAAGAATATTATACAAATATATTTTTGCCTTACTTTTGGAGGAAAAAGAATAAAACATTTGGTATTTAGATGATTTTTAATCTAGGCACTCCACTCTAAGGACATTTACTTTTTATTTTTTTACTTAATTTTGTCTGGTATTGGATTTATGTTTTGACCAAATTGACCAAATAGGCATTATTTGGTTACTAAAATGTCTTTTTAGTTTAAAAAAGTCATATTTCATGCCTTATTTGGTAAATATTTCATATGTAAGTTTAAATGTGCCACAGAACAGAAAATCTGATGAAGCATGACAACGCTGTGTTAGTTCTATTAGACAAAATGCCCACAAGACCTTTGAACTATAAAATACCACCCACCTTTAACTTAGGAAATGATTGAACATTTGATTTAGGAAGTAATATGCTTAAAATTGACATGATGACTGGAAACAATATGATGAGCGGAACTTTAATATACAAGTTTGAGGTTAGCAAACCTTAACCTTAATATTGACAGCCCATTGACAGATTATTGACATATTGAAATAAAATGAGAGATCAAGCTTTCAAACAACTTTGAGCATTTAAGGGTGAATGTCAAGCAATTTGTTATTAAGAGCTATTTTACCTGTAGTTCTTGCAAAAGGCTAAAAAAGAGAATAGATTTTTTCAGATTTTGACCAAAAAATTAAGAGATAAATCCCAAAGAGCATCGACTCAGAATTACCTATGCGTAACACTATGGTAAATCTGCCAGATTGGTTTGTCACACATGGAGACCAAAATGCTGTACTGCCACCATTTATCAGCAATGGCCAATATTGAATGATCATTTGTGTCTTTGAGCTTGAGCGTTACAAAGGTTTGCATTATGTAGCACTTACCGACCATCATCAATATAACACACTACTTGCTGAATGCAAACAAGAATGCACTTGAAATCAAAGTTTACTGGAAGCATTTCACTGCACGGCCAATTGACCTTTTCCGTCAAAAATCCCATAAGCCTTTGCGAGTACACCTGAGATGTTGTCATTTGACGTCACGTTGAATTGCAATGCACAGTAACAATGTTCGCTAAACCATGTGCGCATTGGTGCAGATCGTCAAATGACAACATCTCAGGTGTACTCGCAAAGGCTTATGGGATTTACCAAAAAGGTCAATTAATCTAGTACACTATTTTGCCCCAGGCCACGGCCACAGTACAAGTAACAAACACACATCACAGAGTTGGTTCTCTTTGGTCTAATCTCTTTGATTTCACACATCTGAAGAACCACAAGACCTGTCCAGCTTAAAATGTATTCTTTGAATTTCGTAGAACCTCTGAAAATAACCATGTGTTATATTTCACACTGCTAATGTGCTATTCCAATTGAAGTCCCTACACCCCCTATGGAAGACATGACTTAATCTCCCACACAGGGGTTGTAGATTTCAAATAGAGTCTTCCATTCAGCTAACCCCATGTGAAATTGACACTTCCATAGTGGGTGTATGGATTTCAACTGGAATAGGCCAATGTTAAATTGACAAAAATGGACTTTGACACCTTTTCAAAATTTAGTTACAAGTCAGCCAAATTCCTGGAGGTGGCCTGAAAATTAATTAATTAATTTGATTAATTTTGATGTCAGGATTTATCCTAAAATATGGCTGCCTCAAATTGCAGATATTGATGGTCAAGTCACTTATAAATTAAGTTACATAAAAAATTACAAGTCCGTGCAGCTCTGGTGGTTAATTTGTATTGATTTGGATTTTTGATACATTTTTATTTGTAATATTTTCCTCTGCCTTCTTTGTTTCTTTGTATAATATGGTATGTCACCCTGCTAGACACTCTCTGCTTTTAGTAGCCTAAGTTGTAAGATTATCTTCGAAGTATATAAGTGTTTTCAAAAATAGACTGTAAGTATAAAAGCCAAGGATTATTTCAAAGTGAAATTTATCAATTGTAGCAAAACATATCTGAACTTGGACTTGAATAAATTGACAGAATTGAACTAGATTGAACTTGAAATGAAGAAAGCTTAAGTTTCAGATATTATTTAATGATCAATTTCAACATGAACTTTATAAAATGTATTCTATTACACTTACGACCCATTATTCAAAATCGCGCACTGTGATTTGTTAAAACATGTCATGTGAGAGCCCATTATTCTGCAATAATAGGTCAAGCGCTGTAACACATTCTATGCACAGCATTATGCTTGGTTACGCATGCAATATTTCCGCGATATGTGCTGTCACTTACGCGTATGCACTCCACCTTGAAGTAAACAACTTAAAATATTTGTGCCAAAAAATGATATTTTCTCTTTAAATCGCACTATTTTCTCAACTTGGTGCAGCATTATCATTTACATGCAAATAATTAATGTGTCCTCGGCAGTAAAAATGCTTAAATAATGGGTTCACCCATTTATGTTTTTACTGCCAGGACACATTATTTGGGTGTAAAGGATAATGCATTACCCTTTTATTTCTTAAAGCCATATTATTACATTGCTGTAAAAATAGATTAGTATTTATTTTCCATAAAATGTTAGCTTTACTGTCAGATAGATATGTCCCCTCTTAATTTTGAGCCGAATAAGTGAGGTAAAGCATAGAAAATTGGAATTTACTACTAGCGCCCATGCATGTTACTCCCGCGGTTGTAATATGGTACAACACTCAGGGTGTGTGTGTATGTGTATCCCGCAGTCCCGCACGCTGTGTACGTACTGTGCATACGTGTTCGACTAATATTTCCATCGTAATAATAAAACGCCAGTTCCATCGTTTTATTCAAAATCTCAGATTTTGACATAACTACAAGGTGTCCCAGAATGATTTATACCGTGTTTGAATAAAATATCAAAAATATATAGTCAAATGTGTATCTAATTTTAATAAGTGCAATACAATGCCACACATGTCTCCTACTTATTCTGTGACTTTCATGGAAATAGCTTAATTCGTTTTGGCGTGACATTGCTATTACTGAAAATGGACGAAAACTGCATGTGTGTAATTTACATTGTAAAGGCATCACAACACATGGATCCTTTATCACCATCGTCCAGCCACACTGTGCAATATATTGGAGAAATCCTACATTCTTGGATAGGAAATACACCAAATTTGGCACAGATGTAGAGCGTACAATGCTAAATAATTCTTGATATGGGATTAAGTGAAGCATTTCAATATGACATCAGATATTTAAGTTGAAAAACATACTTTTTATGTGATTTTTACCACAATTTTTACCCAAAAATGTAATTATTACAGAGGATATAACTTCCTCAAGAATCCTCTGCAGTAATTTTTAATCTTCTTTATTATATAGCTGTGGGTTTGCCCATATACTGTGGACATAAATGCATGCTGTGACACTAAGGACGAACCTTATCTATTCTTTTATGAAAAATCCATCTCTGCCGGCATTTTAAATGATGAAACTCACACACCTCAGTAATTGTCTTCAAAACTACCGCCAAAGAAAGAATAGTTTAAGGTCACTCAAGCGTAGCAAATCCTTTATTCCATACAATGATTGCTTCGTAACATCATAAATAAACGATAGATATCGACTATTTAGTCGAAGTAAGAACAGGACACAGCAATATACTGCATAACATTACTTTGTGCTGAACGGTTAGTAATTTTTACAGATTTTCAAAATAGGTTGCTTTGTCAAAACTGGGAATTCACCATTTTTACACAATCCTCTCTAACTTCTACTAGAAGCGTCCAATTTTTAAAATCTGAAAAATCTGAAAAAGCTAAATATATGCAGAACTGAAAATACAAAACAAAATGACCAATAGAAATGCCGTTCATACCTAAAAAATTTCATCTTTTTCGGTATAAATCATTCTGGGACACCCTGTATAGCACCTAAAGTCTTGATTTTTGCAGAGTATCTTTATTGACTACAGTACATTACAATCGTGTAAAAACCAGAATTTAAATTTTTTTTGAGGGCGTTCTCCTCAGCAAATGTTATAATATGGCTTTAAGTAAATCATGACTGAACCGGGCTTGGACAGATTGAACTTGAAGTAGGTTTAAGTCAATATGCTTAGAACTAAGATTATTTAAGGATTACATTAGACATTTAAAAACATGTAGATTGTAACAAAACATGACTGAACTTGGATGTGAACAGATTTGAACCAAGTTGAAATTGAACTGAAGTAAGCTAAAGTGTCATATATTATTTAACGATAAATTTCAACATGAACATTGTAAAAATGTAGTAAAATATGGCTGAACTTGGGCTTGAACAGATTTGAACGAAGTTGAACTTGAAATGAAGCAGGGCTAAACCAACATATTTAGATCTAAGTTTCGGAGATTATTTGAGGATTTCATTATATATTTAAACATGTGTCAATTGTAGTAAAACATGAGTGAACTTGGAACTGAGCATATTTGAACCAACTTCAACTTAAGTTTCAGATACTATTTTGATGAATTTCAACATGAACTTTGTAAATTGTAGCAAAACGTGGCTGAACTTGTACTTGAACAGACCTGAACTAAGCTGAACTTGAAATGTAGTAGGTTTAAATCAATATGTTTAGAACAAAGTTTCAAAGATTATTTTCCCAAATAAGAATTGTTGTTTGGATTGGCGAGTCTCTGAAAGAGACAGGTTGACTTTTAATCTAAGTGCCAGGTGCATAGGCTGTATCAGGACCCCATTTGCATTGTATGCTGAAATCCAATCTTTTCAGCAAGTACAGAATGCTGTATCTCAAAACATACAATGAATCTTTTGAAAAAGGTTTCATCACCTTACGTTGCATTTGACTTTAAAGGTCACTTTCTGCTATTTACAATAATCAAATGTAGACTGAAGATTACATAAACTCAGGTGTGATAATTTAAAGTTTAATTCTCTCCCATACAAAAGTCTATACTTATTGATGAGTGCAGTGAGTGAAGTCAAAAAAAGTCACAACAGGAAAAGAGGCTAACAGACCACCCTTACAATAACAAACAAACAAACAAACAAGTTACTCATGCTAAATGCTTATCTCTATAAACTCAGGTATTTTAAAGTTTAATTCTCTCCCACACATATACTTATTGATCAGTGCAGTGAGTGAAGTCAAAAAAGTCACAACAAGAAAAGAGGCTAACAGACCACCCTGACAATAACAAACAAATAAACAAGTTACTCATGCTAAATGCTTATCGCTGTATATATAATTACACCAATGAACTGATGATATCAGGTGAGATAGGCAACAGGCAAGGATCCAGGCTTATGAAGGGTGGCCCACTGAAAATGAGCCTAGAAAAATGACTGCCACATGAAGAAAACCTGCCCAATGGACCAAGGAAAGTACCTTGTGGTATTTTCATACTTTTTTCTCCTTTTTAGGGGAATGCTCCCCCTGGTTCAACACCTAATAGACATATGCCAAAGTCTCCCCTTTAGTTATACTACTACTTTGACAGGTCATTGCCCGGTGGTGTAGCCAGGATTTTAGTGTGGGGGGCAAAGCCAAATTTGGGGAAATTTTTGTCCCATTTTAAAATGACACTTTACTCTTTGCCATCCCAATTTTAACCATGAAAATGTTCTGGGAGAATTTTTCACCCCCAGCTCCCCTGTCTACTCCCCTGTCATTGCCTCTTCTGATACAAACATGCTCATGTATCTACCAAAAACAATAACATTCGACATGATCAAGCAAAATGTGTTGTTTCTTTTTTTTTTAATGTCATTGTTTTAGCAACATGAAAATGATTACATAATAACAATACATCCAATTTACAGTGTTCAGCAATCAGTCTGTGCAATATTCAAAGATATTAGATTGAAGAATACATTTTTCTCAACAAATGACTAAAATGCTGCTTGATTGCATCTTATGACACAGAAAGTATCTAATGAATATACAATTAAATTATGTACAACAAATTTCAGTTCAGCAGATTTTTGTTCATTCTCTTCTTATAAAATTACTACCATTTTGCAAATTGGGAAAAACATTAATTAATTCATTTCTGCACAATTTTCTATAATTCTACTAAGTGAATTTGACATTAGAGTCAGCAACTGTTTCTATTCATTTGTCATATTGAAGTTATAAAATATCTCCCGTCTGAAAAGGAGTGATATGGGCTTAGTTTGTCTATAATAATCACATAGGCAGCATCAGACAATGTAAAAACAAACACTGTGAGAGGAGGGAAAAGCAAAACATGATTGTTTTGTGTTACATTCAATAATATAGATAATTCTTGTCAAAGCATGCTTGTAAAGCAGCTATAGCTGCCATCTGGGATACTTAAAATAGTTTAAATTGTTTTTAAAAACTAGTAAAGGGGCAACATTTTAATTGAGGTTACGCTATCATATAGTGATAACGAGGAAATTGGGGCAGCTACATTGAGAACAACTTTCCCAATTAGTGTAAACATAGGATTAGGTTTGGTGTGTACAGTTACGGGGGAGGGAAAGGACATACAAAAATTGATCCCTTCAAAGTCCCCCTCCAAACAAAACTCTGAATTATTATTTCATTTTATTTCATTTGCCAGCACATTTAAAGCTATAATGTACAATCTTATAATACAGTTTCATCGCGTATATCGCGGTGAAACTCAATTTATCACCTGCAGAAAAAAGTTTCAGGCCCGGTCAAAGGTCATGTTTTCCCGGGGAACTAGCCTTGGCCAATGGCGTGATCCGTTGGTGCGCGTTGGGTTTCAATCACGTGTGACGGCATCGCTTGCTTTCGGCACAATGCTCGTGAACAGGAGCATCATTCTGTCGTAAAGCATTAGAGGAGATTGGTGAAAATTATTTTCTCTCATCATTTACATTGAATCATCATAGCTCATAGCTCATCATCGTCAAACTCAGTCACATTATACTCAATTGGGACTCAAGTTCGTTCAGTTTTGACAGCAGTTTCCGTCAGAAATACCAACAGCATACCTAATCGAGTTCATCGAGTTTGGACGTGAAGTGTGTTTTTAATTTCGTTCAAGAGACGGACATCATTTTGCTACTTTGGTAAATACATTTTTCGATAAGTGGAGAATTCTGAATATATCATTTTGCTACTTTGGAAAAAATAAACAATTATCATGGGGAAACGTAAGCCGACTAATCGAAACCAACGTTCAAACCTGAGAGGGGTAGACCTACAAACTGAACAAAGGACTGGGCGAGGTCGAGGTCGAGGTCGAGGTCGGGGACGAGGACGGGAAGTTTGACGAGAAGCCAGGCCAGAAATGCGGGGATAGACAGTCTGAATGAGCCCGCCATGGTTGAACAACAACAGCAACACAACGAACATCCAGCACCGCCGAATGTGAATCAGCATGCTGAACAACAGGTGCAAGTTGATGGATACGGGAAAACCAAGGGCAGAACCAAGGACAGCCTCAGTTAGCACTACCAATACCAGTAATAGGGCAGAACCAAGGACAACAGGCACAGCCTCAATTACCAATACAAGTACCACCAGTAGTAGGGCAACCACAACAAGCAGCAAGCATGGCAGATAGACTATTAACAGGTATATTTAATAGCAATATCCATGATAATCTTAATTCAGCTTGTGGAGTGAACCCGTTGTCAATTGTTAATAATAATAATGCAAGCACTTCAGCAATCAATATGTTGCCCAATAACAATGCGAGTGCTTCTTCATTCAACCATTCAGTCAATATGTTACCCAATAACAATGCGAGTACTTCGGTAATCAATACCTCATCCAATAACAATGCAAGTGCCTCGTCAATCATGTCAATTAATGGGCTACCCAATAATAATAGCGGGCATTTGCAATCAATAGATTACCCAATGCGAAGCGCCGTCAATCAATGCATTATCAAATAATAATGCAAATGCATCAAATCAATTAATATGTTGCCTTCTAGTACACAACCAATGAATTCAAATGCAGCATTCGTGAATTGGGGTGGGGGTATTAACACTGTGCCGTTTCATGTGGATGCAAATGCGGCAGCCATGAGTAGTGAAGCTATTGCACAACAGCAGTTGGGTTTTGAACCACTAGTTTCTGTATGTAGTCCCTTGGGGTCAACCGTACCGCAAAAAAATTAGATTAAAAATTATCAATGGGGAGTATGTTGATTTCGCTACTCTGTTAGAAAAAAGCGACCCTGATCAGCAATGGAAGCAATTTGATGAACAGGGGGTGGCGCTTGCTGTTAATCAAGGGGGACAAATTGTTTGGAAGAGCAATAAACCAAAGCGGTTTATTACATCAATTCATTCATGGACTAATGCGTTTCTGATGTTCAGTTCCATTTACTTGGAAGCGCAACCAAATAGGGCCCAAGAAATGCTAAAATATGCGCATCTCATTCGGACAGCAGCATCAAGGTTCGGGGCTGGGGTTGGCGGTCGACGACCAACAATTTCAGTATGAGACAACAAGGGCAGCCACAAAGATCGTGGGCGGTATTAGATGGGGAATTGTGGGCCCTTTATGTACATGCGGGTGCGGCACCGGTCACAGCAGGGAACAGGAACGACAATTTTCGTTCCTATCGTACAAATACAAGGGGATCATACTCAGGGGGAGTGCGCCAGCAATTTGGGAACAGGGGCCAAGCATATAGGGGTAGCACACCACAGGCCAGACGAATTTTTACGACTTTAACATCAACGGGTGCATGCGCAAAAATTGTGCATACAGCCACAATTGCACACAGTGCAAAGAACAAGGTCATGGAGCAGCAAATTGCAAGAAGGGGAATTAAGTGAGGGTTGGTTGCTTCAAATGGAATTTGCACTGATACTTGTATTTGTTGCAAATATCCTCGCCTATAAAACTTGCAGCATTAATTCCTTTGTTAGATTCATACCCGATTCAAAATCAGCCCAAGTTTTGAAGGAGGGTTTTACAAATGGATTTAAATTAGGTTATTTAGGAAACGTAATGCACGAGAAGCGTCTAACCTCAAATCTGTGTTAAATGATCCAGAAATGGCATTGGCGAAAGTTTCTAAAGAGGTTAAGTTAAAAGCGAATAGCGGGTCCATTTGCTTACAAACCCATTGCGGATTTAATTGTGTCGCCAATAGGCTTAGTTCCAAAAGCGGAGCCAGGCAAATTTAGGCTTATACAACACCTTTCGCATCCAGATGGTGAATCCATTAATGATGGGATAGATCCAGACATGTGCACGGTTAAATACGCTAGTTTTGACCTAGCTGTGCAAATATTATTAAGGGCTGGGAAAGGCGCCTTAATGGCAAAAGCCGATATCGAGTCGGCTTTCAGGTTGCTGCCGGTTCATCCAAGTGACTTTCAACTTTTGGGTATTAAAGTTGTGGACCAATACTTTGTGGACAAAGCTTTACCCATGGGGCGTCTTGTTCTCCGGCACTTTTCAAACATTTTCAACCTTTTGGAATGGGCGGTAAAAGAGCGGCAGCTACTGATTTAATTAGCCACTATATGGATGATTTCATTCTGATAACTCGGGCAAATGCATCATGCGAAAAGTTGGTTTCATGTTTTGAAGAGATTTGTGAGAAATTAGGCGTACCACTATCCCCAGATAAGTCAGTAGACCCAACAACTAAGATCGTTTATTTGGGATTGGAGATTGATTCGGTCAAACAAATAATAGCAATACCACAGAGCAAATTGATCAATATTAGAAGTAAAATTGAGAATGCGCTTAAGCTGACAAAAATAACACTAAGGGATCTGCAATCGATCATAGGATCGTTATCGTTTGTATGTAAAGCCGTTAATCCAGGCAGGGCTTTCTTGCGGCGCTTAATAGACTTAACGTGCGGGTGCAAAAAATCCTGGTACACAATCAGATTGTCACCGGGGGCGGAAAGCGACTTAGAAATGTGGCAGGTGTTCTTGCGCCATTTTAATGGGGCAGCCATTATACCGAAATAGCGTGGTCAGATGAAAGCGATCTACAGCTATTCACTGATGCCAGTGGGGAAATAGGATTCGGGGGTTTTTTTGGAGGAAAGTGGTTTCAAGGTAGATGGCCCAATGAAACTTACTCGTCATATTCAATTGCATGGTTAGAATTTTTCCCCATTGTGGTGGCAGTAGTGTTATGGGGAGATAAGTGAAGGGAAAGAGGGTCATCATTAGGTCAGATAACTTGCCAGTAATATCTATCATCAATAGACAAACGTCAAAGTGTCCTAAAATCATGAGGCTAGTGCGGTTCTTTGTGTTACAATGTTTAAAATTGAACCTAACATTTTGTGCTAAGCATATTCCAGGCAAACTTAATAATATAGCCGATGCCCTTTCCCGATTCCAGATGGAACGTTTTTTGGAGGCGGCACCACGAGCAGAACCAGTGTCCACGTTGGTGCCCCAGTTTCTATGGAAGCTTTAAGGGATGAGTCGCATCGATTGGTACGGGCGTCAGTAGCTTCAAGTACATGGGCTTCATACCGTAAAGGTATAGAAAATTTTTAGATTTTAGGGAGAAATTTAATTTGGGGTCATCATGGCCAGCGAATCAATCGCACATAGTGGCATTCATTTCATTCCTATCGTCAGAAGGTTGGGCGCCCTCATCAATAAATTAATAGGCTTAGATCCAGAGTATTTTAGTCCTCATAGTTTTAGAATTGGCGAAGGCGACGGCTGAACGGCAGCTGCTATGGGGGGCATCAGTGACGAAAAAATCAAGGAAATGGGAAAGTGGAAATCTTCAGCCTTTCGATTATATATTAGGCCAATCAACATGTGTAATAATCTGTAACTTTTGTATGTTTCAGGTAGTCTTCCTGGGCAGACCTTGCAGTAATCACAGGCAAGAACTCATACAGATTATGGGTTGTAAAGTCTAAAGAGACTATTGAAAGCAGCCATTGTGCAATGCATAATGTAAAACCATACATCTATGAATTTATATGTTAATTCTTTTGCTCCCTAGCAGCTATTCGCTAGTAGGCTGTCGGTAATCGCCGGATAGGTGCGGAAGAAAAAATAATTTGGCGTAGTAGTATATACGATTGTATTGAGGAATTTAACAGAAAAAATTTGTATTATCTCACATAGATCCTTGTCGTGGTATAGCAGAGGAACGGATACAGCAAATTAAGGGTATTAGTGCGGCGGCATTGTTGTAATATTTATTAAATTTGGTAGAGACAATTTGCTGTTTTTGTTCTGTTTTGCTTTATTACAGAGTCTAACAGGAGAACGTGGGTAGTAGGGGACAGTATCATAACACGTGCAGGAACGAAGCAAACACAACTCCACGGCGGAGGCTATGTAAAATGGGAAGGTCAACCAGGAGATAAATTAATAGGCTCAAGACATGGTGATGTAGTAAATAGAGTAGCACGCTTAATGTATAAGAACCCCTGTCCCACAACGGTAATATTGCACATTGGGACGAATGATATCCTAAAGAGGCCCACATGGGAAATCAGAAACAAGGTGCTTGAGTGCTTAGAAGGGCTTAGGGCATTATTACCATCTGCCAGATTAATATGGTCTGATATTCTAATACGTTTGGGATATCCGGATGAAATGAAAGAGGGAGCGGGAAGGAATGCACAAGAAATATAAATAAGTATGCACACAAGGTATTGAGGGAAGTAGTTGGGGAGCCACTCACGTCATCACACACTTTGACATTTTCAACCGGCGATCATAACGTAGATAATAGGCCTATATTTGATTGGGATTGCGTGCATCCGTCAGAATTTGGGCTGTTACTGTTAAGGCAAACGTATGCAAATGCGCTAGGCTATTTCAACGCCAACCCCCATGCATTTTCATACCCTCCCAGATCAGCTGATTTTTAAAAATAAAAATCCGGATCAGTCAAAAGCGGGGAGGGGGAGTTTGGCAAATTTTTTCCATAAATGTCAAAAAACTTGTTTGGCAGTTTTTCTGTCCAAATTTTTGATTTTTAATGTAATAGTGTAGTTCTCAGATTAAAATTAACCAGCTTATTTCAAAAACAATTATTTTTCTGTCAGGTAATCTTCCTGAAGAGCAATTATGGCTTCAGAATTCTCGTGGAGCACGCCATGTATTTTGAAAAACAAAGGTTTCAGCCATTCAATTTTTAAAAGCCATTTGCTTTTTAAAAAGCCATTTGCTTTTTATTGAGATCATGCTTTGATCAATATCTTTATATTTTGAAGGCCTCAGCTTTGCAAAGACCGCGGCATTTTAGTGAGCAACCGGCTCTATAGGTAATCACGAATTGAGCTCACCAAGTATTTTCATACCGGGTAAAGTTGTCTCCTTAATATTTATCTTTGCTTTTTATGAGTCAACTTACATGGACTCCAGGATGTCCCAGCGGAGTTCGTCATGAGGTATATTCACACCAACAAAGTTGTCTCTTGCTTGCTTGCTAGCAATGTTTTGCTCCTTTTTGCTACTTTTAGGTAACCACCAGAAAAGTAAAGTTCCAGCAATCGCTTTTGGGCTGCTCTTGTAAATGGCTGATTCCAGTTTTCTTTTTTCAAAAAACAATTTGGTAAATAAATTCACTGACCTTTTCTAATGTCTTATGTCGACAGAAGTCGCAAAAAAGTTGTCAACGTGTTGTTTTATTCTGTCTGGGGATAATACAGTTTCATCGCGTATATCGCGGTGAAACTCAATTTATCACCTGCAGAAAAAAGTTTCAGGCCCGGTCAAAGGTCATGTTTTCCCGGGGAACTAGCCTTGGCCAATGGCGTGATCCGTTGGTGCGCGTTGGGTTTCAATCACGTGTGACGGCATCGCTTGTTTTCGGCACAATGCTCGTGAACAGGAGCATCATTCTGTCGTAAAGCATTAGAGGAGATTGGTGAAAATTATTTTTCTCCCACCCACCACACCCATTAATGGTGGAGGAGAAAACAGTTTCATTGCAAGATATTATGCTTATTCAAAACAAAATTAGAAATATTTGCAATTAGCGAGTATAAGAATTATCATGGTCATTATTGGGGCTTCGTGGTAAGGTCGAGCGTGTGGTTATTACTATTACGAGGCTAGTAGCAATGCCATCCAAGTAGAAATATTCACCAAAAATTGATGGCAATGCTACTCAATACTTGTTGCAGAATTGACGTGTGTGAAAGGCAGTTTTTCTGTCCAAATTTTTTATTTTTAATGTAATAGTGTAGTTCTCAGATTAAAATTAACCAGCTTATTTCAAAAACAATTATTTTTCTGTCAGGTAATCTTCCTGAAGAGCAATTATGGCTTCAGAATTCTCGTGGAGCACGCCATGTATTTTGAAAAACAAAGGTTTCAGCCATTCAATTTTTAAAAGCCATTTGCTTTTTAAAAAGCCATTTGCTTTTTATTGAGATCATGCTTTGATCAATATCTTTATATTTTGAAGGCCTCAGCTTTGCAAAGACCATGCATTTTAGTGAGCAACGGCTCTATAGGTAATCATTTAATTGAGCTCACCAAGTATTTTCATACGGGTAAAGTTGTCTCCTTAATATTTATCTTTGCTTTTTATGAGTCAACTTACATGGACTCCAGGATGTCCCGGCGGAGTTCGTCATGAGGTATATTCACACCAACAAAGTTGTCTCTTGCTTGCTTGCTAGCAATGTTTTGCTCCTTTTTGCTACTTTTAGGTAACCACCAGAAAAGTAAAGTTCCAGCAATCGCTTTTGGGCTGCTCTTGTAAATGGCTGATTCCAGTTTTCTTTTTTCAAAAAACAATTTGGTAAATAAATTCACTGACCTTTTCTAATGTCTTATGTCGACAGAAGTCGCAAAAAAGTTGTCAACGTGTTGTTTTATTCTGTCTGGGGATAATATGAAATTGGTTAATTTTGTTCAAATCTGATTTTTTTGCATATTTGTAATGTTTACTCATATCCCAACTTGTACCTAAATGGAATTGGCCAAATTTGTTGTCTTTGTAAGTGAACAGAGCAAAGTTCGACATGCAAGTTTTAAAAATGGCCAAAATTACCAGTAGGGTTTCTTTCACTTGACTTTGTTATTTCAGCTTAAAATGGACAGCAACCCTTCCTGGCCGTTATTATTAATATTATTTCAACATTTTGAGTAAAGAATAACAAAATTAAAATTTGACGGAAATCGTACATTAAGGCTTCAAGACAAACAAAGAATAATTAAAGCATCAATAAATAAATACATAGATATTGAAACCAACTTAATAACCTGTGAATGACAAACATATCAAATTTGCAGGACACAAGAAGAAAAAGAAACAAAACAAAACAACAACAAAAAATACCACACAAATACCCAGAGGTACCCTGGCAAGGACATACCAAACATCAACCATCTCGGATATTAACTAAATTCACTTTCAAAGTGGTTGACCTAAATGTATTCCCAATAGCTGACACCCAGACAATTCCTGAATATTTAATCCATTTCACTCATTATTTTTTCATTTCCATTTTCCCAACCCCAGATTGGTTGGTACTATTTTGTCCTCTATACCAAATCTAATACATTACATGTACAGTGATAGAAGCATGTCCATCATGTGTGGGATCCATCCGAATCAAAACTTGCATAAAATGCTGGCAACTCACAGAACTGCATGGCATGATTATGGCCTATTATGGTGTCATCTGAACATTTTCCCAGGTTGTTTCTATTGATTTCTCTATAGAGCTATACAGTAAGAAATACCAAATAAGAAGGGATTTTGTGAAAATCTGCTGCCTGGGCGAAACATGCCCTGATATTACTGATATTTAAAACAACAACAACATATGTTTATGTCAAGCATATAGGCATTAACAGAAATCTAGGTGATAATGCTGACAAAACTACATACATATAATACAGTTTATACCCCGCTTAATCTAATAAGTCTAAAGTGCCATTACAAACTACTGTCAAGGCAAGGTCCAATAACTGAAAAGGCTCTGTCATCTGTTGAATAATGTGTTTTGGGAATATGGAGCCCATATGCTCAACCAGAAACAGTGGCGTAACTAGGGTTGGTAGCATGGGCTATTTTAACGTGTCTCCTGGCACGTTCATGCAGTGAGATTAAAAATCTGTGCAGTGAGAATTGAAAATCTGTGCTTAAAATATTTATATGTCATTAAAGTTTCAACCGGTCTAATGACCAAGAAATGAAGTACTTCCACAAAGTAAAATCGCAATCCCTATTCAAAAATTGTATTTAGTAGTTTTGCTCTCAGTAAAAAATTCAACCGCAAATTGTTTTACAACGCCTCTTGTATAGTCAAAATTACTCGGTGACGCTGACAGTTGGTCCGTTTCTACCCCATTTCTGGGAAAGGAAGACCTGGGTGGATGTGTGTTTGGCAGGGGATGCAAGTTGCTCACCGGGGCAAAATTGACCAAATGTTGTAATGTGCATCATATAGGTGGCGGAGAAGGGCAGGATACACGTGTCCCTATTTTTTTTCAAGACGGGCGTCCTCTTTGAAAATCCTCTTTTTTAAGCCAAAAAGAGTAAAATTGCAACAATTGTGACCGCTTCACGGGCACGGGCCCACCTAAAAAGAACTTCACCTTCATTTTGTGCTTAATATAGTGACTGAAATTGTTTATGCTTCAGCCGCGACTGATGTGCAACTTCCTATTTTCCAAAAGCACCAGTTTCTCAACATGCTCAAGGAAGCCCCTTTTAAGACCACAATTATTGAAGAAGCTACACTAGCAATTTATTCAGCACGATTCTACGAAAGTAACTAAGGGCCATGCGGTTCACTTTGTAACTCAGGAAGTCAGGATCTCATGATCACGTGTCCTGACTTCTTGTGTTCATGACTTAGCCAGTTGGAAATAAAGAAATAGTAAAGAAATGAAAAAAAAATAGTTACGACAACTAAAGATCCCAGGAACTCATGAAATCTGTTATTGTAAGCCCATCCACTCCAACACGCCTTAATAATTCACTAATATGTTATCAGTGGTGTATATATTAGTTTCCCAATTGGGTTTCCTTTAATCATCATGGTTTCAATCTCACTAATTTCCATCACTTCACTTTTAAAGCTGTCACCAATATAGAGTGCAATCCTCATAAATTGGACTAATTGGGTTCACACACATTTGGCGTTACTATTTCAAATGACATCACCCATTCAGGTAACATGATTTGAAATTGACAATTTAATTGAAATTTTAACCGACCTGACAGCATATGAACGCTTTACCAGGCAGCCTAATGTCAATAGGTGATCAAAAGAATGTTATGTGAAAGCGCCTACTTGAGCGAGAGGTACCTTTTGTTCTCATACAGCCCACAGGTGTGATGAGTACCCGCAAGTACAAAAAGGCACACTAATAGTCGGCGATGTACAGTTATTTACCGCCCGCCTTATTTGAGGCACATCATTTAAATATATTGAATAGAGTTACTGATCGATTACCCGTAACAACGTGGTGTGGCTGCCAGGTAATAAGTCCATGTCTATCTGTGTCTCTTTCTATCAAGTAACTATTTCGCTGTATAATTTTGTTATCATGGTAATATAGGCCTATTCAATGAAGTCAAATGTTTTTTTTTCTAAAGTCACGAATTTTGAAAGCCAGGGTAAGGCGAGGAAGTGAAGGTGGGAGGGGTGAAAGGAGGAGAAGCGGCTGAGGAGTGGAGGGGATGGGAGGGGAAGAGAAGGGAAGAAGACAAAATGAAACAGAAAGAAAAGGGGAGGGAGAAGGGGATAGAGGAGAAGGAGGCATGTGTAGGCATAAGAAAGAACAAGTGCAGAGAAAAGAAAATAAAGGAATGAATAAAGAAAATAATAATAATTATTATTATAGAAACTAAACACATAACAGCACTAGACAGCCATTCCATTATGCCAAAACCTTTATTCGTTACGTAATTAAAACACACAGTCAGATGTATTTCACACCTACCTGCCAAACACAAGTCACCGAATTTCGAAAATTGGACGTTAAATGTCACTCTCATGAATATTGATTGGCAACAATTTCCAATATGTCAGCGCTCAAATCTTAAACAATAGATGAATAGATGCTGCAGCCCGTTGCTCCGGGCTCCAAATTAATACTAGAACAAAATTAATCATAAGCTACATCTTCCTTTATTATCCTCATTTGGCCCATTAATATTGCACATATATTTGTGAACTTCGCGCGCATTTGTTCTAGTAAAGTGTTTAAAATAAGCCTACGTGAGGTCACATGTGTCATCAAACTGAGTGATCTTAACGTGTGGTTTTTAAAAATCTCAGAAACTCAAGGGGGCTACGACCCCCACTCCGATGCCCACTACGACAAAGGTATACTAGTATTATACACTGTCTTGCCAACGTGCAGTGACTTTTTCTGCCTAAAATAGCCCCTGGTTGGTAGCGCCCGGGGCAAGAAACAATATTTACGCCCTACACCCCCCCCCCCCCGAGAATATCTTAGACGCGGGCAATTCTTGAAACATTTGCATGCGGGCCGCACAAAATTTTGGACAAATAAGGCCTACTACTAATTAATTTTGGTTACTAGAAGTTGAATATCAGTCTTATTGATTTTCGTGCTGAAATGCGCTAAAGCGCGCATAAAATTTTGACTTTCATCGCTGGAGGCGCAGAATCGATGCTGAATTGGTTAATTTGGCCCCCCCCTAAGGGTAGCGCCCGGGGCACGTTGCCCCCCTCTGCTCCCCGGTAGTTACGCCACTGACCAGAAAGCAATATCAGAGGAGAGATATTTTGGTAAAATAGTTGTAAAATTCTTAGTTCCAAGTGGATCCGAGAAAAAAAGTGTTTTTCACCACACCCTGTATGTATATGGCAGCCATGCCATTCTTACACATTTTCAATTTTGTAACACTCACATGCAATACATTTGATTAAAATAAGGAGGGAAAGCAAGTAAAAAACAATGCAATTAGATGAATGCAAACATTCCCATTGCATTTAGGGCAAATATGCTTACTATCCTCCCACTGATGAATTGGAAAATGACGCAGTAACCAGTTTAGTTTTATATATGTCATTCTTCAAAATACCTTAATCTAATTTATTTGTTAATCCATTTTCTCTTGAGTTTTCATTTGGCTTCCTTAAGTGATCGAAGCTAACATGCTGAATTTAACAATAACAATGAACAGCAACATTAAGAAAAACCAATATCATCAAGAGGACACACCCGAATACACAGATATTATTTGTTGTGTGTTACAGTGAAAGGTATTTGCAAGTTAATTTTCTAAAAATAATGATGAAGTTCAACTTAATCATATATATTTTTTACTTTAAACTGATGACACTGTGTGCTCTGTTGAGTGCACGCTTTATGTTTAAAAGCACTGTTTAGTCCGTAGAGACCCCTATTGTGTAATAATAATATTAATCCAAGATTCCATGATAAAGATCAGTAGAAACAGTGTTTCTTGTTATGTACAAATTATTACGGAGTTTAGGTAAAATTCAATGCCACATGTTATAGTTATTAGTTAAGGGCTCAGATAGCAACATTTTCACATATTTTTTGTGGGACCTGAGAGCACATCAGACATATTGAATTGCATTCTGAATACAAGGAATATCCTTCTGATATCACATAATTTAGATTTTTTAAAATCATGTTATAAAACACATTTGATGGCAAATGATTACAAATTCATCCCAGCTATAGACACTTGAAGTATATATTATTAGATTTATAAAGTTTACTTAGAGGACCGTTAAATATCAAATTTTAATAATTTGCCATAAAATTTGTATTATATCTGGAATTTCAAAAAATCAAAATTACTTGATATCAGAAGGACATTCTTTGTATTCAAAATGCAATTCCATATGTCTGATGTGCTCTCAGGTCCCACAAAAAATACTGTGCAAACGTTGCTATCCGATTCTTTAACCCAGAATATGCACACATTATTGCTAACTTTAAGTCCATTTCATTGCCACATGTTATAAAATCTGATTTCAAGTTTTCAATTAATCACACAAATTTCCACTTTTGCACCCGAGAATAAACTACCTAAAATGGAATGTAATTTTGCAATGCAAGTATTATACCCTACTCTTCCTTACTTCAAACCATCAATCTGTCCACACCTATGTCATTTAGATGTTGTTTGTATGTGTATGTTATTGATGAAATATTGCGAGCACAAATTACTTAAAGGTGAATGGTCTGATTTCAGGTCTATGTTTCCTAGCATGAAAAAGCATTATTCGAAATGGCTTTGAGGACTGTCTGTTTTTATTATAACCTATGTCATTTTAAAACTACAATAAGTGAAATATTTTTTAAAATCCATATATTATGTACTATAATCATATTAAGACGAAGGTTAAAAATAGTAAGTGTTTTTGATCAAACATAAAGCATAAATTAAAGCCATAAGTTTTCCGCGTTCTACTTTTGAAATTCTGTTTTATCAATATCACTTTCTGTGTTTTTTGTCTGTTTTACCATGTTTTTTCTGTTTTACAAGAAGTTCAATAAAGATACAGTAAAGCCAAAAAATTAAGGTACCAGTTATGTTCATCCCTTGTATATCCTAAACAAAGACAGATATGTCATAATTGGAACCAGCAGCCAATAGCTGCATCTTTTAGCTCAAATTTAAGACCTTGTTTGTTGAAATTGTTCAAGAAATAAAGATATGACAATCCAAAAACCCAAGGAAGATGCCAATTTAAAAGTTGCAGTTTGCACCATTGCATGTCCCATTGATTTGCACACAATGCATTCACGAACAAGATAACCAACACTGTGCTTCCGTTGATTAACACGTTAAAACTAGCGTCGTGCATTCATTGATTAGAACACAAAAGTGCAACTTTTGATTTGGTTTCTTTATTAGGTTTTAGATCACCGTTTCTTTAATTCTCAACCAATCTCAACAAATTGCTGCTTATTTTAATGCATTTTTCTTTATTCAGGATATACAGGGGTGAACACAACTGGTACCTTAATTTTTTGGCTTACTGTATATTACAAACTATATGCACTTTTACACATTTATTTTATTGAAAACAACAACATACACACATTTTTTTTCTTTGTAGCTTATTCACTTTTTCAATTTTATTTATGAAATCCTGTATTCTGTTTTCTATCTCAGATTTCGTGAAATTTGTCCATTTTCCATATCACAGAAAACTTATGCCTTTTAATAGCATGAATGTCCTCTACATGCACACATTTGACTGCATGTTAACAATAACTGGCCATTCTGTGGATAAAGTGAAAAATGTCCCTCGATTCTAAATTAAACAGGCAATCTACCAGAGTCAAAGTTATATGGTTCCAAGTGAAAATTTTTCTTTATGGCACGTATTCAACACTGTGTACCCTACTTATAGCTTTTACTATTTATTTATAGAATCTGCTTGAAATAGCCCTCGTAATCAAAAAGAAGTATTTTGAGTCCTGACTGCCTGAATATAATTCATTGCAGTCAAAATGTACTTTAACAAAAGCTTTTCACACTAGCTTGTCTGACACAAACACTATCAACACCGATATCGATTCTTTCTTGGCTATGAAAGGAAAGTACAAGACACTTTGTATATTGGTAACTTAAGCCAAGGTAAACTCACAATGACACTATCTACAAGCACTTAATGGTATATCGCCTTCATTTCATCTGTATCATAATTGAATTATTAACCAATTAACTGCTGATCACCTCGTTTTTATTAGCTTGTCAACTTTTATTAAATCAATATCAGTAAAAACAAGTTCTGACAGCTTTGCTGATGTTGCAAATCTAAGCTATTAATTACAATTAGAAACAGATATCGCAGCACGGATAATTCCTAAAGTACATTTTCAGTAATGGTATGTATTTACAATGTCATCATGATATAAAAACACTCAATTTTCCATTAAAGTACTAAAACAGTCACTAGCAACATGAGTATTGACACTGAGCTCAGAAGCTTGAGAAAAGTACACAAATCAGTAGAAATAATAGCATTTTGTACTTTGATAATCAATTGAAGCAGGTCAGTGCATTATTAAACTGGTAAGCGTAAACCAACCCTCATATCGATGCTAATGGCAGCAAAATTTCATGCAGAACTGGCTGATCTCTCCTATTGCTTCTTGGTTAATTAGTTTGCATGGTGTATTACTACACACCTGTATCCAATGATGGGTAAATTTGATTTGGACTAAACATGAAAGTAATTTGTTGCTTGCTTTTTTACGTGCTGGATACTGCTTCTATCTGATGGTTAAGTTACTATTGTCAGCTAAAACAGGATAAATTTTCACCCTCTTCAGAAAAAAAAAAAATTGGCAGCCATGAGGATTTCAGCAATTTTGTTGACAGCATTTTTTGTTACAAGCAGTTAACCATGTTGAATCACATCTTCATGGTGTACCCATTAGCGTGTGGGGTGTTGGCCTTGCCATTTTGGATTTTTGGATCAAAATTTGCATCAAACAAAATGGCCACCAAAATCATTAAATTAGGGTTTACTAGTGTGCAAAATGCCTAATTGTATTATGATCTTGGATCACTTACACTCCCTACTATGTAATGGAGTACAAAACAAGGGATGATCAACACTAGGCATCAATACCATCTCCTTGCAATAACTAGATCTCGCTCATTTTCCACGGGTAGTTTCCTCACATTGCAGTGATCTTGATCACAGAGTAAGAAGCATGAGTGGCTACAAAGCAGCCACTGAGCCAAGAGTACTAGCTATTAATTACAGCTTACAGTTTACTGATGTTTGAAAAACCTCAAGATAGTGGAATATTTTTCTGTTACTGTAAATTTCATTAAGATATCCACCAATATAAAAACACCTGATGGATTCCCATACTGTATCCTTAATCTCAATCTCATTAACTCAAAAATACATTTTTTGCTATGAGTTGCAGCTTAATTTAGTTTGCAAAATGGCCAATTTAATAGAATTAGATTGTAGTTCAGGAAAATTAAGCCAGCAATGAAGATATTTGGAAGTTTCATTGCGATCAATAAAGACATTTTAACCTTGACATTCACAGTGAATGTGTTGAGGCCATTCATTTGATGAATTTGCTTTATTGCGTCCTTGTTATTGAGTTTATTTTTGCTTCAAGTTCACTACTCATTACTTACAGATAAGAAATGTGTGGATCGATTTCTCTTCACTCAATTGTTTCTAGGAAATTAATGCTTTGGCGAAAATCACCCTTATTGGGAAAAATCTTCCTATTTTGAGCAACAATTTGGGTGAAAAGAAACCAAATTTTAGTACAATTTTTCCCTCTTAAAATTTCACTCCTCCCCCTCCCATTGAACCAAGAAAAAAAATTCCTGGCACTGCAACGTGACAAATCTCTCTTCAGCAGTTGTTTCTAAGATATGTTTCAGCATTACTTAAACAGAAGAAACTACAAGCTTGTTTGGTGTTTTGGCACCATCTTGAAATACCCCTCATTTGGGGAATAACCAACCACTTGTTATGCTTGCAATTGGTCAAGCTTCACTGATTTTAGCTACTTTGTTTTGAAATTTGCATTTTTTTGAAATTTGTTACATAGCCCTATACAGATGAAAGAAGCTGGTCACATGTTTTAACTTTCAGGGAATCTGTGTTGAGCACAAAAATCATGAGCATTAATGTTCTGAAAAAAATCATCAGGTTCCACTGCCTGAACAAAATTAATCATGTCTCACCTCCTTTTTTAACCAAATTGATGGTAATAACTCCTGCAATGAGCTGCCAACATTGAACCACAAATTGCCTCAGGCAAAACTCACATCCTGGGAACTAAACGCCACACAAGTTCATTTTATATAACTCATTGACCCATCTGTGTCATTAACTGCCTCTATAGTAGCAATCTGGTCACCTCATTGACAAATACTAACCTCAGGAGAGAACTCAAAAGTAGGGATCAATTCAGTTCAGACAGTCAAACTTGATGATGTTAATGGTGCTCACTATTACAGTAACACATTTAAAGGGACCATTTCATTAAATCCTGAAAGCCTTTGAGATATAACCCTCCAAGTACATCACACCAATGCGTACATCCTTTATGATTGTTATTGCACAGGTCAATGTGCACAAGGCCGATGTACGTAGTGACAATATTCGCATCGATTATAATTTTATAACTGCGTATAGGTCAGGCCCGTACGCAGGGGGTGTGACGCACCCCCCCTAAATTTGGAAAAGTATATAAAAAGTCCCAAAATTTCAGAATTTGCGAGAGTAGCAATCCAAAAAATCAGGTTTTAGTATAGTATGTTATTTTCTTCTCAACTCAGTCTCAAAATGTGGCAACTCTATTTACTTTGAACATCATGACTAGACATAGACACCAGATCAAATTAATTGGATGAAAACCAAACTACGCCCTACATCTATCATTATTTGAGTAACCATTGATTATTTGCCTGTTTTTCTCAATATAAAAAAGCAGACTAGTCCAGACACAACCTATAGCATTGAGATGCTTTATTGGCATTGCTAGCAAAAAACATCAATTACATCAGGAATCTAAGACAAACTATGACAGGAAAATCTTTAATGATCTATCAAGTATGGTTTAGGATTGAACCATAACAAAAACAAATAGATAGACACAAATGGGTCGGGTGCAGAGTTACCACATCAAATAATTTTAAAGGAGGCGCTTGGAGATCTTCTGTTCAAATTATTATTATCATTTCTTTATTATCAGTATCCAAGTGGGAAAGCAATATGAGAGTTGGTGGTATCCAGTCATAGACCCGATCCACACAAGTGTATTTTTCTCCATTTATTACAATCGTATTACAATAGACTGAATAGTATTACAACATGAGTACCGTGTGTCCGCTAAATGTCGTCCGCATATTACAATTGTGTCATCATTCGCGAATGATGAAAATTTCCATCATTGGGCCAGTTTGTAGCATGATTGTGTCGTAATTGCCGACGAAAATTACCCATGTGCAGTGGCGTACCATGGCCGCTCCTACCCTGGGGGCTGAAGTGAAGAGCAAAAAAAAAAAAAAAAAGGACAATAGATTCTAGCGCCCTAAAAGCAACACATTTTGATGTATAGTACCATTTTTTCAAAATTGTTTATCCTTTTTCTTTACTGATTCTTTTTACCGCCCCTTCTTTTTGTCGCCCTAATTCTTTTTGCTGCCCCTTCGTTTTGGCCGCCCCCTGCTTTTACCCCGGGGGGCTCGTGCCCCCAAAGGCCCCCAAATATGCGCACGGTGTATACGCATTTTGTCATTGTATTATGTTTATTCAATGGACTTCGTAATTGCCATGGCGTGTGTATAACCAGAATTTATTATGACACAATGACGAGGTGCTGACCGTGAGAATGCTCTCATCATTCATTTGTCATAATTGTGTCATAATCGGGTGATTACAACACGATGACGAAAATATACTCGTATGGACTGGGTCATAATTTCATAGTGCTACAATCCTTTTGGACAGTTTCTTGATATATTTTTAAGGTAATAAAGATTTTTTTAAACCAGCTTTGTATGTACCTTCAATAGAATCTGTTAATGATTTAAATGTAACCCTATATAAGTTCTTGGAATTCCAAACCCTATTTGAGAAGGAAGTGCTATATTTTTTCAATTACTTGAATCTGCTTTAAACATTATTTTACATTTTTTGGTTTTGGGCCAAATATTTGAATCACATTTATATGCATAAACACATTTCTTAAATGTTTTATAGGAAAAAACACTCAAGATGTTATTGTAAAATATTTTTGGCAAACATTTTTGCAACATATTTTGTCAACATGTAAATAACATTTTGTTAGAATGTTTTACAGCAAGTTTTCAAAAATGTTTTTGAATGTTATTAAAATATTTTATACCCTTTATATACCCTTTATAATGACTGGACATTTTTAAATTTTCTGTAAAGCATTTTGTGTTTTGGGTATTTTCAAAAATTTGCCAACAATTGTGTGAATAAATTGGAACTAAACTGAACTGAAATGAACTGAAATATTAAATTTGATTTTTATTGCCAGTAAGTTCCAACTAGAGGATAATGGTTGAGCTATGATTTATGTGACAATTCAGGATGATACCTTAGTTATATTAAAAAATTATTTTTCTGGAATCAGAGCAGCCAATTCACATAAAGAATAAGCCCCGAAATGGGTCATCCAGCTTTATAAGAAGACACAATTAGATTGCATGACATGATATGTCTTATGTTGGCTTGCGGAGTTAGTGATGCAAGGCAAATGCTGGCTTAGTGTTGCAAGATAAAATCTGGCTTACATGACGAGTGTTGACAAATTAAATGCTTCGTAAGTTACGAGAAAGATTGATGACCACAATGCCTCCACCTTGATGCGTGTTGTATATAGTAGAAAATGTGTGTATTTTTTTAAACAAACTTTTGAAAGAAAATACTTTTGAAAAAGAAATATTTGAACATCACATAGTTTTAATACTCAACATTTTTGATATGTTTAATATGTTTTGACTTCAATTTCCTTTGCGTTGATAGTGTTGGTAATATGTCTGATTAATATTGGAAACATTGCTTCCCCTTGAGCAATTTTAATAAACAAGTGGGTGAAATACACCAAAAATAATATATTTAATAAAATCCATGTTCTATTTTGATTTATATCTTGTACAGCAGGTGACGGCCAAGTTTGAACATAACACTCACTATGGCTGAAGTTTGCCAGAGTTTTTATGAAAGGGAAGGACAATCTTTGGCATAATTTTCACATGCAAGTTATTTGATTGATTGATTGTTTGACAGGTTGATTGTGAAAGATCATTTGATTATTATTTTATTGTCCGAGTGATTTGATTGAATGTTTGGTCATAAATGATTGATTGATTGAGTGAGTAATTGTCTTAATAATTGATCATGGCTGGTTGATTAATTGATTGATTGATCAATTTATTGATCACTCTCTAAGAATAACACCTTACATTATTTTATTTCCTTGTATTCCGATTTTTATGACATTGAACAAAAACATATCCATATTTGTTTAAGATCTGCAAACACTTGAATGCCTTGCTTGAGTACAGTAACCCATTCGCAGTGAACATTAATGCTCTACATGCTAGCCATTAGCTTCAACATATAAAGTCCAAAATTTGAGATATTTTCTCAAAATATCCAGAGCTATCTTAAGAACCACTCAACCAATACTGGGCTTGTTTGTACTCATTTTAATGCATTTTTCACGCTGATTCCAAATATGGTCATGAAAATTTACAATTCTGAAATTTTTGAATTTTGATTTTTTTTTTGTAACTTGTCATTTGCATTCGACACCAGCATGGAGAAAGTTAACTCCTCCTGCCTTCATCTTTTCAAATAAGTAGTCTGCAAACAAAAACACTTGAAATATAAAAGTCCCTACATGATCTATTTATGGTAGGACACTACTGTGTGTAACAATTTTCACACAATTTTATTTTGCCCCACTGCAACCAATTTAATCACAATTGCTTGTTCTCATTTTGGCTCTTAATTAATTTGATTCACAAAAACAAGGAAATTCTCATTGTTTATTTCATATATGGTTTGGCCCTATTTTGAAAGAGCAAGAAAATTTCTGCTTTAGATAACACAAAAATTTCTGCTTTAAAATTGCCACCTGATTGTAAAGGTTGCATCCATTTTGAAGCACTCGAAAACAATACTTATGAGAATGGATGAGACAAAGTACACAATAGCAGCCTTTTAGCATGTTAAGTGGCACTTCATTTGATCTTCAGAATAAGGAAGATTTATATTTTGAAACAAAGAAAGAGAGATGTGTGCTACTTAAACAAATGCTGACAACTAAGTGTTAGAAGTAAGGCCATTTTAATTTAATAATTCATCTCAAAGCCCTTCCTAAGTTCAAACCTAATGCGGGATGCAGTTTTTTGTTAGATTTTTTTTTTTTTACTTTAATTTTTTTTTTATCTGTGGGACCACAGATATTGGAACCAATATCTGTGGTGGGACAAGCTTTGTGACAAGAATAGGCCATCTGTCATCTCTCAAGAAGGTTTCAATGTGGTCAAAATGAAGAATTTTATGAGATTTATTATTTAGGCTATTTTGACGTCTGGCAAATGTTGTGAAAATTGCCTCCTATTAAATATAGTTGGATCTAAGCTCCTGCCAAAAATTGAGAAAGATTCCAGGTTTTTATTCAGATTTGTACTTCTCAAGCTATCTACTTCCTTGTTAATCACAACTGGTGCTATTCTTAAAATAAGGTGAACAAACTTTGTGGTTTAGAAACTCACTATATTTCTTTGTGCTTGTTTACTTGTTTGTTTGCCTTTAAAGAAAACATTACTTTTAAGAACTGAGCTGCTTTGTAAGGATGGTAGGGACATTTGAATATAGGCTATTTTGTATACATCTCTATGGGAGCCAGAAGCATCTAATAAGGATAGGATATACGGAATTGATGCCTAGAATCATGTTGCCATCATTGTCATTTATGATTTATTTTTGCAGCTATGGGGATAATGACTCCAGGCTATGTCTTTTCAACACCCACTTCTTTCAAGCTAACAAGTATATTGGCATGTTGTTTTATTCACGGAATAATGTAAATTAATAATTTAAACATAATGGACAAATCCACTTACTTCCTGCAAGGGGTACCTGGTATTGCTATGCTGTTTTACTTTGAATCTTTTTATATATGGTATATAAATTAACAATTTAACTCATGTTCACTAGTACATTTGACTACATCTGCCTGCAAGACTAACATATATTTTTATGCTCCATCAACACCAAATTGAAAATTCACAAAATAGGAAATTCACATTTGTTTTTATTTCCTGGCAAAACTTTGATGTAATATAAGCTTCTTTGGCATTGAGTGAAGGATTTGCTACAGCATGGATCATTAAGCAAGTAATAAAATAATGATAGAAATCTTGTTTTACAGTACTATACACACACCATTGATTCACAATATAATACTCTCATAGCTTTTTGTTCACAGCATATTTAACCCGCTGAGCACTACCTGCTGATCTAACATTGCCTCTGATTGGTCAATTACATGATATCTTCACTTTAATCACCAATCAGAATGGAGCTTTGCAAATAATTTGCCCCAATTCATTTGTGTGGTGAAATTATTCTAACAATGTTGCTGATTGGTCCAATTGATAATGGAAACTTCTTTTTGGCCAATCAGCAGGTAGTTTTCATGGGGTTAACGGTTAACACTTGCAAAAATAATGCTGTCTCAAAGCATGTGGCAGTTTCAAAAATGAATGCAGAATGCCATTTTTTTAGATTTTGTTGAAACTTAATTTTGAATTAAGATGTCATTTAATTGCGAGTGTTCAAAAGTACACAGCATAAAATTGTGCTTCATTTATCCAACTGAAGTACAAATATCAATTATTTTATATCTATAATCAAAGCAAGTAAATTTTCTTTAAAATATTTGTCAGAATATCATGATTTGTAGAAGCCAATGAATTTGCCATTTCAACAACAAGTACGGCGCATAGTTCATTCATAAATTTCCACTCTGAAAAGTCTGATCTCCTTAGCAAGTAATCAGAAAAAAGTGTGTTTCAATGCAGTAAATATGCAATGTATGCTTAAAATATACTCTTGTCAAAAGTTTTCAGGAAAAAATTATAGCTTATTATACTGATGCTATACATGTATGTTACACTGTTAAGTTCTATAATCCGAGAAAAAAATTGTCATTGGCTGCTTGGCAGGCACAGTCAAGGGAATGACCTTTTCGCTGAATGTGTGTGTGATCTTGGGTGGAAATAGCAACAATAACCTTGTGATAAAATGATTAATAATGAAGAGTATGTCTCACTGGGCTTAAAGGAAATCTCTGGATAACATTTATGCACATTATAAGCAAGCTTGAGAATGTAAAATTAATTTGATCTTTTCCCTTTTCAAACACCCGACATATGACTTAAGGCTGTTTACTGTATATCATTACTAACTTGGTACATTAAAGCTATGTTATAAACAGTTCTTTGTAACAAATTTCATTACTATTTTCAAACTTGATTTTTGACATAATTATATTTGCGATGGCTACATATGTTCCAATTCCCATTGAGCTCATTTAAAAATGGGTCTGGTAGTTGGTGGTGTTTATTTCATTCTACCTCGTAAGTATGGCTTAAACTGAATAGAAAATCTTCCTAATAGTTATTAACCCTAACAGAACCAAACTTCAAAAAACCTCAATTCACTTAGCATATGCATGCACACACAGATATTGGAATATATGCACAGGTATCTCACATGATGTGATGGTCATCATGTGAACAGCCACATGGCCACAGAAAGCTTGGCCAGCCAAGGCAGAGAGAGACCCATGGCAAGGTATGCCTGTGCACGTGTTTGGCACCCGAGGGGTTAGTGGTTCAAAATCGCACCCAAGAAAAGTTTTCTCTTTTTCTTTCTTTCTTCCTTCATTCCTTCCTCCTCAAAAAAAACTGCTACCATAAATTGAGCTTTAAAGCCATATTATAACATTTCCATACAAAATAGATTAGGATTTCTTTGTCATAAAATATTAGCTTTTATTATCAGATGTGTCCCTTTTAATTTTGAGCCGAACAACTGAGGAAAAGCAAAGAAAATTGGAATTTACTACCAGCGCTGATGTCACCAATGTGTATCACTCCATCGGTTGTTTTATGGTACTATCCTTTGATGTGTATATCCGTCCAGCACGTCATGTACATACTATGTTATGAACATCGTGTACGCATTTGACTAATATTTCCATCGTAATAATAAAATGTTGATGTTCATTGTTTGATGCATAGTTTCTAGAGCCTTAAGGGATGGGGTATGAACGTTTGGACAGTATTTATTGTGGGACATTAGAGCACATCAGACATATCGAATTGCATTCTGAATATGAAGAATGTCCTTCTGTTCGCAATGTAATACACATTTTATAGCAAATCATTAAAAATTGATATTTTTGATATTTAACAGTACTTGAAGTAAACTTGATAAATCTGATGATTTATACTTGAAGTGTATGTAGGTGGGATGAAAAGCCGACGATCAATTGAAAATTTTGACCTTTTGTATTGAAGATATGGATTTTTTTCCCAAAACACCAAAAAAAAGGGTCTTTATCTCAACTTGATCCACCTTTCTAAGTAAATCTTTTAATACATCTTGCCATACATCCCTGTTTTAAATATTGTCTTATCATGCGAATAATGTTTTATTCATATATTGGACAAGTCGTTTTTATCGCAACTCGATCCACCTTTCAAAGTAAATCTTTTAATACATACATTAGTACCCACTCAAGGAATGTAAAATTAACTTCTACAAGTGGACATTTAATCAAAGCAAGTAAATTTTCTTTAAAATATTTGTCAGAATATCATGATTTGTAGAAGCCAATGAATTTGCCATTTCAACAACAAGTACGGGTAGCATAGTTCATTCATAAATTTCCACTCTGAAAAGTCTGATCTCCTTAGCAAGTAATCAGAAAAAAGTGTGTTTCAATGCAGTAAATATGCAATGTATGCTTAAAATATACTCTTGTCAAAAGTTTTCAGGAAAAAATTATAGCTTATTATACTGATGCTATACATGTATGTTACACTGTTAAGTTCTATAATCCGAGAAAAAATTGTCATTGGCTGCTTGGCAGGCACAGTCAAGGGAATGACCTTTTCGCTGAATGTGTGTGTGATCTTGGGTGGAAATAGCAACAATAACCTTGTGATAAAATGATTAATAATGAAGAGTATGTCTCACTGGGCTTAAAGGAAATCTCTGGATAACATTTATGCACATTATAAGCAAGCTTGAGAATGTAAAATTAATTTGATCTTTTCCCTTTTCAAACACCCGACATATGACTTAAGGCTGTTTACTGTATATCATTACTAACTTGGTACATTAAAGCTATGTTATAAACAGTTCTTTGTAACAAATTTCATTACTATTTTCAAACTTGATTTTTGACATAATTATATTTGCGATGGTTACATATGTTCCAATTCCCATTGAGCTCATTTAAAAATGGGTCTGGTAGTTGGTGGTGTTTATTTCATTCTACCTCGTAAGTATGGCTTAAACTGAATAGAAAATCTTCCTAATAGTTATTAACCCTAACAGAACCAAACTTCAAAAAACCTCAATTCACTTAGCATATGCATGCACACACAGATATTGGAATATATGCACAGGTATCTCACATGATGTGATGGAATCATCATGTGAACAGCCACATGGCCACAGAAAGCTTGGCCAGCCAAGGCAGAGAGAGACCCATGGCAAGGTATGCCTGTGCACGTGTTTGGCACCCGAGGGGTTAGTGGTTCAAAATCGCACTCCAAGAAAAGTTTTCTTTTTTCTTTCTTTCTTCCTTCATTCCTTCCTCCTCAAAAAAAACTGCTACCATAAATTGAGCTTTAAAGCCATATTATAACATTTCCATACAAAATAGATTAGGATTTCTTTGTCATAAAATATTAGCTTTTATTATCAGATGTGTCCCCTTTTAATTTTGAGCCGAACAACTGAGGTAAAGCAAAGAAAATTGGAATTTACTACCAGCGCTGATGTCACCAATGTGTATCACTCCATCGGTTGTTTTATGGTACTATCCTTTGATGTGTATATCCGTCCAGCACGTCATGTACATACTATGTTATGAACATCGTGTACGCATTTGACTAATATTTCCATCGTAATAATAAAATGTTGATGTTCATTGTTTGATGCATAGTTTCTAGAGCCTTAAGGGATGGGGTATGAACGTTTGGACAGTATTTATTGTGGGACATTAGAGCACATCAGACATATCGAATTGCATTCTGAATATGAAGAATGTCCTTCTGTTCGCAATGTAATACACATTTTATAGCAAATCATTAAAATTGATATTTTGATATTTAACAGTACTTGAAGTAAACTTGATAAATCTGATGATTTATACTTGAAGTGTATGTAGGTGGGATGAAAAACCGACGATCAATTGAAAATTTTAATCTTATATATTGAAGATATGGATTTTTATAAAAAAAAAAAAAAAAAAAGGGTCTTCTTGGGAAAAATCCATATCTTCAATATGAAAGGTCAAAATTTTCAATTGATCATCAGCTTTTCCTCCCAGCTACATACACTTTAAGAATATATCATTAGATTTATCAAATTTACTTCGAGGACTTTTATATATCAAAAATGTGAAAAATATCAAATTTTAATAATTTGCCATAAAATTTGTATTATATCGTGAATTTCAAAAAATGAAAATTATTTGATATCAGAAAGACATTCTGCGTATTCAGAATGCAATTTGATATGTCTGATGTGCTCTCATGTCCCACAAAAAATACTGTCGAAATGCTTAAAACGCTCATTCCAGATCCCTTAAATGTACAAGAATTTTGAATACAAATTGAACTTCTGACAATTAATATACAAACACTTACAAAACTTGCTATATGATACACCTTAAGTTCTACAATCTAAGAAATAAAAGTTTGTCATTGGCTGCGTGGCACGCACAGTACTAGTCAAGGAAACGACCTCTCCGCTAAATGTGCGTGTGATCTTGGGTGGAAATAGCAACAATAACCTTGTGATAAAATGATTAATAATGAAGAGTATGTCTCACTGGGCTTAAAGGAAATCTCTGGATAACATTTATGCACATTATAAGCAAGCTTGAAAATGTAAAGTTAATTTGATCTTTTCCCTTTTCAAACACCCGACATATGACTCAAGGCCGTTTACTGTATATCATTACTAACTTGGTACATTAAAGCTATCAATATAAATTTCATTACTTTTTCAAAACATGTTTTTTTGAAATAATATTTGTGATGTATACACGTGTAATGCAGTTTGTGATTAAAGCCATAATGTGTGATTTGCTTCACAGCGACGTCCTTAATTTTACTCGGATTTCTACTTTTTGCATTATTATAATGCCCAGTGGTACACTAAAACACCACGTAAAAGACTAAGCCTGAAGTGCTTTAATAACAGTAACATTTTACTTTTTGTATTAAAACCAGGTCGACTCGGTTTTATTCAAATTTGACTTCAGTACTACCAAACACACATTGAATATAAGGCTGAATATGCTGCTGATTTGGTTTACAATGGATTAAACCTTCCTTTCAATCAAATCAAAACAAAAATACCATATCTCAACCAAGATACAGATAATAATGCATTGTCTGCAACAAAACACTGGTCCATATTAATGGAATCCAATCCAAAATGTGAGACATAAGATTTTACACCACCAAGGGTCAAGTTGTGCAATCACTATTATTGAGTTTTGTACATATCTCTAATAGACTGGCATTTGGTAGCACAGAATCTAAGCTATGTCAGGATGTTATCATGCAAATCTATTGGAATTTGACAAACTGTACTTTTTGTGACATTGCAAAATGTCAACTTACATGTCATTTGAGTAAATTGTGCCCATTATGCAGACTTTGAATGAATATCATCAGAACATTAGAACTATGGAAAAGCAAATGCTGCCAAGACAATTTCACAATTCACCTCACTCATATGCAACGAGGTGGTTGATGGTGTGTGACATCTTAGAAATACTGAAAATCAAAAGAATTATTCATCAGTAAACAGCCTTGCCATACCGTGACATCCCTGTTTAAAATATTGTCTTATTATGCAGACAATGTTTTATTCATATTTTGGGCAAGTCCCTTTATCTCAACTTGATCCACCTTTCTAAGTAAATCTTTTAATACATCTTGCCATACATCCCTGTTTTAAATATTGTCTTATCATGCGAATAATGTTTTATTCATATATTGGACAAGTCGTTTTTATCGCAACTCGATCCACCTTTCAAAGTAAATCTTTTAATACATACATTAGTACCCACTCAAGGAATGTAAAATTAACTTCTACAAGTGGACATTTTTGTCAGTGAGATAGAATGTTTATGCTTTGTAAATTATATTGACTTGTTTTTAAATTCACACTTTTTAAGCTTCCTTATTGTTATGCGCATTGCATCACCAATCATAAACAATCATGAGATAAGGGGAACAATTTGCCCGACTGGGCAAGGCAGCTGCTCCAACCTAACAGATCAATGGAACCCTGGCACACAAAACGGAGTGGCAGGCAGTTTCACTGTCCCGGCTATGGGGAAGTGAAGTGGGGCCTAAGAGACGGCACCAAGCGCTTACCTGATTGCCCAAGCAATCGCTTTTCCCAAAAAATAATAAAACCGATATGAGAGTACCGGTGAGAACAACAGCGGAATTAACAGACTGAAGATGATCCGAGTAGAAAGCATGTGCAGCCAAGTGTGGTAAGCCAGTCAATAGAGGGCGGCACCATAGGCAGCCAGATGGGGCTCTGCACTGCTTAACAAATAAAGTAGTAATGCTAACTTCCCCTTAACACTGTGTATACTCTCAGTCATCTGGGAAATGTTCAAATTGTGGTTATTTAAATCATGTCAACCAGAAAAACTTACTTTTTGGTTAGATGTTATCCCTAACGTTGTGGCCAAAAACTTTGGCCTTCAGCTGGGTGGGTGGATAACACTATCTAACCAAAAAGTGAGTTTTTCTGGTTGACATGATTTAATTAATCACTATTCTATCTTCCCCTTATTACAATGGCACATACACAAAAGGAACATATTCACATAAAACTTGTTTGTACCTGCATAGCCTTGTTCAAGACTCTCTCTTATATACTACAGCCAGCTGATCACCCTAGCTGGCAGTGCGTACGCTTACTGTTTCCCAGGACCCCTGTAATGGCAAATTGTTTATTTCTTAATTACATACCATAAAAACTTGATAGTTTATAGCATATGTGCTTACTATTGAGCACTTTTAAAAACATGAAATTGTACCAAAGTCTGGCGTTAATTACCAACTGAGCTAATGGGGTTGAGCAATGCATGGATGGGTAAACAATGGCAACAAAAAATGGTGAACATATAAGTTTCGCCATCTCGGTACATGATTGGATGACTACTCATAAATACTCATGTTCAGCTAGCAGCAGCCCTCATTATTTTCTATATTTGGTATTCTTAACCACTGTAAAGAATTTTAAACAGTGAATACAGATTGAATAAGACCGTATTTTGAGTTATCTTTGTCTCATGCCCATAGCTAGAGAATCTGTCAACATTGATGTCTAACCCACTACTAATAACTTGTGCACAGCACCACACAGTATGCATAAAGGCGCAGGATTGGTCATTGCACAAATAGCCTTCAATTGCAAGAAAGTGTGCAATTTGTATAAATAGCACAAATTGCACAAATAGCCAGTTGCTTAAGCAAATTTCACAAATTGCATAAATAGCCACAGATAGTTGCAATTGATGCAATCTATGTCGGACAAATTGCATAAATAGCCACAGGTGTTGCAATTTGTGGAATTTATGTCAGTAAATTGCACGAATAGCCTACAGTTGCAGGAAAGTGTGCAATTTGTACAAATAGCAACGTATGTAAGCAATTTTTCCAAATTGCATAAATAGCCATAGGTGTTGCAATTTGTGCCATTTATGTCAGTCAATTGCACAAACTGCCTACAGTTGCAAGAAAGTGTGCAATTTGTACAAATAGCCATGTAAGTAAGCAATTTTTACAAATTGTAGAAATAGCCACATTATAAAAGCAATGAGGACAATATCTGAGTTGCTTCCAGTAAGCACTATTTGTGCAATTTGTGCAATTGGTGGAAAGAAAATTTAAGGAAGAATGATGCGTACGAGGATAATTATAAGCAAAAAAAAAATCCGTCAACCACCTTAACTACGGTTACACTCAACTTTTCCGGGCTCGCGCTGCGCCATTTCTTTCGAGAACCGCTTTCATATCATCATCATCATCATCATCATCATCATCATCATCATATTCATCATTATCGGAGTCATCATCATCCTAGGCATCATATCGGAGTCATCATCATCCTAGGCATCATCCAGGTGGTGGTCGCCGTGCATTCTCTAAATTCAGTAAATTTTCATTGTCAACCGTGTAATTGAATGGGATTATTTTATAAATTTTAAAACGCTTGAAATATCACAAACAAATAGGCCTATGTTAATAAATAATATAAATACAAGCTAAAACCGTTGGGGTTCGATAATGAACCCCACAAAACTAACCAAGTATATGGAAAATGCCATACGACTGGGCGGTTTCAAAAGTTGCCGGCTCGATCATGTCATTCGCCGCCTGGCATCATCATTATAATCAAAAGCTGCGTCGGCAGTGTGATGATATTATATCCAATTCATCATCCGAGTCATACTGAATCTGAGGCATCGCCGTAGGTCCCATTGCTTTCGAGAACCGCCTTTATTACAAACCGAGAAAATTTAAGGAAGAATGATACGACGAGGATGTTTAGAAAGAAAAAAACAAGTCCGAAAACCGCCCTAACAACGGACTCAACTTTTCGGGGCTCTCCTAATTTCAATAACGCTAATAAAATGACACCTTCATTCATTTTGTCATTATGCTTAGGCTTGGTTGGGGAATACTAATACACAAAATTTCCCGGTTGATTTAGCCCTTATTCCCGCTAATAGCGTAATCATCGTCGCCATCATCATCATCATCATTATCATCATCATCATCATAATCATCATCATCATCATCATTATCGGAGTCATCATCATCTAGGCATCATCATCCTAGGCATCATCATTATATCCAATTCATCATTCGAGTCATACTTAATTTGAGGCATCGGCATCTTGTCATCCTCATCATCATCATCCTAGGCATCATACGGCAAGTCCTGCCAGTGAGTTAAAATTTTTACCACAGGGTTTGCCAGCGAGTTATAATTTACAGCAAGTCCTGCTGGCGAGTTACAACAAGTCCCATAAGCGAGTTAACATTTTTACAGCAAGTCAACTCGCTTTTGAAACAGTGGACTTTTTTTGCAAAGGGGGGGTAATTGCATAAATTGCACAAATTGCTGATGGCTAGAAGGGACTTGGCGATTAATGTCATAATTGCTTATATAGTCGGCACGTTAAAGCCCTTTCCACCAATTGCGATCATTGGAAGCAACTAGGATATGAGAAAAATAATCTAAGTTCAAAATTGCATAAATTGCACAAATTGCTGACGGCTAGAAGTGACTTGCCGATCAATGTCATAATTGCTTATATAGTCGGCACGTTAAAGCCCTTTCCACCAATTGCACAAATTGCACAAATAGCGATCATTGGAAGCAACTAGGATATGAGAAAAATAATCTAAGTTCAAAATTGCATAAATTGCACAAATTGCTGACGGCTAGAAGGGACTTGGCGATCAATGTCATAATTGCTTATATAGTCGGCACGTTAAAGCCCTTTCCAATTGCACAAATTGCACAAATAGCGATCATTGGAAGCAACTAGGATAAGAGAAAAATAATCTAAGTTCAAAATTGCATAAATTGCACAAATTGCTGACGGCTAGAAGGGACTTGGCGATCAATGTCATAATTGCTTATATAGTCGGCACGTTAAAGCCCTTTCCACCAATTGCACACATTGCACAAATAGCGATCATTGGAAGCAACTAGGATATGAGAAAAAATAATCTAAGTTCAAAATTGCATAAATTGCACAAATTGCTGACGGCTAGAAGGGACTTGGCGATCAATGTCATAATTGCTTATATAGTCGACACGTTAAAGCCCTTTCCACCAATTGCACAAATTGCACAAATAGCGATCATTGGAAGCAACTAGGATATGAGAAAAATAACATAAGTTCAAAATTGCATAAATTGCACAAATTGCTGACGGCTAGAAGGGACTTGGCGATCAATGTCATAATTGCTTATATAGTCGACATGTTAAAGCCCTTTCCACCAATTGCACAAATTGCACAAATAGCGATCATTGGAAGCAACTAGGATATGAGAAAAATAATCTAAGTTCAAAATTGCTTATATGGCCAGTATGTTAAAGCCCTTTGAACCCTTGTCTTTTGCATTTTATATGTGGCGAAATGTAAAATTTCCCTATACCTTAAGGGATCTAAAATGAGCGTTTATTGCATTTCGATAGTATTTTTGTGGCACATGAGAGCACCTCAGACCTATCGAATTGTATTCTGAATACTGAAGCATGTCGAATTTTGATATATAACAGTCCTCGAAGTAAATTATATAAATCTAATGATATATTCTTAAAGTGTATGTAGCAGGGAGGAAAAGCCGACGGTCAATTGAAAATTTTGACCTTTCATATTGAAGATATCGATTATTTTCCCAAAAGACCTAATTTTTTTTTTGGTGTTTTGGGGAAAAAAATCCATATCTTCAATACGAAAGGTCAAAATTTTCAATTGATCGTCGGCTTTTCAACCCACCTACATACACTTTAAGTATAAATCATCAGATTTATAAAGTTTACTTCAAGTACTGTTAAATATCAAAAATATCAATTTTTAATGATTTGCCATAAAATGTGTATTAAATTGCTAATTTCAAAAATTCAAAATTATTTGATATCAGAATGACATTCTTCGTATTCAGAATGCAATTCGATATGTCTGATGTGCTCTAATGTCCCAAAATAAATACTGTCCAAACGTTCATACCCCAGCCCTTAAGTATAGGAAATTTACTAAAACAACCAATCCTGCGCCTTTCTCACAGTATGTAGCTTCAAATGGACACAGGCATGAATCAAGACTAGTACCTGCTTGCAGCCCTGGGGGGTGGGGTGGGGAGAACTCACTAAAAATGGGTGACGGAATGTGCGGCCACATTTACCCCCATTTTTCACCTCCCTCTCACCCATTGTCCCCCTTTTTTGTTTTACTGAACTCTCTCTCATCCAATGACCCCTTTTTTTTCTGTTTTTCTGTCACCAAAAGACCAGGGCCGGATTTACCATAGGGCCAGATGGGCCCGGGCCTTGGGGCCCCCAAAATTGCCCTGTGCAGTGTGTATCTTCCATTTTAGCCGAAAAACACCATGTTTTAAGCCAAAATAGCCTACAAAAATTGCAAAATTTTGCGCGCGAAGGGCGCAATGGCCTGTTATGTAGCAAAATCAGCTTCAATTTGGGCTCAAATAGTCTAAAGTTGCATTTTTCGCACACTTCTTTTCAAGAACTTTAGACAAATTTATCACTGAAGGACCCCATTTTTTCTTCAAATTTGTCCATTTCAAATAATATTTTGATGACATTTTTCAAAAAATTTCAAATTTTGACAAATTTTTGAACATTTTGTATCAACTGTTATATTTTGACCCAAAATTTGTCTCAGTCTCACAGAAAGACCCCCTTTTTTGGTAAGATTTTCCCCAGTCTCACCAAAAGACCCCCATTTTTGGAGCCTTCTCACGGAAAGACACCCTTTTTCGGTGTCTAGGTCTCACCGAAAGACCCCTAGTTTCAAACTGCTGTCCGCACATCCCCCCACTTCCAAAGTCGAGTGCCCCGGGCTGGGAGCATAAAAAGTGTGAAAAATAAATGCAGCACAACAACGGTAATGAGTTACTTACATTGTGCTTAGTCAATTTTCGTTGATTATTCGTCACATTTCCAGACTACAATGTCACTGAAATATTAATCATTCCCCAAACATCACAACTGCATTACTTAAAACATGAAAATTGCAAAAGGAATTGAAAAAAGTTTTTTCATATATCTCAAACTCTATAGTAACAATGCAACACTCACATCACACAAGTAGGAATTGAATTCTCTCTTGATAATATAAATGATTGAGTGCAACACTTACTCATCCACCCAGCCCTACATTCAACCAATCTCATTCACTGAAAGCATATGTATTCCAATGCTTATACCTTAAAATAACATACATGTTTCTTCTTACAGGTACTTTTGTCATTCACTAAAAGCATCCAATGCATACTTTAAAATAACATACACATTTTCTTCATAGAAGGCTTGTTCAGACGATCGCTTGTTAAGTCGCTTGTAAGCACATTCGAATGTAAACTTGCATGTAGTGCCCATCTAAACACACTCGCATGTAGCTACTAGCAAGTTACTTTTGACGATTTTACATGTAAGATAACTTACATGTAGCGAGCTCCATTCGAATGTAAAGCCAGTGAGATTAAGACTTGCATGTAACTCGCATGTAAGCATGACCTGGATGATCCAATCCTATTGTGATTGTGTATATCATGGCATAATTTACCAGTGAAGGTCACGCTTACATGTGAGTTGTACTTATAAGTAAGTTCTGTGTGGACACACACTCACTTGTAGTGTAATTCAATTGCTGACTTGTGTAAGTTACATTCAAAAGTAGGCTACCGTCTAAACACACCTAGAGTTACTTTGTAAAAATCTACTTTGTAAAGTTTTTATAATCTAACACTGGTAAACATTTTAGACACTGAAAAAATCTACTTCTTTTTCCAAGATTTCTTATATTAAACCTGGGTAAATCATTCAAGGTTAGACACTGTTTTCCACTGTTCTCCCATGATGCCCAGGGATTACCCTGATCGGAACTGGGTACAAGATCTTTGTCATTCACATCACCTGCCCCAAAATTCAAATGCAGTATAAATGGAGAGAGGGGAAAATATTGTTTTGAATTTTTTTTTCCATCAGGAGCTGAGCCGAGTTGTATCAGAGTCAAAAGACCTTCACTTCTAGGCTATGCTGTTTTGATAAAACATCAAAATTGATTCTAACGTTGTACACATGGATAGGAATCCATATGATACTGAATGATTTTCATCAAACCCCCTCCAAAATCAATCAATATGCTTTTCTCTCTGTATGGTTGAATCTGTGGGCAGCAGAGTACAATTTATAAAACATCATGCTTTTTATTTCCAAGATAAAACCTAAAGACTTAGGTCATGGTTGAAAAACAAACATCTGAAAACATTTTAGAGTCTTTTAGAGTCAATGCAGTCTGTGCTCCTTAAAATTAAGAGGGAAAAAGAGTGCAACACTCCTTCAGATGAATATTTTTAAAAAGAAGAGGATATATACACTAAGCCAAAAAAGAAACTTATAATATTTCACAAGGTCATATCTTAAAATCCTGTCCATCAAAATTAACCAAAATTACACACAGGATTGCCTCAATACTCTACTGTAAACACATGTTAGTAACCAATCAGTTGGCCAACTGACACAACCGCAAAATACACTGATATGGAACAACTTCCTAGACCACATTCGCAGCCCTATTGGCATCCAGCAAAAGAAATCTGTGAGGATGGCATCTTGAATCACAGGTCACATCCAACAATTTTAACAACATTAAGTTAAAAACATTAAAGAGAGTCAAAACAAACTTACCAGGATCATCATGTCACATGTCCAAACAAATAATGAAGTCCTTTAGTAACGGGAAGTATGGGGCAATCTTCCGCAGGAAATCATCATACTTGGTTGGAAGCATGAGAGGCAGGTGCACAGCATGCGTGCAAGCGCACGGTGGACACGGTGGACCGTTACTTAAGGACTTCATTATTTGTTTGGACATGTGACATAATGATCCTGGTAAGTTTGTGATCTGTTTGTATCGGTTGGTAAGTTTGTGACCTGTGATTCAAGATGCCATTCTCACAGATATCGTTTGCTAGGTGTCAATAGGGCTGTGAATGTGGTCCAGGAAGCTGTTCCATATCAGTGCATTTTGCTATTGTGTCAGTTGGACAACTGCTTGGTTACTGACATGTGTTTAGAGTAGAGTATTGAGGCAATCCTGTGTGTAATTTTCGTTAATTTTGATCAACAGGATTTTAAGATACGACCTTGTGAAAAATTATAAGTTTCTTTTTTGGCTTAGTGTATATGGGGTTAAGACATGATAAAAAACACATTAATTTGATAAATGTTACTGGTTTAATTCAACAACTATATTTTACCAAAATACGTGCATCTTACAGCTTTTTTTTCTTCACTAATTAGCTCTAACTTGTTAGATCTTTCTCATCAAAAAAACAAAAAGCCATGTTGGCTTCACCTTAAAGCATCATGTCCATTATGTTTTAGTGATGTAATATAACTTACATTATGCTAAGCATCAAACTTGTAATGCACTATTCCAGTTGAAATCCATACACCCCCTATTCCAAAAAATGTAGATATTTATATAGCGCTTTATGCCGTAAACAGCCTCAAAGTGCTTTACATTTATTCCGCCATCATTAGAATATGTCGGAACCACGTTTGCAGCCTACAATTGGCGCAGGGTTCATCAGTACAACGACTGTGACAACCCCTAACAGCTTCCCATTGCACCTGGGTGGGGTGAGGCAAGCGAGGCAAAGCGCCTTGCCCAAGGGCACAACAACGGTGGTGGGACGGGACTCGAACCCATGCACATCAAGCAAGCTCTCAGATTATGAGTCCAAGGCCATAACCACTGAGCCACTGTGACATGACCTTAAAACTTCCACATAGGGGAGTGTGAATTTCAAATGGGGTTACCTGAATGGGTGACTCCATTTGAAATCTACACCTCCTGTGTGGAAGATTAAGGTTATGTCTTTCATAGGGGGTTATGGATTTCAACTGGAATAGCCCAATGTTGTTGCTGGTCCTCCCTGCAAGCAGCTACTTGCATAGGTGCAATGAACTCATTAAACCATTAAAATCTTCACTGTGAATGTTGCAAATTGTTTCAAGAATAATGTAGAAGCTTTTAAGTAATTAACAAGAAAAGAGGTATACATGCAATCTTTAAGCTGCACGTGCACAAAGACTTTCTCTCCGACACAATTTTAAAGTAAAGTTATAACCATTACTATGTTGGACGTGGGATATGCATATTTCATAAGGTCTTTGTGAGAAATTGAGAGATTAGCCCATAATATGAATAAATTACACATCCTATACATTTGAACTTAAAGACATTAACCTACGACACTGTGCTGGAAAGAAATCCACAATTGGTAAGAGGAATTCAAAAGTCTTGCAATTGTACAAAGAGCAATGAATTATCATCTAAAAACTATAACTTAAAGCAAGAGAAGAAATTTAAGAATGCTTTCCACAAACTTGGCAAGTCCTCCACCCCCATCTTTGTTAGGTCATTAGTTAATAATGTGCATGCAGTTACGTCATGTTTTTGTCAGTTTCTAGCTCTTTTGATGATAAAAATTCCCTTTAAAAGGGAAAGCCAGCCTCAATGTAGAAGAGGTCTTGTAATTAGTTTTGGTCAATGTGAAAGGCATTTTTAGGATCACGCTTACATCTACATGACAGTCCACCAAACCATCAACGATGAGAACATGCACACTGAAACAGCAGAAAACATTAATTCCTAATCTCATGTCAACTCTTTTAATTCATTACATGTACTCCAAATTGTTCTGGTCTGTTTGTTTTGTTATTGTTGTTGTTGTTGTTGTCGTTGGTTTTTTTTTTTGTCTTTTCAGCTTTTTACCCACGATATCTCAATTTCCAATTTTGTAATACCAGAACTTACGAACTCAATATCTTCGCTTAGGAATGTCCGATTTCACTGCTTTCGATATATACACTGCCGGTTTGAGTTAACTTACATGTACATTTTATTTTAAAATAACTTAATTAATTCGCAATGTATAGTTTAAGTCTACTATATTATAATAGATAGTGGCCAGCACATTTATAAAGGACTGGTTACTCACTACAATCTTCACTCTTAAACTGTGTTTTTCTGAATGTGCTGATCATGTTGATTGCTAGTCGGAAACTCCTGCGAAGCTATGGACATGGCATCTTACATACTCCATTCTATAACAGTCTGCCTAGTGCCTTGTGTGTTTTCTCTTCAATCATTTTGTTGAATGTAATTTTATGAATCAAATAGTTATGTGTCATTTTATTTATAATAAAGAAGTTATTAAATTAATAAAGTAAGACAATTTATTTATCTATAAGTGCATGTCAAATGGGGTACATTGTTCAATACTATATGCATAAATTATGCCCATATTATAGCTAGGCCCTAAAAACTTTATTTTGCATCGGATTTTTCCCGTTGAAAAGACAAAACTGATGTTTATGATAGCAACCATTTCATCAATAACATTTTGAGTCATTTTTATCCATAAAACGACACAGGATATGATAGATAACTACTTTCACATCAATATGGTCCATATGATCACAGATTGTTGAGAATCTGTGATATGATCCGAGGATATGATGAAGATTTTGATTCTATAGATCTGTTATCAACATGATATCACGCTGTTCAGTGGTCAAGGAGTAAGGACCCCGGTCAAGGACACTGATATGACATCATAGGTGATGTCAGATTTTCTTCTGCTGACCATATGATGCTATATATATTAACTATTATTGTTACATTTAGGCCTTTAAACTTTTAAAGTCATAATTAATTAGTTCAAACATAACTTTGGTAATACTCACTCGTTTTAGATTCGTTGAAACTGCAAAACATACTTACTTTTCCTTACAAATCCAATTAAAATATTTAAAAAAAAATTCAACCACAAAAAGTTTTAAACAAAAGTCATTCCAATACCAATAAAAAATAATCTCTTGAGCAAACTGACCCCATCCCAGAAATAGGTACCAGCCCGATGGGCTGGCGAAAACAAAATCAATGAGTTTACGGAATGTGTGCGTATTTTAAACAGTACTAAGAACAAGCAATATTTCTTTTTTTCTTTGAATTGTCAGGGGGAAATCCTCCCCCGCCACTGGTTCAAATTCACGTAAAAAAGACAAGAGGACCTTTTTCTTAAATCCACTACTGACAGGCCGTTGCAACTCATATACTAGCGCAATACAAAAAGGTGGCGACAGCATCGGCTTTCCCTGTGTATTATTCTGCGCTAACATGGTGTCCGATGGCGTCGCCAATAGACGCCAAATTGATTCACGGGCGGCGCCATATTGGAAAAGTAAAGAAAAATGCTGCTGCCACCACGATAGTACTAAAAGCTACTTTAAAATAATTTGCGTAGTGCTGTGGAGACTTATGCTAATTAAAGAAAATGCTGCTGCCACCACGTCGACATGGTGACGTCGCTGACCTCACATCGACGAACGGAGTTGCAAGTCCATCGCCCTTCGTGCTCTATTCTTCGTCCATGCTACTGATGTTTGATCAAACATGTTGGAGGTGGGCTAAGCCAGTTAAGGAAAGCTAACTTCATGCAATTCTAAATTTAACATTGCATCTTTCAGTATTCTAAACAGTGTTCAGTTTTGATCTTTCATTAGGGTTTATAGTGACCTAAATTCAAGTGTGAGAGAGATGAAATAGAATTGAAATGTGATATGGCAAGCCAAGAGAGTCATATGTCAGTAAATTCCACTATAAGAAAAATGGTCAAAAAGTGTTGGGTTTCTTTGTATTTCATTGTTTCTACTTATACATGTAATCCAGGGGTATTCAAATTTGATTGTTACACCTGAGAATTTGAAGTGGACCAATCAATATCGGCCTACTAAATTCCTAAGAAATTTGGATCCATCCCTACACAAAAAGTCACACATTTTGGCCAAATCTAACAGAAATTAGTAGAATTTTTCAAATTTTCTCAAATTTTTTGAACAAATTTAGACAATTTTGGCTACAAAGGAATATTAGGCTATTTTCCAAACAATTTGCGAACATTTTGAAAAAAATGACAAATCCAACCAAAAATTGGCATAATAATGAGAACCATGTTTGCGACACATCACTGTGTGATAATTTGTACTGAGTACCCCATGTAATATAGAAACTGTCGTATCTCAGCAAGCATTGATTACACTTTGATGGTTTCAAATTGAATGTCTGTAACATATAGGAAACAAAACATAAAGAACATTTAAAGGAGTATTTTGTGGTTCTAATATCCTCTTTTTTATGGTATATTTCAGCAGAAATCCACAAAAAAACTATTCCAGAAATTGCAGTTCATTCCGATTTTACGTTTGTAAGTTACTCATGATTATGTGTATTACATAAACTTGATACACCGCACACAAAAAAAGAATATAATGATATGAATTTTTGCCACAGGAAACATAGATCAAAGATATCAAACAATTTTCTGTTCAAATTTAAACACAACTTCTATTTTGCAAAGCTATATTTTGCTGAAATCCATTTTGAAATAGACGTTTTATTTGTTGCTTTGGGTAAAAATAATAAAAAAGCAGATGCTCAAATCAATTTCATCATTCAACTTATAATTCCTACTTTTCTTGTATGCCAGCACATCACGTATATCGGGGTTGTATTATTAGCAGTTCATAGTGACCCGGTTTTGTCAGGCAGAGTGGCATTTATGCAATATGATGCGAATAAGGGAATGACTTTAATGTTGATACACTCTAAATAAAAAATAGTCCAAATTACTCAATGTTGAGTAAAAAAGGGAACAAAACAACAAAATGAGTCAAATACAACTCATTATGTTTTGATGAATCCAAGTGTGTGAAAATATTGGATCCAACACATGATAAAATGATAAAATTTGATGCTTTCGCCCAATATATAATGGTCTCGCCCTGTGAATAAACCTCCAACATATAATGATATTTGTCAAACTCAATCTACTTTTCACTGATGTAAACATGGGATTTGACTCTTGGTTGGTAGAATAATGGTGATAACAATTCAATTTCCCAAATTGCCATCTTCGGCCCTTAGCAGATATCTTATCACATATTGCTGGCTTTCTTGTGGATATCATTTCAATGGTGCTACACCACAATGTCCATTAGGTGGTATAGATAGCTTGTATTACTCTCATCTAAAATGAACCAAGAACAGATAAGATGTCATAATATTTATCACAAGGATGAAATATTATATCCATTACAGAACCCTGGCAATATTAACTGCCTCAACCTAGAAGAGGTTGCAAGATTCGAAAAATGATAAAAGTACTACATACTGAGGCTATAATTGGCTACTAGTACTAGAAGTAGAATAATTCCTTCTATTCTTTCCCTTCTGTTGTAGTCTCCAGCTTGGGGTTTGCACACTAGCTATTCTTGTTGTCTTGTATTGTTGTGTATCTTCTCACCATCATATGTTATGTTTGAAACACATCATGGGAGTTTGGTGGTAAAAAAAAGCGCAATGATTTATAGTGTGCTATGCATAGGCACAATGCCTAAACGATGATCCACAAGCCTCAGCAAACTGAACAGGTTGTCGCTGACCACTACAGCCCCACATCATTCCATAAACCATTTAACAACAACTCAGGGAATTTGCAGTTTCAAGAGCGCACACCCTAGACACTCCACAAATGACCTTCGCAACTACAATCAGCTCCCCAAGTTTTGCACAGGTTTTTAACGAGACAATTACAGTAAGTTCCTTGTCCAGAGGAATTTCAAGCTAACTCAATTTTTCCATGAGAGCTTCCCAGAAGTCATGCACAATTCTGTGGGCAATGTGATATACAGTTTTGCTGAAAAATTGGAATGAGATTGTTTGGGTGATGGGCCTCAAAAAACATCATGTGTTAAACTATGAGCACCCATCCACCCATGCACTCACCCACCAACCTAAGTACAAAGTATTGCATGAAGAATGCAAATTTAATGACCATCAGCAGAAGTATTAAACAGTGCTGCTAAAATGGAGGCCACCCTCGCACTCATTGTATATTCACCACATGACAAGTTTTATTTAATTCTCTGAAAAAGACCCCTTACAAATCCAATGATAATACTCGAATCAAAGTAAAAGGTCCTAAAAATCTAAAACCATTTCAAGAAAACTGATATATTTATACATTAACAACAAATTACAGTTAAAGACCTGAGTGTTATGTATTCGTTGATTCCCAGTTGGTATGAGCTAAGAATATGATGATCATTTCCAATTTGTGAACATATCACACCATGAAAAGTAATGTGATTAGCACATGATTTGGCTCCAGGCTACCATTTCATTTATAATATCCATTAGGCAACTGTTAGCCAGCTACATATATGTGATTTGGTCAAACAAAATGAATCCTTTGTCATCACAAAAAATTTGCAGATAATGGCTGAAAAAAGTATACAATTTCCTTCATATATTACTGTTTTTTGAACACTAATGCAATCACATCTCAACAACCATAAGTCCAATTCAATGAGGTTTTCAGCATGCAGTTGCCTGTTAAACAGACAAATATATATTAAATAAAGAAACAAATGTTGATTTTACTGAACATATAACCCTTTTCAATTCATTACATCATGTATTCCCTTAACCCTATAGGCAATGTTCTAATGTAACTTTACATGAGTATTACATTACTGCATATTTTTCACCAATATGATTAAAACCAACTTTCTCGCCAAAAGAAATAATGTTGCCACTCATCCTCTCTGTCGTTGAACTTACCATGAGAGCATCATTTGCACTATATTTGATTTTGCTAACTGAAATAGAAGTTTACATTAAATGCAGATACTATTCACATTTTAAGATGTTTTAAGTTACCAATTCAGGTAAGAAAACCCATGTAATGGAGGAACATCAACACATCACATGTAATATGCTCCCAGCCAATTTTGTTTCTGTGAATATTTTGAATTTCCTGAATTTAAAGGTGTTACATATTCCAGTCCTGTGAGACTGGCTGCTCTGTGTTACATTTTGTGAATATGTTTGGCAAGACTTCAAATATTGTGCTTTACAGTTCTGGAAAACAAAATAAAGATTGCAAACAACATATACTCGGACGAATACGGTATATTATGTTAGAGCTCTGGGACAACATAGACCAATTAAGATACCTCAATGTGAGGACAAATGCCAAGATGATTGATCATACAAGTGAATGGAAAGTAATGATGAGCATACGACGAAGCTCCACATGCATGGTCAAACTTGGAATGAACTGCATTGAGACATGAATTACATATTCATTAACTGGGCTATTCCACTTGAAATCCATACACCCCCTATAAGACATGACCTTAATCTTCTACACAGGGAGTGTAGATTTCAAATAGTCACTAATTCAGGTAACCCCATTTGAAATTCACACTCCCTGTGTGGAAGATTAAAGTCATGTCTTATAGGAGGTGTATGGATTTCAACTGGAATATCCCATTTCTTTGTAACCAATTTGCACTGGGAAATACACTGTACTACATGTTCCCAAATGTTTTAAATTCCAGTGTGTATCTTTGGAGTTTTAACAAAATAAAAGCATCCACTACTTTTTATTGCGATACACTGTGCACACGATCTGCTGAGACTATAACTGTTCCCCTTAATAATAGCCTTGAAAGTCAGACACCCTCCCCACAAAAAAACAAAACAAAAAAACTATCAAGTGTTAGCAACAATTATTACTGATACAGGTGGCTGTACAAATAGAATGTATTAAGGTCAACTATTGTAATGTTTTAATTCATTTGTAACCAACATTATTTGTTTCATCTCATGGTGCTTATTCTGCCCACCCATGGTGGGGGGACCCAACGGTGGCCTTTGTGTCTGTTTTTTTTATGAAATTTTTTTTTCTTGCTTTTGCTGGACTAACACTACTTGTTTTTGCTTGCCTTTTTCATCGCTCTTCGTAGTGTGCAGCATTATGCTCTTTTTAACAGAGGTATCCGTTGGGTCCTGTTGTCATGGTGGGGCAGTACTTTAAAAATCTCATTGTCATACTCTGTATCTTTGTATCTTTCTTGGTTACCGTAATTAAGATGGGGTCTGGTGGAGCATGCCTGTATGTTCTTTTTCCTTTCCACCAGGCCCAAGTACAGGTGAATAAAAATGGAAAAACAAAAAAAAAACTATTGTAATGTTTTTGTGGAAGGTGTCTACCTTCTGTCTCTGTTGTCAACAACACTCATTTAGAGGCATATATGCTTATAGACAGAATTCTACGGTATAAGCTCTGTTCAAAATGTTTCTAGGTAACTCACTAATGACTTGCCTATGATTATTTACCTGCAAGCTACAAGACTTTTGTAGTAAGCGCTTACCTAGGACCATTGGTGCAAGGCTGCACACAGGTTATATGGGCATCGATGGCAATTACCATGTGAAGGTGTGTATCATTATCAGTGCAATATCTCATTCATAATAGGAGACAGTTACCTCAAAGGTTTTTCATTAATTTTTGCCGTTCCTAAGATCACCAATGACATATCTATCATCTGGTCACTTTCAATGTCCTTTTATACTGAAAGTAATGCATGGTAAGGAAACTACAAGAGACGTGCTACTTTCAAGGTCATTCTACTGGTGAAAGTACTAGCTTGCGGGCAGATTGAAAATTTACTACTTGAGGACATATCATTATTTGCACTGAACAGAACTTTTTCCTTTTCAGAAAAATGTACTAATATTAGGGATGCCCACTGTCAATACAGTTTCCACTAGAACGATTTTTCATTCACTGTGTGCATGGACTCACACACGTATTGTCTATGGAGAAACTGATCGATACAAGAAACCCCAATCCTGTTAAATGGCGTACATGACGTGTTTTGATCCAAATGTAGGCCTATATCAGGGTGTTTCAAGAAATTCCTGATTCCACCAGAAAACATTAACCAAACTTTTTCCTGCTTGGTCAGTAAATAGAGAGGACCTTCCTTCATGAAGAGATCAACTTTTTTTATTGAAAAATTTAATGAGATGAGAACTACAACAGGTTGAAGTGACACCATTCCGTGCATCAGGTGTTCAAACGCAATTATCTCCAAATTTGGAGTGAATCAGACAAGCAAACTTACATACTCATCAAATTTAACTATTTTTGAAGACAAAATGTGTAGGATGTTAAGAAATTTAAGAATGTTTAAGCCTACTGCCCATCTCAAATCATGCACTTCCCCGTGCACTTCTCACTACCATGTCCATTTCATATGCTATCCATCATGGCTTCCATGCACACACAGTGTATTGCTCAATGTAGTAAAGATAACCTTTGAGTTGGAGCAAATTTCTCAAAATTGGTAGTGATTAATGTTACCAAACTTATGCCATGATGAAATATAATAATTTTTGAAGATAAAATGTGCTGACCTTAAAAGATTGAACAATGTTTAAGACTACCGCTTTTCATTTGAAATAATGCACTTATTGTTCATCTCCTCTATGGAGATATTTTCCATAGCGGCCATCTATGATCATGCTTGAGGTTTCACCAAACAAACCATGGGTTTTGAGGTCTTATATTTTTTGTTGTATGTCAACAAAATCGATTAAATTTTCAGGATGATCTTATTTTCATGTTGTTATAAGCAAATATATTGTTCCAGATAAGCTAGTTAATAAATACATTAAGAAAAAGTACCTTAAAGTTGCACTTTCAGTTAGTATTCCTTTTTGGACTTTAACTTTTTAACATGTTCTAGCAGCCCTATATAAAACCGTGACACTCGAAAGGCCATATCTCTGGAATGAAACGTCCGATTAAGATTATTTAAACGCCAAAATGTTTCTTTCATCAATTCCCAGCCAATAAGGTAGGTCTGAATCAATTTAAAAGTACTTCAATTTTTAGTGGACATGCCTACTATTGTCTGTCCAATTAACTTAGACACCCAGTTTTTGTTACTTATTTGAAAAAATATCCACTTTCAAAGAAAGTCATGAAAGAAAAGTGTTAACATTCGCTGAGACCTAACGGGATTTTTGTGTTTCCAAAGCATTGAGTGAGAGTTTACCAGAAATTCTATTGAAATTGGAAGGTTTTTCTCAACACTTTAAAAATAATCTGGTAGAAGTTGGGTACCACTATTTTGGAAGGTCTCATTATACAGATTTGTAGGTATTGTGATTTTGGATAGTGAATGGATGAATAGTAAATTAATTATACTCCTCACCAAAAAACATTTTATAAAAATGAAAAATATATTATTCATTGCATAAAATGCAGACAGTGTTTCTAATTAGGCATATTTATTCTTAGTGTATTAACTCAGTGATCCCAGTTGTCCCTCAACCAATTACAACAATTCGGCGCGGTATTTGAATCTTGTTCTGTGCATGCTTTTGTATGCACCATGAATGTTCTGATGTTATTGGTGAGGAGTATAATTCACAATACACTCCAGACGCATAGTAACTAAATTGCCCTATCATTTGTTATAATGCACCAACTGAAATTATTGATTGGCTCCAAACAAAGGATTTGAACCGTGTCCTTCAACGAAATCATGGCACAGTGCAGTCCATTCAATCAAATATTGTCATCAACCTATTTGATCGTAGTGTATTTGTTATGCGTGTGAGAAGACCTATCGCGGTAGATTGCAAACATGCTTTTGTTGAATGCATTTGAGTAGACCGCCATTATTGTGAATTAGTAAAAGGATCAAAGAAAAAAGGGTGGCATCACTGATCAATATGCATGATTACAATGTTCAAACACCCCTTACTGTAAATAGATTATCCCATCAAAAGTTTCAAGTCATTAGGAATATTCGGCTGGACCCAGATATCTTGCAGTAAATCGGTCAAAATTGAATAAAAATAGACAAGGAAGAATATTTTTTCATTTCTTTACTAATAATTTCTGTTAGGTCTGACCGTGTTTAGCAAATTTTCTTTCATGACTTTTTGCCAAAGTAAAAACTTTTCGAAATATATCCTATAAACCGGGTGTCTAAGTTATTTGGACAGACAATAATATGATTTCACAGTTACAAGAAAATAAAGCAATGTGGTTAATTGGTCATTTACAGTAAAAAAATTCAAAAGTACATTTTTTCAAGTTTTAGGTACTCGGTACAGAAGAATGATAATTCCTCATTCCTTAAAAATAGTTTCAAATTCACCTTTACTACACATCCAATATAGCCGCTCATGCCATGGTAGCTATCTATGGTGTGCAGGAAAGGGAATATTCCCATTTATGGGTTGTGTACAGTGTCTTAGCTAGCATTTGATATTTTTGCTGAAACTGCCTGTCCAAAATTTGACCTTGAAATATATTAACCATGCATCACCTCTGCACCTTCTGTGGTTCAGTCAGTTCAAATAGCAATTGCTATTATATAGCCTTGATTTATTAGTCTGGTCTTGTTTAGAATTTAGCATCGGTCAAAGGCAGTAATCTTGCCTGTCCCAGGAGCAAACTGCACATCCAAAATGACAGGCAGACAGGTGGCTAGTTAACACATTGGTTGTGTGCAGGAACTTAAAAAAAAAACCCATTCCAACTTCCACAATTACCCTCTCAGACACTGGCAAGCACATACAATAGCTCATTATCAATTTTTTTATGTTTGGTCATCCTGCAACATAGGTCCTACTTAAACAATACAAATGCCTACGAAGGGTATCAGCTGCTCTATTTCCTGAAATACAATCCTGGCACTCAGCCACTGTTGCCCTTAAATGGCCACCTCCATATACATTGTAGCCTAAAACAGATTATTGTAGTGAAAGAACTAGGCACTAGAACTTAGAAGTATATACAGTAATAATATTCTTATAACTAGTAAGAGGAAATAGTAAGTATTCTAGCCATGGCTAGAATACTTTGGTACAAGAGAGAGAGTAAGTTTGATTCAATCATGATGTGTCATGGACTGTTTCCATTGAGCCAGATAGTCAGATAACCATGGCCACCATTATGATAAGTGCTATTACTAAAACACTCATTGTTATTAGTACATTTACACCATCAGTCACAATTGTCTCATTTCAAAGGCGTAGTTCAATAATCATCACAGCTAAACAGTTGACCCCATGTTATAGAGTATGAGATTTTTACCTTTTAATAATTGTGATGTACCCATCATATTTAAAGGTCAGATTACAAGTGTGTATAATTAAGGTTTATATTAAGGTCAAAGAATTGCATCTTTGCAGATTGTCATATTTTAGATCAAAGTGATAGTTGGAAGACATCACATGGATCACTCACCCAAAGTCATACCCCAAATGACATCTGGGTCAGAAAATGGGGTTTCACAAAATACACATCAATATTCTCTTATTTCTGACCAACACACAAAATGGAAATCGATGATAAAATCCTTTTCAAAAATGAATCAGTTGGGTGGATTAAATTGATTTAGACCTTGAGCAAAAAGGCCAGTTTGGTCAATTATTATATAGGTTGATATTCAACATTGGTCTAGTTTTCAGTAATGAAACAAGTGAGATCTGATATGAACCTTGTGGGTTAATATTGGCAATGCTCTTATTGATTTAGTACCATTATCAAAGAGGGTTTTTTATCATTTGGTGCATCAACGGTTGCACTGTAGATGATGATGAAAAATATGTGACCCACTGCATAGAAAGATAGAAGCATTGGGCTATTCCATTTGAATTCCATACACTCCCTACAGAAGACAAGACCTTACCTAATTTTTACATGTAGTGATATTGAACAATGTAAATTTAGCCTTAATTCTGATTAATTAGTTGATAGTTCATTAATAACAAGCATCAAAGCACCATCGACGGTCAATCCAAAGATCGAACAAATTTGTTTCTGGTGCCATTTTTGCAGGTCATGTTAGTTTATTAAAGTGTGTTATAAATGTGTAAATATCAAAACTTCCAAAAATTAAGAGTGTCCTCCTCAGCAAATGTTACAATATTGAATTGAGTGTTCTCTTGCCTAGTTTATTGAGACAATGGCATCATCCAGTGATGTTACCAACTGAAACCCTTGGGTTAGAAACAGATGCTGATGGACCTTTTCCCCTTAACAACAAGAGATGCTACTCAGTATAGCAAACCATGCACTATTACAGGGTGTGAACTAATTCTAACCCTTGGGTGCAATGAACATCTTGTAAGGGTTGGTGCCCTTAGGGTGCAATGATGAATATCTTTCAAGGGTTGCTGACCAGATAATGGTATGCCCATTGACCTTGTAATACAGGAGAAAAATTTCATTAGGTAAATTGAATTTGTTACAATCTGAAATGAATACTTGGACATGATTGCCTTCTCTCACATCTGTACATTGTAATTAGTTTCAATACTGATAAGGCTAATAAAGAAAAATAAGTTAATCATTCCCACCACATCCAAGTTTTGCAGCAACATCCTTCTTTTTGCTCTCTTCCTTTTAACCTTCAATATATGAAGGCGGTAGATGACCAAAATGGCAAAAATGAAAATCGAAATTGGAAGCTTTTCACTGATTTTGTTAGGCAAGATTAAATGCCTAGTGCAGACTTAATTAAAAAATACATGTTTTATTTTTGAGCAGAATTTTTCACTTCATTAGTTTGCATTGTATTATTCTGATTCTAAACTATCAAATACCACATATTGCTTAGAGCACAGAGAGCCAAGACCAAATTTACACTAGTGACTTCATGATTTAATTTCATATTATGTCTAATATGTTTTGGGAAATATTATCACAACCCATGTGTAACATATCACATCAAATGCCTCAAGCGCAATAGATGATACTTTGATAATAACCACAATATTGTGATCCGTTTCCGCCTGGCCTGATTGCTACATCATGACTGTTTTTATGCACAGGCTCTTGGGTCTGATTGCTTCGAGCAAGACATCCACGACGCATGTATTGTACCCATATAGTACAATGAATGCTTGAGGGGTCATGATTTTCACTGGTGGGAGTGAATTTGCAGACAGGACCCTGTAACCAACTTGGCTATTTAAAGATCATAATGGACAAATCACATCAACTAAAGCACAGTCCATGTTGGCGTTCAATCATGTGAAATAATCAATTTATGTTACATGTTTCAGGATAATGTGCACTTTATCCAGAGTCAACAGGACTTTTCAATCTTCCCAATTATTAATATGGGTTAATGTAATGTGGCATGAGAGATGAGGCTAGTTGAACCTCATCTGTCATTCTCCTATAGGATTGCCTTGTATTGCAAATGTGATGCCCTCAAAATATAGGACGTGATAGAAACACAACTTTTTGTCACTTGTGTTTCTCTCTGAAGTGCCTACTGTGGTTTAGGCTAGACTTCTATGTTTACAGGGAGGCAGATTATCTGGCTTAAAGAAGTATTCTGTAATATAGAATTTCGATTTTTAATATGTGACCATCCACCACAACTGAGCCCGGATGTCTCCAGTGCCACTATTGAGATATGCTCCATTGAACTTAACAATAAACAATAGGAAACAAAGGATTTATTGACTGTTTTATTGATTTTCACTACTTAAATGTCAAGTACTATAGACATGATATACATCATTTTAAAGCTAATTTCAAGCAGAATATTTTGGCTGAATATCTCAAAAATGATGATTGGCGACTTCAGGGCTCAGTTGTGCTGGATGGTCACATATGTGGCTTGCAACTTGTTTCAATCAAATATACATAAAGACATGTCTATGCCTAATTCCAATGTTGTTTTCCTTCAGTATTGGTGCATATGATATGCGTACAGATCTCATTGTTCTATTTACAGTTGATATCATCAGACAGGTGTAATATTATTGATTCATAAGGTCTACAATTCTACTGCAAAGAGAAGGGGTTGACTTCAGCCATACAATCTGTGACCCGATTTACACTAACTCGAGATACTCTAGCTCAAATACAGGTTTACATTTACTATCTTACATTATCTTGCTGTATTTCAGCTAGAGCGCCAGACGACAAACTTCCGGGTTTTTTTGGAGAACAATACTGTTACGTAAGATGAAGAAGAAACCCGCCTCGGAGCCCGCCCTACTCATTATTTCATTGTACTTATTGCAATTTGCCTCCACACATTACGTAATCAACACAAAGCTTTTGTGAGGATTAGTGAGTGGATAAGAAATTGACAGCGGAGGATACGAAGGACACACCGATTGTTAGTTGTCAATCATGAATTGCCGCAACGTTTTAATATTTTACTGCATGGCATTCCGCAAGCACCAAGATAAATTATGCCGTATTTTTCCAAAGATCATCTCATATGAAGTAAGCTGAATGCGATCTGTACTTTTGTAACATTCCGATCGCTTTTAATTACCTATTATCGGCGAAGTTGCTTGAAAACATGTGAGTTCATGTTGTATAAACATAATTAGCATAGACACAAATGAAATTACGATGCAATACAATGCAATTTGAATGCGCAGCAGATCTATAGAAATAAGGCTGCCCGGTTTTATGCAGAATTAGACCATGTCTGATTTACACCACTCAGGATAATGTCGGCAAATTCGCTGTTGAAGTGACTTGATAAATCGGATTAACTATCATAGCAATGGATGAATACAATTTTGACTATATCGCCCTGCACTACAAGCAGGTTGCACTTATCACCTGTGTATGTCTGCAATCATAGATCTTACAGGTGCGAGTGATCAGAATCATATGGTTCAATGCATAGGTACCGCCGTGAATGTTGTAGTGCAAGGTGATATAGTCAAAAATTGTATTCATCCATTGGTAAGGTAGTTCATTTGATTATTACGTCACTTTGACAGCGAATACAAAACTGAGATACAGTCAGAAATATATGGTTATAGTTGTTCACAGTTAGACTATGAACTGGTCAAAATGTTGTAACTTTGCAACCAGATCAGTTATAAACATGGGGTTTGGACTGCTAGAAAGGGAATTTTTGACTTCATATAAATCTAATAATAATTCAATTTTGAAAAAATATGACTTTAACCTGAGTGGACTGGATCGGATTATGTAGTCAGGGCTCAGATATGACATTTTGATCAATTTGCATGTTGTCCCAGATTGGACTATAGCTGCTTTGGGTCACTACCTGCAACTGACAGACTCTTGTTTGTTACTCTATAAAAAGTCAGTAATATCAAATTCATTAATTTGTATTAAACAATTTATTGATGCCAGCACTGGTGGCTGCCATCATGCTTGTAGACAGCAGGAAGTCTGGAAATGAGACCTTTACACTGTGATGGTCTTCCTGTACTTTTGGCCCAACTTCTGGATAAGAAAGCACAAAGCAGTAAGCATAACCATTTTTCGGATCATAATTTGGAAGCCACCAACCATCAGAATAACAGGACAGTAGCTTGCTTGTCAGCTACAGCTTGTTTTATGGAACAAGAATGCAAATTTGAAGGCGCTATTTCTTGATCCAATTTAATCCGGTGTTCAAAATCTGTATGGGAATTCCTACAGAGTGTGGTAAGCCTGGGCAGGTAGATCTGCAAAGAAAGAGACTTCTTTCACTTGCAGCTGTTATTGATGTTAACCACCTGTGATATATACTTTGGTAGAAATAGAGAGATATAAAATCTCTGATTGCATGCCCTCAAAAACTAGGCCAGGTATGATTAATCAAATTGGCTCTATGCTATTTACATCACATTGCTGTCTTCATGTAATATTTTGATGCAATTTGGTACTGAGTAGAAACTTATCACTCATTAATATGGTATTTATCTCACTGTCACTGCAGGTACCCACACAATTCAAATGGATCCATTTTGATTCAGACTCGGAGTACAACAGAGTATTAGTAAATAGTTCAAAAAAGGCATAAAAATCCAAAATATCATACCAGCCAGCATCCCACAATGGGGTGGGGGGGTCTGTTATGGGGAGGGAGGCTATGGGTACAAGATCTCTCAAGGGGGAATATCACAAGGGGTAAATTAGGGTGTAAGATCTCTTATGAGGGCAGCCCACTGGCCAAACCACTATATGTTGGTTATCTCATTAACCACAAAGCACAATGTACCTGTTTTCTCATTTTTCATCAAACTTGTCCTTTTAGGTCATCCCTCCTCTTGGTCTACTTGCCTCCATTTTACATGCCAATATTTGTCTAATTATTGTTGGCAGATAAGCAAAACTTTGTCTTATGTCAAGCATTGTGTAATATGTATATAACATGCCATGTCAAAAGGAGACACTTTTGGGCAGGTTATCAATTTTGAGGTTTTTACATATCATAAATTTCCCCAATGAAATCGGACATTCCTAAGCGAAGATATTGAGGTCATAAGTTATGGTATTATAAAATTGGAAATTGAGATATCGGCCTTTAAAACTATTATTGACAATGTTGTGAGTAGGAATTACCTTGAAAAATGTCTCAAAATATACAAGATGCCAGTTATATTCCAGTCTGAAACTATCAGATGGTATTTCAAACATTAATAACATCACAAATTCGCAACAAACCCAAATTGTGAAAAAAATCACCGCCGGGCAGATTTTTGGTTATTTCTCCATTTACGATCCTGCCCAAAAGTGTCTCCTTTTGACATGACACGTCAAATATAGGGGTAACTCTTGACCGTATCAATCAGTGCGGGCTTACTATGCTTTGGTACAATAGCACAAGTCATCTGATGGTGGTCAGAGTGAGAGGCACTGGGTTGGTTGTATGGACACAGACCATTTTTGTGACTATAATTTTACAAATGGAGGCTAAGATAGCAGTCAAGTTAGCTCAATCGATAAGGCATTCCACTATGATGCAAGAGGTTGCAGGTTCGAACCCCAGCGGTGTTTTAGTGTGCTCTTGTGTAAAAAATTGAGTTAGCTTGGAATTCCCCTGACAAGGAACTTTCTGCTAATTGTTTTGTTGAAAACTTTACGAAACTCGGGGAGCTGATCCTGGCTGTGAAGGTCTTATTGTGGAATGTCTAAGGTGTACGCTTTTTAGCTGCAAGTCCCTGTATTGTTGTTTAATGGTTTATGAAATGATGTGGGGCTGTAGTGGTCAGCGATAACCTGTAAAGTGTGCAGAGGCTCGTGGATCAATGTCTAGGCGTTGTGCCTGTGTGTAGCGCACTATAAATCACTGCACTTTTGTGTAAGTCCGGTCTTTGCCTTTAATGTACCACTGCTTTGCATGTCTATATTACACTTGATCTGAATCTATATGATTAACATTGGTGTTGATCAGAAAACATGGTGTAAATATACCAAGATAGAAAAAATATATTCCATTCATTTTATGTTGTAATTCCACCATCTATCCATCAATACACTCATTATTAGCTGCTATATCTGCAGGCGATTAGTTCAACAGATATTATATCAAAAATTGATTTCTCTGTTGTCAAAACAGTGCATATTTAACTGAAATGTGCGTGATCACATTATTTAATGAAGTACTGCATGCATGATGAAGGGGACTAACTATAAATTGTGACAATTATCAAATTTTCAATCAATTTTCAAAACTGACAAATTATCAAGACTGTCATGTTTATACTGAGCACCCCGCATTACTACGCTTTCACCTTCACTCGTATTTTAATCCTCTCTCCTTCATTGGGTCATTTCTACTGGGCTGTAAATTCAGGGTAAGATTCACAACTCATTACTTAGTAGGGAAGACAGAAGTATTCAACAACAAACTTTGCCTGACAAAGCAAAATGCAATATCTTGAGGAAAATGACAATATAGTTTGGTTTAAATCAACCAGATCTCAGTTTGCATTATCTAGTCAGCAGCGTAGCCAGGGTGGGGGGGGGGGGCATCTGTCCTCCTATGAGAAGTCTTGCCACCCTCTTGCTCCCCCATGGAATGCTAGCCACTCTGATATTTAAGATTTTTATGCCTTTCTTTAATTTTTTAGCTAATTGTTTACCATTTTTGTCTAATTTTGCCCTTTGATAGAAAAGTGTGAAAACACAAATGCACTTTTTGAGCATGCATTTGCAGGGGAAACCTCGTTTTGGGATCAAGATCACAGATCTGTGCAAAGGGTCAATAGGGTATGAGATTTATCATGAAAATGTGAGAATAACATGAATGCAACATGCCAATATTTGTCAAAGCTGTCAGGTGGCATCTGAGTTGATGAAAAACTTAATTTGAGAAGGTGAAAATGATAAGAGGCAAAGCTGTGCACTGAAAGGAAGATCAGTTCACACATCAATGGGTCTCATAGGTACTGGATAGGTTGTGTGCATGGCGGATTGTGATTTTGCATACCATCACAAATCCTTCAGAACTTTAAACTCTTGAGGAAGCAGATTTGAACACCTGATACCGATGATATAGCTTGAGACTATCATGCAATTGTAGGTTTTGTGCATTTTCAATAATGCTGCAGCATTCAGGAGTGTGAATACAAATAAATAATCAATTTTAGATGATTCAAAATCCGATGAAAGGAAGGCAGACACACTACACAAAAACATTACAATAGATTGGTCTTACAATAATACATGTTTGTACAGTCACCTGTATCAGTAATATTTTTGCTCAAATTCCAAATTATGATTTTGTTGAGAGTGCTGGTCATCTTCCCTTTCATCTCTTTTGTGCCAAAAACACTCAATTAGAGGCATATTATGCTTGTAGAATGTAGATAGAATGCTATGGTATGCCACTTGAAAGGATTGACTTTTTGTTATCAATTTCAGTAAAGTTGTAATTGATTTCATTTATATTATAAGTGTAAACAGGTACAGCCGTAATCAGTCATAAATAATTCAAAAAGTTGTAATTCAAATGATGACTGGATCAACATTAATTTGAAGTTAATTTGCATATATCATCATTAATTATGCCTTTTGACTTATGTAAACAAACACATTATTGAATTTGTATTCACTTATCGTAAACAAGTAGTCCATGGCTGCTGCACTTCCGGTCATCAACAACCAAACAAAATTTCCTAAATGTGAATACAGAATTGAATTCAGTGTAAACGCCTACTGCACAAATTAATTTATGTTAATCCTAAAGAATCAAATTCAGTGTAAAGGCCTACTGCACAAATTAATTTATGTTAATCCTGAAGAATCAAATTCAGTTAAATGCCTACTGCTCAAATTAATTAATGTAAATCCTGACAGATGAAATTCAAAACAAAACTTAAGTCAATAACAACTTTTGCCCAGTGTGCATGCTGTATTAGATGCCTTATTTATTTGCTCAAAACAATTGGTTAGCTAGCTCAGTGGCAGTTGAGATTGGATTAAGCACTTCCTTTCTCTTGACCCAAAGGCTGACAGTAAAATGTTTAACTTGATTGTTGGGAGCGGCCTTCTTTTCCTTGTTCTTTGTCTTCAAATCTGTTTCTCACTTCTCTTTCCATACAGGCCAGCATGCTTATATAGGTTTTTTAGCCTGGCTTGAGCATTTTGTTTGAGCCTGGTCCCATCAGGACCCAATAGTGTCTCCACACGGAGCAACCGTTTAAACAATATAAAGTGACACTAGATTATAAATAACATATAAATGTCTCTTAATACAATCTCCCTTCAATTTAATCAAATCTGTTTACATCAGACAGCCATCATGTCTGTGTATTGCTACAAAAAGGACAATGTTTCCAAAATCACAGCAAAATGTTCATAAATTTGTTACAAAACACTAAAATGACAAACAAGAAGCTGTTTTAGAATTACAAATCACATACTATATTATGATCACACACCTGGATCAAAATGATATAAAATTCCATGCCATAAAAAAACAACTCAACCTAATGCAGTTAACTATTGCTCAGTTTCACATTATCTACTTTAGTGTAAAATCTAGCGACTGCAAAATCACTGCATTGGAGAGACACTGGTATTCAATTTGACCAACAGAGCCTAAATATATATGGCGAAAGTCAACCTGCCGTACCCACTTAATATCAGTGTTGTATAAGGAGTTAAGGCCAAGCTAAAGTTGAATTTGTACATAGGGTGTTTATAGAGCGGTGTCTGGCCACAGAGTTACCATAATGTTCCTCTTCCACCCAATTGGGAGACTTTTAAATAGCCAACAAAGTTATACTTTGGCTTATAATCTGCAATGACCAGGGACAAGTGATTTACGTGCAATTGGCTATTTTTTTTCCGTGCAAATCACTTGTCCCTGGCAATGACTCATAACATCTTGGATTGATCTAGAATCATTAGAATGGTGTGAATGGCAGTTGGGCACAGCACTACACTAGTTGTACTTTACGTAATGTGTGACTGGCACAGGCTTTAATTTACATGGGCGTAAGCTGGGATGTGGACAGCAACAAAAATTGAATAATTTTTGACAATAGGGGAAAATATTCATATCTAAGTAAAAAATATGTTATTATTATGATGAACGCATTCTGTTGAACTCAAAAATGATAAAGATGTTATCACAAGTAAAAGTATTCAATAAATAGTCATGATACAGTCGCAATGAAGGTACAGTTATGCACTGAAAGCAGTGTGGGATCCAGGAATTTTCAATAGGGGCGCGCCGAACCACTGCCGCAGCACCCACACAAATTCAGGCGCCGCTATGCAAAAATACACACAAAGCAGGCGCCGCTATGCACAATTGGGGGGCACACACCAGGGGCGCCCCCCTTAAATCCGTCCCTGGAATGCAACATATCTCGGCATAATAATAATGAGGGCTCACTTATTGGATAATTGTGATTTTCAGATCTACCGTTTTGTGACCGTGAAATCCTGAGTAAAATCTATGGACATTTTGATTTTAAGCAGGCCTTGGAACTTTGTCACCAACATCATACATTTTGTTACATATATCGTGCCTCTAAGCTGTCAATCCTTAGATTAATAAACACATAGATTGGAATTTTCCATGCCTGTGCTCTCTAAGCGTACTCCAATTCAGCTGATGCCGGTACAGTGTTCACACATGCCATGATTCCGCGGTATGTGTCAATCACACATGCATCATTCTAATCTAACTACAACGGGAAATTCATGTACCGAGTGACAGTTTAACTTTCGTACAAAACAAAGTGCTGCAAATCCCACACATAGTTGAATATGCTATAACAACATGTTGAACAATCTCACCCATTGATGACAATGTTAGATCAGCTAACCAAAATCCAGAAGTCCACTTGGGGGAGCTACTAAAACTGGTTAGACGGAGGGAGTACAGTGACCGAAAAGATTTGACTCCATTTGAAATTCATACTCTCTGTGTGGAAGGTTAAGGGCATGTCTTCTATGGAGTGAATGAATTTTAACTGGAGTAACCCATTGGAGGATTTCTTTGCTTGAATTAATAAAAGTAGTCAACTATTAGAACTTTGGGTGCCTTTTTCCTTTAACTGGAAACCGGACTTTGTGAGCACCACCCGCCAACCTCTGCCTTGATGTGGTGCTTACCGTGCCAACTATTAGAACTTTGGGTGCCCTTTTCCTTTAACTGGAAACCAGACTTCTTGAGCACCACCCTCCAACCACTGCCTTGATGTGGTGCTTACCGTGCCTTTAGATGTGACACCGCGGCAACCTCTGCCTTGATGTGGTGCTTACCAAGCCTTTAAGGCTGACATATTGTAGTAACCCTGTCTGACCAATACATCACAAGTCATAATCCTCTTTGACAACTCAATTTGCCTTTGTCTCGCCCATCTTGTTCATGTTTTTACTTGCCTATGGTTCTCATGTTATCACAGACAGACATGTGAAAGAGTTCACATGAAAAAATGTGATTCATGCAAAGGCTGCTTTATGTGTTCTTTTTGAATCAATGATTTTAAAGTAATAAGATATATTTGTACTCCCTTATTTGGAGTGGTATTTTAGTTCTCAGCAAGGTCTGTATGGACTGGCCAATGAACTTATTCTGATTCAGGGTCTATGCAGTTTGTTCAGCGATTTAAGTGCTGATATTTCATGATGACATAATTCAATTACCCAATACCACTCTTCTGTGTTGACGCTGTATACACACCTGCGCTAAAGTCGGTAAAGAGTAAAAGAGAATGCTGATAAAAAGTGATGAATATGATATAAAATCTTTATTGAATGAGCTTAAAAGCCCATTCAAAAAAAAAAAAAAAAAAAAAAAAAAAAGGAAATAAATTTATTCAATAAAATAACCAAAACCAGTATCAATACCATCACAGTTTGGACATAGCACAAGGCAACACACACCGTACATTGCATTCGGAACTAAACTTTTCAGGTCAAGTAATCCTTATTCAATATTAGATGGACACCCCATCTCTTATGGTCTGTGAATGTAGCAAAGGAAACAATATCAAACTAGATTCTCAATTTCAATACATTTGGGTATTTACTTCCTCTTTTGGGCAAGAGTTAAGCTTATTATTTCACACAACACATACATACACAATGACTGTATTTGGTTGGGTGTATGCTAAACTAGAAACTGTTAGTTTGTGTTTTAGTATATTATAAAACCAAAAAAAATGATTGTTTTGTTTTTGCAGCATGGATAAGAAATGTAGTAGAAGTAAGTATGTCAGTCATAGAGTTATACCAAATGAACCAATTGATGATGATGAGAACTAGGCCACTATAAATAAGAAGGCAGGATGTCTGTCCAGCTTTTTACCCATTATGTTATGCTATAATGCACCAATTGCTTATATATAAATGAAAAAGGAGAGCAGATGGAAGTTCTTTATTTAAACTTGCCGATCCAAGAATCTTGTTAAATTTTCAAATGCTGGGTGAAGTCAACAGAAAGAATGGTCAATTGGTTAAGGACTGAATTAGGTTGGTCTATGGATGTCTGGGTATACATAATGTACATCACAGCTGCTCTAGTAAGGATATACTTTAAAGGTATAATTACAAAATATCTGAAGCAGAATTTTACCTGATTTTTTGGGAGGCATTCAACTGAAAAATAGCAGTTTACCAAAGTAAGAGTTTAATAAATACAATCTGAATCTTCACAGGAAAATATAAATTGACAGACTTTTGCTGTGTATTTTTGTGTTGAAAAAGATCAATTCCTCAATTTAATACACTCACTTTACATCCACAACAGAATTCAAAAGTGTGCTTCCCTGGGCTAGATCTTAACTTTTTTGGCACTAGCGAGTGGGGCGTGTAACTCTAAAAAGTTACAGGCCCGACAGAAATTTTACAAGCAGAAATTTTTTTCTGAAAATAATGTTACAATAAATGCAAAAAAGAAGACAATAAACGATAGTCTAGTAAGTTAATATGCGTAGCAGTTAAGTGTTACTGTTAACCATTTAGATGTGAGCCCTAGCTGCTCGTGACTTATTCTTTATTAACAGTGGCACAGATTTCTTTATGATATTAATAATAATAATAATGTACACTTAATAAAGCGCCGGTATCCGTCAAGGGGGGTGCTGATGGAAAAATTCTTGAAGTATAGCGAATCCAGCACCTTTTGGCGTCAGAATAAGTTTATGATACAAATGCATGCGAAGTGTGTGAACATTTTTGCCATTATTGAAGCTAAAATTGAGAAGGGGCCCTATGGTGTAAAAATAGAACAAATTGGTGTGAAGAGAGCATAAAATTGGCACTTTTTAGTCTAAAATTGCCAAGTAGAGTGACCTATGAGGGTCAAAATGCCACACGCCAGTCAGGTGTGTAATTTTAAAAACACGCCCGACAGCAAATTTATATGCCATTGGCATGTGGGCATGTGTAAAAGTCCAGCCCGGGTGGTTTCAAAGATGGAGTATTTTCATTGCATCACAAATTCTGTGGATAACATGTCATATTTCTCTCAAGCCATACATGAATACTTTTGAAGACATTGTACACACCGACATCGCCCGGTTAATCATTACATTACACAGCAGAGACACTGAAATGAATACCCGGGATCGATACACATGAATGTGCTATGCACAATTTGATATTCAGACGATAAATCTTTGGATAACGGGGTAGAAAATGATGAATATCTCCCGTAATTTATTTAGTCTAAAGAAGCCAGATTTGGTTCCTTGCACTTGAATATATGTGTTGAACGGATATGATAGTCGTTAGCTTGCGTCTTGAGAAAGAAGCTTGCGTCTTGAACTCAAAAAGATTTTACATGTGCCGAACTATAGAGCAGCGCGTAGCTCCACTCACTCGTGGAAGCAGATGACCATTGACCTCATCATGGCGTATAATGCTTACTCACACACAGAGAGGTCGATTACCAGGCTATTGTCAGTAGCCTTAGTCGGATGTCCCTCGGCTCATTATGCATCTCAAAGGTCGGAACAAAATGGCCATGCATGGCTGTGGCTTCAACTTACCATGGCGATTTCTGCCATGAAGATATCGGGGCGATGACACTGTGTTGTATCATTTGTCAAGGGTTCTTTAGATAACAGTGTCAATGTAATTCTGCAAAGCCATGATTGAAGAAAGGCATGATTGTTTCTCTATTACACAGCACTGAATGGGGTTTAACAAAATTTGAGGCAAACACAGATGTGACATAATATCCAAGGGGAAAAAGATACAAATACTTCTTTTCTCTGGGAACAAGTAAAACCCAGCTCTTGATATAAAGGGTGAGACCAGATCCCACTAGAAACTTTCTACAGGGTTGTTCCCATCTTAATGAGATAAGAGTGTTTAACTTAATCTAAATCTGATTGAAATGAGACTTTGGGAGTATGCATAACCAAGCAAGACTGCTTCCTAAACATAAGCAAAATACAAGGTTCTATATTTACCAAATCACAGAGTACATAGGCCATAACATAGGCTGTGACTTCTCAATATAGTAAGTCACTCCTGTCTGACACCCTTTAAGTCTTTGGAGAATGGTGCATCATACACAGAATAAAACACACCTTGTGGGAGCACCAATGGTGTACTTGATTTTAAAACTCAGCCAACTTTTGTAGCTTTTTGTTACAAAACGTGAAAACAGTGAAAATTTGTGTTTTCTTTCAATTAACGAACAAGAACTTAAGTGTGTGATACAAATGCATACTATACATATGTGACCCGTTCTGACAAAACCAGGAACAAGTAGCATTTTAGATATTTTATGATTTGAATAAAAATGTAAGCATTAACCAATAAGCTTTAAAATGATACTAAAATTATATACATAGCATCAATACTTTTCAAACTATGGATAATTTTGTAAATGATACCTTGATATTTTTGCCAAATTGCTATTCTGACTAATGGGCCAATTAGTTTCCTGCCTTACACAGGATTGAAATAATAGTTCAATTATTGATTAAATAAACCTCTTTTGTAAGTATTTGTAAGGATTTGTAAGTCCACTTAGTCCCACAGTTAAATACCATGAAATTAAGAATTCCAAAATTTTTTTATGGGAATGTCATCTTTAAAGGCCTATAACTCAAAAACATGTCTGGCGACTTGTTCCGGGTTTTGTTGGAGCTGGTTACATATATGATCTTATTAATGTATGACCTCCTTTATCCCTGAGTGACACCATTACTTCAAAGATTATCACTATTTGATGTCATGTTGGGCCCTAGTTTTAACCAAAGCATGACAGTGTATACTAATACTATATTCCTATGTTTTCTTTCAATTAATGAACAAGAACATACAAATGAAGTGTGCTTAATAAATGCATACTATGATCTTAAAGCACGACCTTACTGTGTCTCAAGAGAATAGCACTATTTAATGTCATGTTGGGCCCTAGTTTTAACATGTTTATCCACTGTATGACAGTATATAATATGCTTATATATATTCCTATGTTTTCTTTCAATTAAGGAACACGAACTTAGTGTATTATACAAATACATACTATGATCTTAAAGCACCACATAACTATGTCTCTCTGTGACACAATAAACCTCAAGTTCTAGTTCTAACATGTTTAACCAGAGTATGATGGTATGTATACTAATATGTGACGTGTCATGTCAAAAGGAGACACTTTTGGGCAGGTTATGAAAATTGAGTTTTTTACATATATTAAATATAGAGATATTTTGCTCTACAACACCGTTTTCCCCAATGAAATCGGACATTCCTAATCGAAGATATTGAGTTCAAAAGTTATGGTATTATAAAATTGGAAATTGAGATATCGGCCTTTAAAAATATTATTGACAATGTTGAGAGTAGGAATTAACTTGAAAAGTGTCTCAAAAACTACAAGATGCCAGTTATATTCCGGTCTGAAACTATCAGACAATATTCTTAGCATTAATAACATCACAAATTCGCAACAAACCCAAATTGTGAAAAAATATCCCACCGGCAGATTTTTGGCTATTTCTCCATTTATGATCCTGCCCAAAAGTGTATCCTTTTGACATGACACGTCACATATGTGGATACTAGGTTTCTCTACTGGAAGTCAAGTTATAGACGAATCCAATTTCACACATTCCTATACCTTAATGGCTGCCAAAGTTGGGTCCCCGTCGGCTCAATCTCACCTAAAATGTGAACTAATGCGGCCTTGGAGGGTATTTTAAACTGTATTTTATCACCCGTGTTACACGTAGACAAAAGAATGATCACAGTTTACAACACAAAAGAATCTAACATCAATTTTTAAGCGACTTTTTGGTGTTGCGGGGACCCAAAGATGGCCGACCAAATCCTGACCATGACTTGGCTCGTTGGATTCGTCTATACCAAAATTCTTAACCACAAGGTAATAGGCGTATTGCATAACAATAGATACAGCTTGAAGGTTAATCTATCTGCTTTGTTAGGCAATGCATATTAATTAGTAAGTTTTTAGTGGGTTTGCCGTTGGACAAGTTTGGAAGTGTCATGAACTCCTGTCCTAAAAGCCTATCCCACAATATGCATATTGTATTGTGGGAAGGAATTTTTGAACAAATTAACTTCAGACAGATAAACCTATTTTTTCATTAAATATATCTTTTACAAGTTTGCACAATCTTGCCTGGCTGGAACAATATATCTGGACCATTCTTGAGTTTCCTGATCACCAAAATCGTTTCTAGGCATAGGAAAGTAAAATCACTTCCAATTTTTAAGACCTCTGTTATTCAGTAAAATTCTGAACATTGCTAGGGAATTTGTGATACTTGAATGGGAAATGACATATTCAGTTGGCTCTTCAAATAAAAGGTAAACTACTCATTGAGGAGCATATGAGGTGTTACATATACCAGCCCTGCAGGTTCTGAGTAATTAGTTTTCTCAAGTTATTTTTGATTCACAATATTCAAGTCACATCCATTTCCTGTAGGGTACACAGGGAGAACATGCTCCTTGGTATTATTGAACTCTCAAAAGTAACGACACACTTTTAACTAATATCAATTAATTTGACGATTAAAAACAATGTGTTTCTAGAGAGTATTCCTCTGAATTTTTTCCTGCACAAATTCTTAACAAAAAATAAACTTAAAAGTTACGTAAATTGAAAGATTGTTTATGAAATAAAGCAAAACAACTCTACATTTTATTAATCAATATTAAGAATATTGTTTTCTTTCTGGAAAATATTTCTTGCTGTTAGAATCAGCACAAAAGTAATTGAACAATTCTCAAATGGGCTATTGCCGTTGAATCCATACCCCCTATGGATCACACGGTCTTAATCTCCCACACAGGGAGTGTCAATTTCAGGTAACTCTGTTTGAATTTCACACTCCCTTTGTGGAACATTACGGTCATGTCTTCATTAGGGGGTGTATGGATTTCAACTGGAATAGCTCAATATAATGACCTACTTTAAAACTTGAGGCTGTGTAGCACAGAGGTTTGACTTATCAAATACTAATGGTAAAAAGTAAACAAAATTGTATTGTTTGTGTTAGAATAATTATAAGATTGTTGTTTTCACCTTGTGCTGGCTCATGCCATGTTCAAATCTGTAGTAGATATTCATTATCTTGAATGGATGGTATAATTGATTACTTCATAAACTGGTTATCTTTAGTAGAAGGTAATTCTGTCGCCTGATTGTCAGCATGTAATTTCAGCAAATAAAATTTATCAAATGCTATCTTCAGTAGATAGCACATTCAAAAAAATCCATATCATGATATCTTCAGTAGATATCACATTCTAATTTGTCTATTGTGCTGTCTTCAGTAGATAGCAGCTGCCCATAACATAGAGTTGGCTATAACAGGCTATCTTTAGTAGCTAACACATTAAAAATGTCCATAACATGCTATCTTCAGCAGATAACATATTTAAAGTGCCCATAACATGCTATCTTTCTGTAGATAATACATTCAAAATTGTTCATAACATGCTATATTCAGTATATAGCACATTCAAAAGTGTCCACGAAATTTCCATATTTATGCTGTCTTCAGTATATTATATTGTCCATAATGTGCTATATTCAGAAGATAACACATTCAATGTCCATAACATGCTATCTTCAGTAGATAGCACATTCAAAATTGTCCATAACCTGCTATCTTAAGTAACAATTAAGCACGTTCAAAATTGTCCATAACATGCTACCTTAAGTAGATAGCACATTCAAAATTGTCCAAATCATGCTATCTTTGGTAGATAGCACATTCAAAATTGTCCATAACATGCTATCTTTAGTAGATTGCACATTTAAATTCTCTGCAACATGCTACTTTCCGTAGATACCACATGTAAAGTTGTCTTTAACATGCTATCCTTAGTAGATAGCACATTCAAAACTGCCCATAACATGGAATTTTCAGTAGATAGCATATTCAAAATTGTCCATAACATGTTATCTTCAATAGATAACACATTCAAAATTGTCTATAAGATTTTATATTTTGTAGATAGCCCATTCAAAGTTGTCCATTACATGCTATCTTTAGTAGATAGCACATTAAAAATTGTCTATAACATTTTATCTTCAGTAGGTAGCACATTCAAAAATTGTCCATTACATGCTATCTTTAGTAGGTAGCACATTCAAAATTGTCCATAACATGCTATCTTCAGTAGATAGCACATTCAAAAATTGTCCATTACATGCTATCTTTAGTAGATAGCACATTCAAAAATTGTCCATTACATGCTATCTTTAGTAGGTAGCACATTCAAAATTGTCCATAACATGCTATCTTCAGTAGATAGCACATTCAAAAATTGTCCATTACATGCTATCTTTAGTAGGTAGCATATTCAAAATTGTCCATAACATGCTATCTTCAGTAGATAGCACATTCAAAATTGTCCATGTGCTATATCTTCTATGGTTACTTCTGAATGAAACATGAATTTCAAAACATTTTGACAATTACATATTTCTGATAACATTTTCCATATCATGCTATCTTCAGTAGATAGCACATTCAAAAATTGTCCATAACATGCTATCTTCAATAGGTAGCATATTCAAAATTTTCCATAACATGCTATCTTCAATAGGTAGCATATTCAAAATTGTCCATAACATGCTATCTTCAGTAAAAATTGTCTATAACATTTTATCTTTAGTAGGTAGCCTATTCAAAACATATTTCTGATAATACAACCAATCATGTTTTGTAGGTTAAGCTGACAGATAAAGCATTATTCCATAAAGGATAAAACTTGCATTGACGCTAGCACAAACACTCTGCGGTTTAATTTAAGCCACTCTTATCTCATCATGTTCTCCTTCGACACCACACATGCCATTGGCTAAATTGGATTGAAATTTTGTTCTTACGAATCATATGCTCATATCTATGAATCAATATGCTGAATTGATCTTCGGTGCCTCAAAAGGTTGGGAACAATTCTTTTGTCAATTTTAATTAGAAAGAAAAGTAAAACCCTTCTAGTGATTCTATGACTCAAGCACATAACTAAGAACATGAAAATGAAGTATGATATGTTGCTGGTATCTTAAATCCCACTTTGGTGTCCATAGACTCCTACTAACGGTAACTGTAAGCTCAGGGTAAGCCATGGATCTGAGTCTGGGATCATACACTACCTACTTGGGATTCACAGCAAAAGCCTATAGAAGCATATGGGTTTCGGCACTGTTAACATATTTCCTTCTTCTGGCATAGAAAACTATGATAGGATTTCAGTGTGGGATTTAGAAAAGTGATAAAGGGTATGCAGAATATAGAATAGAAGATATGCAGCTGGATAAGCGATAATAGAAAGGGGTTGACAAGTGCCAAGTATTGTATGATCAAAACATCCCAATAGTAATCAAATATGGTTTACTTATATACATATTCCATCATGCTTGTGCAATAAAATGTGTATCGGAGATAAAAATGAAATAGCAACTCAGATTGAGTGTGTGTGTGGGGCACTTTTTATACACGCAGTTAATCAAGAATATACATAATTATGAGAAATTATGGTGTAGGGATGGACTAGCACACATGAATTGCAGTTATACAAACTTGTTGAACAGTGTTATTATATCAAAAATAAGACACTCATCCAAAACTGGTGTATCACTCTCCATGCTCACCTGTGTTGGTGTGTATACATGGTTGCCATCAAACATGGATGATTTGGAACTTAAAATTCCAACTGTGGGACAATACCGCAAGCAGGGACCATCCCCATTTACCTATGGTATAAGCACCTAACTGCAAACAGCTTAATTATGCATTTGATATTGTGTCCTCTATTGTTAATATAAAAATCAGTCCTTTGTTAAAATCCAAACAAATTGTGTATTTAACGGTTTAACATGTCTGGTTAGGCACAGAAAATCAGAAAAAACATGTCCGCATTTGGATAGTTAAGTTCAGGGTCCCCGTTTGCCAGCAAACACCTGTAGATATGGTAGGGGTGTGTGTGGCGTGTGTGTGTGTGGGGGCGTGTGCGTTTGTAAATGCTTTCAAACGAGGATCTACATATGGATACACACCATAAAATGAGGACACACCTCCAAACGAGGACGTCCTCGGTTTGAAACTATGACCAGGATGACGTAAATGATGCAAATATGCATATAAGATAGGTCCCCATAGGGGGTATAGGACGGTCTCAGTTGGATAGTAAGTTGTCTGGTGTGTTTGTGTGAGGTCCACGGTGTGTCGATTAAAAACGGGTGTGTAAGTCCTTGGTTGTGTTGGAGGGTTCTGTGTAAGCAAAGTATATGAACCATCTATTCTTCTGCTGCTTGTCACAACACATTACTTGCACTTTAATGTTGTGACTTTCATTATAGTCAACAAATCTAAAATCTAAACATTCATCAAACATACATGGAAAGCATCGTAGCTGCAATTCCCTCGTTATGTTGGCCAGATAGAGCAGCATGTCGCAGCAAATCAGAAATGAAAATTGAAAATCAAATGAGGCATATGACATGTCTGGCAAAACATTTTAACACATGAAAGCACGACAGGTGAATGAATGGCCATGCACTCATGTATTCAGGTTGCCTCTTGTGAATGAGGTCTCTTACTTTCTGATGTTTGAAAACCTAATAAAATGTCGGAAATTAAGCAGCTGACTGGCTGACACATTTCTCACATTGAGAGTGAAGATTATTTGATGTTGAAGCTAGAGTTATCATCATAAAGTATCACTGCTCATGTTTAAGCTCACCACCCAGCTTCAAAGGGCTAAATACCTACTGATATTATGTACATGTTGTGTATGGTTTTCCCCAGTGGCGGATTTAAGCTGTCAGCAAGTCAGCAAGTGCTGACAAGGCCCCCCTCTTATTTTGGCCAAAGGGCCCCCCTGCTTTTTTTTTTTTTTTTTTTTTTTTTTGCTTTAATTGTTTTCTGCAAGGTTCAAAGGTCCGGTGGGTAGAATAGTACTGAAAAGGTTATAGATGCCCGTGCATGCAAGAGGACATTCTATTCATGCCTGCATTTATGATTCTTGAAAAGTTTCATTAAATTTTGCCCGTTTTGTTCACAGCAAGAGATCAAAAGTCAAGGGCCCTAGCTGCCCAAATTTAATATTTGGGAATACAATTTCTATAGAATCAGGACTACGAATTGGTGCATTACACATTCTCAAAATACAAGTAGGTCATCTAGTATGGGTCCAGGGCCCCCAATGTTAGATATAAGTGTAGGGGGCCTATCATCAATTAAAGCTGGCTCTAAAACTACAAAGGACCCCGTATGTGGACCGTGATGCACTTAAGCCTGAAGGTCTTTCCCCTTAGATCCCGGGCCTTAGATATGAATTTTGCCAATTTTGGCCCGGATATCCAAGATCAAGAGTTCCCGGGGGCCCAAATGTCAATACAAAGGGCCTGTCGTTTCTCAATAACTATTTATGAGTTCCAAAGGTCAAATATTATCGGTCCCCGGGGCCTAAAATGTTTTTAAAAAGTAATTTAAAGCAATAACAGTTCATGGTTCAGCACTTGGGCAGTGTACCTTTACATGGGCATGTGAGCCTCATAATGTCAAATATTATTGGGTACAGAGCCCGAATGAGCCCAGACCCAGGGCCCCCAAAATGTGCCTCCCTCCCAATTGCCCTGTGCACCTTCCTTTTTAGACCTAAAACACTGCATGTTTTGGGCCAAAATAGGGTAAAATTGCATAATTTTGCCCGCGCAAAGCGCGCACTGGCCCTATCATCATCATCATCAGCCCATGTCATCCCACTGCTGGGTAAAAGCCTCTCCCAAATTCTGCCAATTTCTCCTGTCTCCTGCAATTCCTGTCCAGGCTGTTGTTCCCAGGTAGCTGACCAGCTCGTCTCTCCATCTAGCTCGAGGTCTTCCTCTTTTCCTTACTCCATACAACGGTTGCCACTCTGTTGTGAGCTGACTCCATCTTTCATCTGTTATCCTACTCAGATGTCCAGCCCACCTCCATTTAATTCTTTTTACTGTTGTTAACACATCCTGGCCCTATATTATAGCAAAATTCACCTCTATTTTTTCCATGCTTCACGTTACCCGTGGTAAAATCGAAAACAAAATATGCCCGACTCTCTCTAAATTGTTGTGCTTCTGCTGCAATCTTATACGTAAATCAAATTAAACTAAGCCACTTGAGTGCATATATGCCTTCCTTACAGTGAGTTTCGGGCCCTCCAAATTTGGCGGGGGCGGCCCCCAAAAAGGCAAATCTGGCCCTAAGGTGCATAGGCGTAGATCCGGGGGTGTGGGGATGGGGATAAATCCCCCCCTTGTACCATATTTTAACAGTTTAGTTTCAAAATGGCAACATTTTTCGGGCGTTTCGCACGCATTTGTGTCATAAACTTAATTTGTCGTCAAAAAGTCCTGGATTTCTGCATTACCAACGTATTGGCTTCAGTATTCCTTGAGATCAGATTATGACCATTAATCTGGGATTTTGCTTGCTTCTTGACTATCAAGCAAAAACAGAAAAGGAAATATTCCTTGTTCTTTAGTACCGTTTAAACACTCACAAATCTGATAAATCCTCGAATTGGGTATAGAATAGTGTGAAATTGCACATTTTCGCGCCCTTCGCGCGAAATTTACCGAAATAATATAGTCCTACATCAACTTTTACTTCAAAACGTATGAAATGGAATGAATGTTTGCGCACTACGCGCACGTATCTCATAACATTGGGCCGAATGATCACTATCAAATTTTGTTCTTACTCTCCTCCCGACAAAACTTCAGGTATACGTTCCTGATTTCAACTCTTTACCATTGGGCCCCCAGGATATTTTGCTGACAGGGCCCTTTTCCTTAAATCCGCCTCTGGTTTTCCCTGTAGTTTTTCTGTGTGTTTGTAACTAGTGATGTCCTTTTTCCTTTATCTTGCTATTTTCTTTCCACTCCTCTTCAAAATCATTAAGATTGAAGATGTGGGATGCTGTGATGTGATGGAAATTTTGCGCGCGATGAGAGTTGAATTATGCTCAACTTCGCATTGCGTTGCGATATCGCAGCCATGCACGTTTGTGATTGGCTACTGCCAAATCAAGGTCGGCAGAATGAGCACAAAAGGAGATGCAGACCCCACATGTTTCAAAATATCGCAGCATCGTGCGATGAAATTGAAATGTACGTTTAAATTTTATCAAAAAGCATCACATTGCGCTGCGATATGGAGTCCGAATGGGACTTAAATGGCCGAATATGTAGCCCACTCCTTTATTCCCTATAGAGTTGGCTTATGCCTAAAGATGGGCTTAGGCTTGAGAGGTTATATAAGGTTTAGGATAAGGTTTGGATCCACACCCATCAATTTCAAGCCTCTTTAGATCTGAATTTTGCTCTCAGCAATACAGGGAGTTGAAAAAGTGCATTTATGCCCCCTCAGAAGTGGAATTTATTAGAAAAGAAAGAGAGTCAATATGGAATGATAGAGCCTCAAGTATAGAATAAATCACATTTTAATTCCATATATTTCAACAGTTTTATGTTTAAAACACATCCTTATTCATTTGTTCATTTGATCGTTTGTTCGTTCATTCATTTATTGATTTGTTTGTTTATTTAGTTATTTATTTATTTATATATTTATTAATTTATTAATTTATTTATTTATTGTATAAGAAACCAGCTGGTGGCAAAAAGCTGAAAGGCACTAGCCTCTAAAAGCAATGTCATCAATATATATACATCAGAAGTTTACACAATATGCAAAAATACAAAAAAAACCCACAATAAATTATATGCATAACAATTTATTGGCAATTTTCATTGCATTTTTATGATATGCGGGATGGTGGAGTGAATTGGTACCCAAAAGGCTAGAGCAAATTGTGTAATATCTAAAAAGGGCTATCAAGATGCAAGACTACAAAATGGCATTTCCCGAAGGACATAAGAGATGGCCTACGTTGTGCCAGCTTGACGTAAACCAGGGATTATTATGGGTCATTGTCAAGTTCCTATATTTAAAATAAACACACAAACAAACAGTGAAACACTACTTTATTTTGTGAGGAATGCAATTTTCTGAGCAGACCAATTCACAAATTTCATTAAAAAATTATATTTGCATTTGAGGTTTGGAAGTGACACTGAATTTCAGATTTTTTTGAAATCTAGTCCCTGCAAAAATAATGGTCACCAGTAATTTGCAAAATAATTAAAATTTTTGGCACAACATTTTTTTTCATGCCAGTAAAGCACCAATGACCTTTCTCATTCTTATTCAAATAATCCCACAGGAGTGACAGAATTATCTCTATGAATGTGAAAAATCAAGAATCTCACTTTGATTAAACAAGAGTGTGGGCTGCCTTAAGATGCTTTGATCAAATGCTGAAACATGATTTGACCAGGGTTACTAAAACTATGATGTGGTAGCTACCCCAGTCTGATGGTTGAAGGGGTCAGTGGTTCAAAACATAGTGGACAAAACAACTTTTCTCTTTCATTTTTTTTCTTCCTTCATTTTTTCTTCCCTTCCACTTAGGCAAAAAGCAGAAAAGTGTTGATTATGAGAAAAATGTGTTGACTCTCTGACTTTCTGGTGATTTGGACTGCGAATAAGCCCAATCGCTATTGTAACTTCCGGTTTTTTTAGGACACTTTGACCTCTGATATATCGGGAAAATTGCTGTAATTATTATTAATTTATTTATTATTGTCATAATATTATCTTTAAATATATTTAAATAACTAATTTATTCAATAATAATGTTTTTTGGGGTTTCTTTTTATTCTTGTAAAACATTTTAGATTATATTTTGTACGCACAAAAACCAATTTTTCTGAATTTTCTCAATAGGTCAGAGGGCAAAGTGTCCCCAAACTGCAAAAACTGTCCCACAAGGCATTACAAACTTCCAGTGCCGATTTGGCTTATTGTACTAAAAATTGTTGGCAACTCCAGTTTTGAGAGTACAAACAGTTAAACTATGTAGGCCCTATACCTAACAATTTACGAAATTGAAAGATTAAATGACACACAGCATTGCCAACTGATTTTGTTTCACACATTCAATAATTTCACATCAGTGATCGTTCATTAATTTGTTTGTCTGTTCCTTCCTTCATTCACTCATTAATTTATTCATTCAGTTATTTTCATTCAATTGAATACCTGAGTGGAAGAAGGGCACCACTCCATCAACACAATATTTGGAAATGTTTTAAGAGACAGACTGTTTTCATCTTCAGGGGACCTTTAGTACTTTTACATGAACATACATAATATGATATATGTTGCAATGGCAACGGTACAAGTCTTTTAAAATATGTGACTCCTCGCCACAACTGAGCCCGGATGTCACCAATCATCATTTTTGAGATATTCAACCAAAATATTCTGCTTGAAATTAGCTTTAAAATGATGTATATCATGTCTATAGTACTTGACATTTAAGTAGTGAAAATCAATAAAACAGTCAATAAATCCTTTCTTTCCTATTGTTTATTGTTAAGTTCGATGGAGCATATCTCAATAGTGGCACTGGCGACATCCGGGCTCAGTTGTGGCGAGGAGTCACATATGATAAACTAATTTTTGTAAAATAGAATTGGACACTTCCATATTATTGTTTGAGTGCTGCATAAAAGTCTGGTGAAAAATGTGTTTCAAAAGTTTATATAAACAGAAATGAACATTTTGTATCCACTTATAATAGCAACATAATGGTTCATTTCTGGACCTTCAGACATGATATTGGGATGGTGGTACATGTAGCCCATGAGTAGTATCACATGGGTACAGATGAGTAATCATCTTCCTTATTCTGAGCAAAAGTATTTGGTAGTGTTTTATGTCAAGATATATAAAGGCAATTACAGCTTATGGTAAAGCAGACTGGTTGGTGCTTAGATGTTAACCTCCTTTTTGAATCTGGCCCGTTTTCGTTTTACAATTTCTTGAATGTGAGGCGGTAGTGCAACCCATGTGTGGGCTGTAGATAGAATGAAGGACTGATGTAAAACCTTTCCAAGGGCTCTGTTTAGATATCCAAACCCACATGAGAATCAACTAAATTGATATTAAGGGCGTTGGCTCTAACCTATTAGGCCTTGTTACGTAAATAAGACAATTTCACGCTCCATGACTTTCACGCTGAATCTCGGAGCCTCTTCCTTTGTTGTGCTAAATCCTTTCCCTATTTTCTGTGCATGAGGTCGTTCCTATACAGGTGAATGCACATGAAAAGAGTGTATCGCACAAGTTTAACGTGCAATGTAAATATCGTGATAGTTGTGTCAAGAAATATAATGAAAAAATCTGAAATTTGTCACATCAAGGAACATAGCCAGGTGTACACTCTATTTTAATTCACTACCCCTGATGCTGCCCCTACCATATACCCATACCTAACACCCCTTGTTTATAGCATATTGACATTCAAATGGCTTACCACTCCAATTGTTTATAATAAAATCATCTTAACACATCCACAGACTTGCCATGATGATAACACAAAGCAGCCAATGGTCTTGAGAACCTCCTCATCTAAGAGAATTTTAATTTCTTTTGATAGGAAGAAAGTAATCTGTGCCCTTATATAAATTGTGTGACCCCATTTAAGTGAACGAGTCTCCTGATAACAATTTCATTAAAAAGAATAATCTAGGCTTGTGTGAGTTGATGATTCTGAGAGCATATTGAAAAAAGAGGTTTTCACACTTAATCGGGAAGTTTGCATATGGAGAGTTTTATCATATTGGAGTTATAGCTATGCTTATAACTTGACGATTCTAGAGCATATTGGAAAAAAGGTCCTCTCTCTTACAATCCAGTATGGTGTGTTTGTATAGTATTAATATAAATGGAGTTATATAGCAGCTATGTTAATGTTAATTGTGACTTGATGCATCTAGAGCATATTGATAAAAAAAAGGTCTTCTCATTCATAACTTGGAATGTGAGTTTGTATTTATCCACATAAAGTTATATCTACATTATTGTGACTTTAATCATTTTTAGAGCAGCCTCTTCATATTTTGGTCTTTGTGTAGTATAATAGTTATATCAAAATCAAGTTTACCACTTACACTATGAATGCAATGCTGTATTGATTAGAAGTGAACCATTTAAAATGCTGTCTACTAAAGATAGCAATTCACATATCATTTCAAATACAATACCTATTGAATATGCTAGATTTATACACTATTTTAATTTTAAAAATGTTGATACCTAAAAAAAACGAACTATACTTTGAGCATGAGAATGCAATTAAACCTTTCTCTTAGAAGGTAGGTGTGCTATAAGCTGTGTATCAACCACCATGTACTGTATGACTATGCTGCCATTGTGTGAAACCATACTCTACACCTGAGCAGTGTTGTGGTGTCATATGGGGCACAGGAGCACATACCCCTCCCCCATCGGTTTGAAAATTTAGAAAATCCCATATGTGACATGTCATGTCAAAAGGAGACACTTTTGGGCAGGTTATCAATTTTGAGGTTTTTACATATCTTAAATATAGAGACATTTTGCTCCACAACACCGTTTTCCCCAAAGAAATCGGACATTCCTAAGAGAAGATATTGAGTTCGTAAGTTATGGTATTATAAAATTGGAAATTGAGATATCAGCCTTTAAAATATTATTGACAATGTTGAGGGTAGGAATTACCTTTAAAAATGTCTCAAAAAATACAAGATACCAGTTATATTTTGGTCTGACACTATCAGACAATATTTTTAACATTAATAATAACATCACATATTCTTAACAAACTCAAATTGGGAAAAAATCACCTCCGGGCAGATTTTTGGCTATTTCTCCATTTACGATCCTGCCCAAAAGTGTCTCCTTTTGACATGACACGTCACATAATGAGAATTGCCGAAAAAACGGCTTGTGCCCACCTTCAAGCCTGGTGCCTCCCATCAGACCCAGTGCCCCCAATCATGGTCGGTGCCCCCCCCCCCCCCCATGGGATGACTCGTGCTATGCCACTGTGCCCGAAACCAAGGCCATCCAGCAGATGTGAGTATCTTAAGCTAGATTTACATGGATTGTAAATACCCACAGCCAATGTAATTAGGGTGTGGCCAACCACACCCCAAGTGGCCGCAGCCACTGCCAATGGTTTTACTATGTGCCAAAGTAACTGCTCTGTATAGAGAGGTTTTAAAATACAGTGTATCATATGATAAGAATGCTTACTCATTACGTGCCTCATCTGTTTATCCCTGTGGTGGTGCACTACAACAGGAAGAATTAATTGCTTTATTTCATGAAAGACATTTACACTGACATCAAAAATTATCAAACATAATTAGACATGGTATGTACAAAATATATATTCTCTACAGCTATCTCCAAATTTTTAAAAAATCCAAATATTGCAATGTTCTAATAGTGGGAATAAGTCACAATCTGCGCTATTCCAGTTGAAATCTATACACCCCTTATGGAACATCAACATCACCTTAATCTCAAACACAGGGGTGTATATTTGAAATGGAGTCCTCCATTCAGGTAATCACATTAAAAATCTCACTCCCTGTGTGGAAGATTTAGGTTATGTCTTCCATAGAGGGTGTATGGATTGCACCTGGAATAGTCCACTTTAATATGCTGTCTACTGATGACAGCATGTTATGGATGGTTCCATAATTATTCAATCCATATGCTAGATTTGTCTACAGTGGCAGCACCAAGGGGCATGCCATCTTCCCCCAAAAAAATCAACAACTTTGGCCACTACCACCACCCCCCAAAAAAAACTTTGGCCACTCACCCACAGTTAGAAGGAAATGTCACAGAAAACCAAGTTTGGGCAAAAAATGGCAAATTTTCTGATTTTATAACCCCAGATTTCCCCCCCCCCCTTATGTCCCTTCCTCCCTGGAAAAATATCCTGGTGCTGCCACATCTCAACTATCTTTTACAGGACATAATAGTGAATAGTCAAAACAACAAAAACAAAATCCTATACCCGATTCTCTTACTCCATGGCTATTTAAGCATATTGTAGTCTGTTAAATGGCCAAGAATATTAAATGAAATTGTTTTTGCTCAACTGACGACCCAATTCTCTTAGCTATCAGCTAGCTATTAGGATAACAAAGAAATCTAGAAAATTGCAAAATGCTTTCAAGAAATGGTTCAATCAGTGAGGGGCACTAATGCATGTCCATTGAGAATTATGCAAGATATCTGTGTGATGTGAATTGCACATCTAGATCTATTATGAAAATTGAATTCCAGCACTATACTACTATGGCTTATTTTCTAAGAAAATTGCATAAAATAATTGTATAATATTGAGAAATCATGAAATCCATTCATGTAAGGAGAATTATATTATTGCTGAGAGCTTGTATCTCAAAAGACCTCATAAACCAACATGGTATAAATGTCAGTTATACATTAAGAGTATAGCAGATGAAAGGGAATGGGTGTATAGACCATTCTTAAGCCTGCTTTACCTTGGGGATAAAATACTGCTCCCAAAACCGGAAAATGCAGCAAGCAGCAAATGAAACATAGCCCAATCCTAATCCTTTTGTTAGCTGCAAAGTCAATTTTTAATATTTGGGCAAATTTTGGAAATAACGACCAAAAACATGCATTTTTTTCGTGTCCTTTTTCCCTCAAATCATAAAAATATTACATTTAACTTTTATTGCCAGTTAGAACTAAAAGGATAAGGATTTAGCTATGTTTCCTTTAGACTTCTCCGTAGTCCACTTGCCCATTTTGCATACTCTGGCTATTATGCTGGTTTCATACTTTCTGCCGCTTGCCGCTGAGCGGCATGACACTTCATCATGCCTCTTGTACTTTTCTGCAAGCAAAGCGGCACACCGCTGAGCGGCAGCGGCATGACTCTGAAAGCTACTCTTGCTGCTCAGCACTGCTCCAAAATCATATTTTGTTGTTATACGTCAGAGCAGCACCGCTCCGAGTTGACTTGAATTCAACTCCCAGCGGTGCTGCCGCGGCGGCAAAGCGGTGGAGTGATCAATATATCGGCTTGCCGCTGGTCACCGCTAGCATTTTTGGTGAGATTGCGCAGTGAAGTAAAATCATCTTCAGAGCGGCAAAGCGGCAAGCGGCAGGAAAGTATGAAACCAGCATTACATTTAAGCATAAAACGCTGATTTGTATTAATTTGTGTGCAATTGATAGATTTTCACATCTGATATTTTCAGTCACCGTACTCCCTCTGTTTGTTAGCTTCCCAAGTGGACTACTTACTTTGACTTGCGGTTAACATTTTTAACACGGGACTCTATGGAGAGTTAGGCCAATTTCTGGCCTAATTAATTTCAGAACCACAAATTTAATAGCAAACAAAAATCTTGTGGGTCCATAGGCTTTAATGTGAGGAACTGTGAATAAAACAAAGTGCAAACTTGTCCAGTTATGCAAAATTAGCAACAAATTGGTACCGTTAAAATATAGCATTATAGTACTTATACACCCCATCTTAATCATCAACACTTCTTACAGTAGGAGTCAGTTTTGATTGAGATTTGTTGACATATAAGACATCCATAAGAAAAAAAGAGAGTAAAATTCAATGAATATCACTGGGTATCACACTCAAATACTCAGTGAATGGCTTCAAATATGATAAAAGAACGGTGTTTATATTTTTATCTTAAATATGTGATGCAATTGCAATGAGTTATTTGTCACAAGATTTCATTTTTCTTTTCATTTCATACTTTTGCCGATGTAACAGACTACAATATGCTAACAACTATCAATATTGGACTTATAGATCCTGTGATATGTATATCAACACATCACAAAATGCAAAGAACAAAACTCAAAAATAGAGCCAATAATTTATTTCACATTTTGAAACCATGTTTGTTTCAATAACACATATATTGTTGCCATGGTAACTCTTTGAATGGAAAGAGATGAAATTGTTACAAACAAAAATAATACACAGCTTTTGCCAATTATCTAGCAAAGAGCATTTGTATTAATTGAAAGTTGCATCTTCAGCAGACAGCGGTGCAGTGATAATTCTCTGCAGTATAATAGTCCATAAGACAGATTAACCATCATCTACTGTAGACGCCAGTCAATCTTGTTAAAATGCTCCAGGTTATAGCGAAAAAAAGTTGTGTAGTAGTGATTAAAAAAATTATTTTATATACAACAAGCCTACTTATGAATATGGATGTGTGTGTATTTTGAAGATCTTTGTACAGGGTGTCCCAGAATGATTTGTACCGTGTTTGCCAAAATTACTAAAAATAGAAGACGGGCAGTGTATCTATTTTTGATACCAACATTATAATGTTGGACATGTCTCCTACTTATTCTGTTAATTTCAGCACGCTACCTTTATTTGTTTTGGCGTGACATGCAATAATGTAAAATCGATGAAAAACGACTCGCATACCTTTGAAAAATGGCACGATACGATTAAATGAAGAACGTGGGATGTTTGGCACAGCATTTCGACGACAACTACTGTTGGGGTTGCGCCTTAAAGCTTGCGGACAGCTGCAATGTTCGCTCTAGTTCTTACAGTCTTTACGGAGCACCTGAAGCTTCACTCTGCCGATTCCCGACAGTTCCGTGCTCGTCAAACTTCTTTACGTTATACACTATCGTCTAATGAATCTTCTTTGCGTCTCAACATAGCTGCCGGTTTGCCAGTAAGTTTTTGAAAGAAATCCACGCTGCTGTACAGTAAATTGAGGAGCCGTCTTTTCTGTACCACAACCAGTTCGATCTCTGCAAGCATTTCAAATGACATGGACCTCACACACCACAATAACTATATTTAAAACTACCGCCAACGAGAGAATGGGATTAGGCCACAAATCCTTAATTCCATATAATGATTGCTTCGTAACGTCATAAATAATAGATAGATATCGGCTATTTAGTGGAAATATGAACAGGGCACAACTAAAATACCTGCATAACTTTTTCCAAATAACTTTTTGCTGTCCGGTTAGTAATCTTACAGATTTTCAAAATAGATTGCGTTGTCAAAACTTAGAATTCACCATTTTTACGCAATCTTCTATAACTTCTACTAGAAACGTCCAATTTTTAAAATCTAAAAAATCTGATAAAGCTAAATATATGTAGAACTTAAAATGCAAAACAATATGACCATTCAACATTCCCTTCATACCTAACAAATTCCATCTTTCCCGGTATAGATCATTCTGGGACACCCTGTAGAACAAATTTACCATATTGCTTTAAAATTGAAAATAACAGACATTTAGGTTATGTTATCATTCTATTTCTTGATATATGTGACCGTACAGCATGAATGAGCCGTAAATTCCCTAAATTGTATTCTGAGTTACAGTGTAAAATGTGTATGAAGATCATATTCATCGGTAACTCAAGCTGGCGCAACATCTATCTCATTTTGATAGTCAAACACCAATCAATAATCCTATTGTTGAAGTGGATAATAAGCTTCTACCTTAGATGGCTATAGAATTTTTAATAGCTCTGGTCTTTGTTTGCTTTTGCTAAATCCTGTTCAAGTGGTGGGTTACCAGGCATTGTATTTTGTATAGGTATGTATAACCAACAAATTATTTAACATTGAGAGAACTTTCTTAAACCTTGTTGACTTGGGGATGATTTGAAATGACCGCCAATTATGACTGTTTGATATTTATTGCCAGCAATGTGGAAAAAGAGACACATGTAGAAACGAAAAAAGCTACCCATTTTGTTGAAGGAGCAAAGTTTAACAAACCATAACCCCGCTTCTGGATATCATTTGAAGTCAAATGATATACCATTTTAAAGCTTATGATGTATATTTTCTAAACACGAAATAAAACAAAATTGACCGGGAGAGGAATTTCCAGCTCATTCGCCGTGTACAGTCACATATATGCAGATGGAGGTTCACTCCTAAAAAGAAAAAAGCAAGAACCCCACTCACCCACCTTTCTGTGCATAAATCATGAGGGTGTGTGTGAATGGATGGGGGATGTATCCTAGATGATGGGGTGGCCTGTGTAATCCTCCCTCACTTTGTACATAAGTATATGTAACAAAGAGCACTTTTCCTGTTACATTTTTTGATACTTTATTACTTAATTTAAGTAATAAAGTAAAGTATTCTATTAGTTTGAAAACTCCCAGGAGAAAATTCAACAAAGGAATTAATTGCCTCACAGCACCTCTGGTAGTCAAAAGTTTCCCCAGCCCATAGAGACCCTCCGCTTTGATTACACTTTGACGACTGTGATACACACGAAAAGACTGCTGTTAGCAAAACGTGAATCCATTTTCGACAAAGCCTATCATTTTACATTATTAGAAAGATGAAACAGAGACAACATAATACATATAGGGGATGCTTAAATGAGTACAGTGATTATTACACTTGCATCTCCCAGAAACCTAACTCACTTCTGACACTCCCAAATTGCACAAGGAGCTTGAGTAACCTGGAGGGTACCCCATTTTAAGAGTCTAAGTTATAGAAGATAATAATTTCAAATAAGGGTGTCAAAATCACATATTTTCATAGTTTGAATAAGTTTTCTTTCCTTTTTTTTTCAGAGTTTTTTCCATGGTATCTGGGGCATGCATGCCTACCAATTCTACTCCTGTAAAATGTAGGCCATGCTAGTGAAATGAAAAAGTAATCAATCCTCCCCCAAGGTTTTCTCCAAAGACAATTATTCTGTCTACAATAAAAGTGTCACTGTTTTGTAGCCATGATAAAGTATGTTCTATATAAACCATACCCCTTAGCAATATTTCCTTTTAACTAGTACCTTCTCAAGAAAAAGAAGTTCTACAACCAATCACAATGTTTAAGAAAAATGTATGCACCATTTTTGGGAAAAAGTTATGAACAAGATACATGAAAACTGGAACATCACCAATAAAGACACTTGTGTAGCAGGTAAACAGGAATAATAACATAAGCAAACTATGCAGTAGTGTAGGGGTGGGTGCATAGCATAGGCGTAAATTCCGGTGGGGATGGGGGATGCATCTCCCAAAGGGACAGGTGGTCCATAAATCATCCCCCAATGTGTTTTGGACCACATTTACAGCATATTTGACCATTTTAGGTTAAAAATGGCAAAAATTTCCATGTGCATATGTACAGTGAGACTAGATTCTCCCTACTCCCTACATATAGGGGATGCTTAAATTAGTACAGTGATTATTACACTTGCATCTCCCAGAAACCTAACTCACTTCTGACACTCCCAAATTGCACAAGGAGCTTGAGTAACCTGGAGGGTACCCCATTTTAAGAGTCTAAGTTATAGAAGATAATAATTTCAAATAAGGGTGTCAAAATCACATATTTTCATAGTTTGAATAAGTTTTCTTTCCCTTTTTTTTTTTCAGAGTTTTTTTCCATGGTATCTGGGGCATGCATGCCTACCAATTCTACTCCTGTAAAATGTAGGCCATGCTAGTGAAATGAAAAAGTAATCAATCCTCCCCCAAGGTTTTCTCCAAAGACAATTATTCTGTCTACAATAAAAGTGTCACTGTTTTGTAGCCATGATAAAGTATGTTCTATATAAACCATACCCCTTAGCAATATTTCCTTTTAACTAGTACCTTCTCAAGAAAAAGAAGTTCTACAACCAATCACAATGTTTAAGAAAAATGTATGCACCATTTTTGGGAAAAAGTTATGAACAAGATACATGAAAACTGGAACATCACCAATAAAGACACTTGTGTAGCAGGTAAACAGGAATAATAACATAAGCAAACTATGCAGTAGTGTAGGGGTGGGTGCATAGCATAGGCGTAAATTCGGTGGGGATGGGGATGCATCTCCCAAAGGGACAGGTGGTCCATAAATCATCCCCCAATGTGTTTTGGACCACATTTACAGCATATTTGACCATTTTAGGTTAAAAATGGCAAAAATTTCCATGTGCATATGTACAGTGAGACTAGATTCTCCCTACTTCAGAATTTTTTTACAAAGCCCATCCTACCAATGTTGAAAATAAATCTGCACCATGGGGAGGGGGGGGGCAAGGGGACAGATTCCCCCTGTCAGAAGTCTTGCCCCCTCCCCCATCATGGGCTATCAGGATGGGCTGCAAAAGTACCTAATTTGTTTACAAGTAGCCTACTACGGTTTCCGATTATTTCAATAAGATGAAATCTGCAACCTGTTCTTCCTTTTCACACCTTTAGGAAACAAGAAATTAAATTAAGCTCACTTACCTTCCCAAAAAGATTACGACAGAAACAGAAATTAACAAAATATATAATACCGTCCTGCAGGTGGTTATAATAGATGATAAAATGGGTTTGCTAAGATTGAGAATACTTTATGCAAGTAATGTGAGAATAATTAAGGAAACCAAGCCGTAGTCACAAAAGGCTATAATAGTATCCCTGAATGAAGCAACCTGCCCACAGGTGGGCAATAAGCTTGACGAGATTTCCCACGGTACCTACTTGGTAAAGAAAAGGAGTTGAGCTTAATAGGAACGAAGGCAATGCAAACCCCAGAGATGTGTGGTTTCCATGACAATTGAGACAATGAGATATCTACTGATTTCCTGGTTATCCGTAAATTGATGTGGCCGGGGTATCGGAATAATTTGGCTGCAGATATACTGGGTGTGTATTACGTTTCAAGAAACTTTCAATGCAACATTATGTTGGGTATGCATATAGTGATAGATGTTGAGCTCCGCCAGAAAATGAGTTTCTGACAAAAATGTGTTTGAAGATCATGCCGATTTGTAATCGCGCAACTTGTTTGATCATAAAAGATAAGTGTTTCACATTATCTAGCAATGCTTACAAAATGATTAAGGGGAAGGGTAGGCCTGATAGCAGATTTTGCAATGTACAAAGCCTGCATTCTCACATTACCGAAAATATTACATTTTAGGGCTTGAATGCTTTATAAACAAACCACTCATCAGGCTAGGGAAATGATATTACCTGTTTTGGCTCAATGTTGAAATTATTTTTTATTTACTTAATTTTTTTTATAACATTCGACTGAAGCCGGGTGAGGCTACTAAATTTAAAGTATGCCAACCAAATATGATGGGACAGAGATATGGGAAGAGGTTGTGAAAGGGGTTATGGGAGCAAAGGCTTGGAAATGGGGAATGGGATTGTGAGTAATTAATTATTTAATAAGGATTACATAATGAACAAAACATACCTAGGACACTTTCATAAATGTTCATAAATGTAATATAATATGAACACCTGACACGTGTTCATAAAAAATGTATACTTCTCAATATGTTCAAAATTGTTTTAATAATGTTAGCTTTCTATACCATGTAGGTCATCTACCTCATCATATATGTGACACAATCAAGGGACATGAGTCGGATGTCGCTAGTATTGATTTTGAGCTATTGGCAAAGAAAGTTTTAAAATTCTTTTGTTTCATATTGTTTTGTGCAATTGATAAATTGACCTAACTTCGGAAAAACAAGTCGTATCAAAATGGGGTTTTCAGTTTTTGGAAGCTCTAAATTTACTCTTTAGAAGCATTTGTAAAAGTTATTTTTGACCAGGGTCGACATGTGACTCATTCCTCTTGATCGTGTCACATATATGTGCTTGTCCTTCTTTCTCTTGAATCATTTAAATCATTTCTAAAAACTCACCTTATGAATATTGCTTATGGTTTAAGTTCTTGTTTATCTATTACTTGTTTTCATATATATATGTTGTTGTTTGGTTTCATTGCTTTTTTGGCGAATTTGTGCACGTTAGAAATGTACATTATTATTATCATTAGATCCTACTGTGTGATATTTAATCCTGCTCTTGTATGGCAAATGTTATGAAAATATACATCACTTTCAGATAAATATAGCTTTTTACAGCTGATCTTAAAGGATATCATCATGGTACTTGTTTTATGAAAATAATAATATGCATGGTGCCCAATATTTTTGGGTATGTTGAATTTACTGAGTACACTAACTAATTTACTGGGTGGGCATTTTCCCATTTACCTCCCTATTTAGTGTTAAGCTGAATAACTACAGGGAGCAGACATTATAGAAGGATTATTTCACATGATCTTCAGCCTATCGCAACATATTTTAACCATTAAAAGTTAAATAATTAAAGTTTAAGTATGATGCTGACTCAAATCAATACAGCATGTGCATTGATAACCACATGCTATCTACTGAAGATAGCAAAATTAAGATATGATAATTAAGCAGGGCCTAATTCTTTGCATCTCAATCTTTTAGATGTTTTTAATTGAGTCGCAGGACACATGTAAAAGTTGAAACAAAGGTTCAACATGCAAAATATTATGCCAGTGTTTCCGTATAGAAAACAGAAGAAAAAGGCTGCTCAAAATAATTGAAATTTACTCAATCTCTCCCATTTGTGGTACACTTGCAGGATTTAGTAATGTTAAAACATTACTAATCATGACCAATCCAATTTTAGCCAAAATGATGTAAATTTCTGCTCATTTTAATGCTTAAATGATTTTTTTGAGAATTGAAATGATGGGAGCACAGCCATATAATAAATACTATTTGGTGGTGTGAAATCTGAAAGGTGGGATTAGGGACTCTTGATGTTCAACTTTGTCAAAAAGTTGAACATCAAGCTCATTTGATTAAATTCATACAAGCAATAAACATGAAATACGCAAACACACATGTTACAAACATGTGCTATACTTTTAACAGGGTCATAATAAAATCATTGAGCATGTTGGAAAGGTTACTGTCCAGTCATGCAATGTTTAATACAATTATTGAACTTGCTATGCACCTTTAAATGTGATGTCCCATGTCAAAAGGATCATAAATGGAAATATAGCCAAAAATCTGCCCCGGGTGATTTTTCACAATTGTTGTTGCGAATTTGTGATGCTATTAATGTTTAAAATATTGTCTGATAGTTTCAGATCGAAATATAACTGGCATCTTGTATTTATTTTTTAGACATTTTTCAAGGTAATTCTTACTCTCAACATTGTCAATAATATTTCTATAGTCCAATATCTCAATTTCCAATCTTATTATACCATAACTTACGGACTCAATATCTTCGCTTAGAAATGCTTGATTTCATTAGGGAAAATGGTGTTTTGGAGCAAAATATCTCTATATTTAAGATATGTAAAAACCTCAAAATTGATAACCTGCCCAAAAGTGTCTCCTTTTGACATGACACATCACAAATACCCAAGTTACTACACATGTATCATTACACATATACATGAATAGTTCATCATATATTAGCTGCTCTCATTCAAATTTCAATGTCACAATTTGATCAAGCTACCTAAATTTCCATGGTGTGTGTGCATATGAAGCGCCAACACCGAGGCATGCAACGCCGAATACTACGATGATATCTTTTGGTCATCTTATTTTGGTTACTAGCACTACAGCAAAAAACTGGCAATTTCTGGAGATTACATTATGAATGGATCATATTTTTTGGCGGTTACTGTATGAATGGGTCATATATTTTGTCCTATTTGCTACCATGGGTCAATATTTTTCCCATGTGGCAGTACTATTGTACCAATTTTTGGAGCAAGTAATGAAAATGATGATTAAAATTGGTGCAGGAGAGAAACGGTAAACTATAAATGGATTTTCATTGGCCTAAAAGAAATATCCTGTTAAAGGAGGAGAGTATAAGAGATTGAACTGTACATGAAATAACACACCCTGGTCATAAGTGATAAGTCAACTTCAAGAGAGAGGATTCACTGGCGCTCCAGTGTGCATTTCTTGTCATAATAAAGATCATGTTACTGCTACTACTAAGTATAAGTGATAAATGAAGCATCTTTTATATACAAAAGTGTCCACTGTATACACAAATAAACCTTAATACAACTTGTAATTACTCATAAATCACCCAACTCATCCTAATGCAGCAATAAATCATGTTTGATGAGGTACACACCAACCTATGATGATAATATTTCTAAATCCTAAGCAACATGAAACCAGTCTGTTGACAGCTAATTTCCACTATGTGACTCTATGGTGAAATCAAACCTGCCATTACAAGTTTCCATGTCGTAGATTGGTGACACTATTCTGAAAGGAGGTTCTGAAAAATCATGTTGCATCTGGAAGCTAACTAGGTCAGGATATGCTTGGGAGAGTGTAGAAAGTAACATACACACATACACACAAACATACATACAAACAAATAGATCTGTGGATCAAACATGTTTTCACACTCTCTTTTTTGACTTCTCCGCTTTTATGTTAATAGGTTTCTAACTAAATTACAAGAAGCAAATGGCCCTAGGTGACCTTTGATTCACATCATGACCTCTGGTTTGTGATCTTTGACATAGATTAGATTATTTAATAGGTTCTTCAACTTCTTTAAAAATGAAACATTTTCATATTTGAATGCCAGTTATTCTGCTCACCTAGAATGCATCTCTGTGTATGTGCCACCATCAACTCGCCTCCATAGCATTTAACAACTTTTCAGCAGTTCCTAAGCAGCATATTCCTTCATATTACTTTTACAAAATCCTGCTAAACATGTGAACTCAATACACAATAGAAGTTACATATCCTTGATCCCCCAGAATATATCCCCAACCTATATCCCCAGCACTAGATTTTTGTATGTTAGGTGGGGTTGCCAAACTAAGTGTCAAAAAGACGACGGGAGCTGGACACACTTCATATCGTCAGCTACGCTAAATGCCTAAGTCATTTTTTGTAAATTTGAGAACAAAGAACAAAATGTGGTTCAAGCATGCATCAGTTACCTAATGACCCTAATTATTTTGGATTAGTCCATTTCATTTGTATCATTATCATTTGTTCTTGTGCACAGATTGTTGAATAAATATGTTTAAATGCATGTTTGAACCATATTTTGTACTTTGTACTGAAAATAACGTATGCAATTAGCGTAGCAGGCTGACGATATACACCTGCCAGGCAAGTGTCTTGACCAAAAGTTTATTGAAACCTATTCAGTCACAAACCTTGCTTCACTCCTTCTGGTCTAAATTTTAACAGATACATTTGTAACTATGATTGGAGAATAGGTGCCGGGGAGCAATGATGGGCTATTACAGTTGAATTCATACATCCCCATGGAAGATATGGTGTCACTCATTCAGGTAACCCCATTTGAAATTTACACTCCATTAATCTCCCACACAGGGAGTGTATAGATTTCATATGGAGTCACTCATTCAGGTATAAACCCCATTTGAAATTTACACTCTCTTAATCTCCCACAAAGCAGGGAGTGTAGATTTCATATGGAGTCACTCATTCAGGTAACCCCATTTGAAATTTATGCTCCCTAAATCTCCCACACAGGGAGTGTAGATTTCATATGGAGTCACTCATTTAGGTAATCCCATTTAAAATTTACACTCCCTGTGTGGAAGAGTAAGGCCATGTCTTCCATTGGGGATGTAAGGATTTCATCTGGAACAGCCCAATGCCCCAGTTTCAAAACAGCATAACACTAGCTATGGTCCACCCAACATGATCTCTGAAATCAATTTAAAAAAACACACCAAACTCATCGGTAAAATATCCTAAAATAATCTATTATAGTACTTTGACAAGATGCTTGAAACACAAGAAAATCTATAGACAGCACTGAAAATGAAAACTCACAAGCTAACTTTATAATGAAATCCAAACCAGCATCATAAGTGTGTATGTCAAAGATTGGTGGCATAATTCTCATTAAGTGTGTGTTATTTTATATGCCATCCTGTCATGTTACACCAGGAAGCTAAATAGGGCAGGGTAAAGCAACTTGATGCGCTTGAAGAGAGCATCATCCTACAGTTTTTTCAATCATTGATTTGAAAAAGGGTTCAATTTCACCATGTTTGACTGGATTCCAGATCTGATTTTCACAAGCAAATCTCATGAGGATCAACATAACCTTACCAATATACTGTGAGCAGTAAAAGTATAATCAAATGGACTCAGCCTGCAGCCAATCTAACTGAAAGAAAATGTTCAAAAGAATCCACTGATTACAAGTAACATGTGTTTATTGGTCTGCATACAGGTCTGAGTGGTTTTATAGGCAATAGAAACAAATTAATTAGTAATTTTGCTTGCCAAAACCAGTAAGTTTTTACTTACTAATATTTCGTCCATCTCGTCGGAGGACTTCATCAGATGTGAGCATCTGATCCACTTTCCCGGGAACCTGGCTTCCGGTTGTGAGTAGTCTTACTTCCAGTCTTCAGAAGTGTAGCTACTGGTCCGTGATCGTGTGCTTGGTATGTGGGGGGTTGAAGGTTCGAATCCCAGGGGTGCCAAGTGACTTCTTTGTTCATCTTCTCTCCTTTTTTGTATCTTCTTTAACTTCCGATATCATAAAGCAGGGTTTGGTGTTAGGGTTAGATAAGATGTATTTTTCAGATTAAAGCCTATGTTAAACACCCATAATTACCACAAAATACCATGATGAAAACCACTGTGCACGCGTGAATCCCAGGGTCTGCGATGACGCAATCACTCTAAGTGTTAAATGCTCATGGAATGGGTATGACAAGTGACTTCTTTGTTCTTAATACACACCTATGACGTCGCGCTATTGTTTTACCGCTCCATTATTTTCCACGAATGGAGCGATGATTACAATAACACGCCATTCGTAAATGCCTTTCTCTTTTTTCTGAAAAGCAAATACTTTTCAGGGAAAAGTACTGGCATTTACTTAATGTAGTGTTAATAACAATTGCACTTTCGAAAAGCATGTATTTGCGTAAAGTGCAGTATTGTTTATCATCACTTCATTCATGCAAAACAATGATACGAAAAACAACAAAACTATGATTTTCATTAATACAATAAATTAAGGAAGCGGATAGCAACATTTGCACATTATTGTTATGGGACATGAGAGCACATCAGACATATCGAATTACATGCTGAATACGAGGATTGTCCTTCTGATATAAAAAAAAAAATTTTGATTTTGTGAAATTCGTGATATAATACAAATTTTATGGCAAATTATTAAAATGTCATATTTTTAGTAAACTTTATAAATCTAATAAATGATATGTAATGAAACTGTAGGCCTATGTAGCTGGGATGAAAAGCCGAATTGAAAATTTTGACCTTTCATATTGAACATAAACATTTTTTCCAAAAAGACCTACATTTTTAGTGTTTTGAGGAAAAATCTGTAATAATGAAGGTCAAAATTTTCATATGATGGACAGCTGTTCATCCCAACTTCATAATTTTTAGGTGCATATCGTTAGATTTATACAATTTATTTTTTTTACAATTTACAATTTTAATAATTTGCCATAAAATGTGTAATGTATATATCGCGAATTTAATAAAAATCAGAATTATTTGATATCAGAAGGACATTCCTCGTGTTCAAAATCCAATTCGATGTGTCTGATTTGCTCTCAGGTCCCACAAAAAATATATATAGGCCTACACGTGAAAACGTCGCTATCCGAGCCCTTAAACATAAATTTACAATGCAATCTGTGAAAAATAAGGCAAGATCAAAACGGGTAGGTTAAAAGTTGTATATACTTATTATGCAAGATGTGTTTTTACCCTCACTTTGGAAAATGCTTATTTAGGCTTCACTTAGTATAAGCCCGTAACTTTAAATTATTTGGACCTTTCTTTCTACGCTTACTGTTTTTTATATCATTTTTTTGTTCTTTATATTTTTATCGTTTTCAGTGGCTTGGGACCAACGTTTAATTTGTTACATTTTGGGCAACATTGCTACTTAGGCCTATGTATCTGTTTATTTTTAAATTGTTTGCTTTGGGCATGTTTAATAATGATAAAAGCCACAGTAGGTCTATTTTCGGTATAATTTTTATTTCACTTTAGTACATCTGATGTTTCATCTGATAGTATTTTGGCATGTTTGAATATTTACTTACATCGATCAGTAGGCCTATCCGATAATTAAATATTATAATGTTAGGGACGCTCCAGTTGATTTCGGAGGGGACTGGAAGTTGAGCTTTTATTTCGCGTATAGGAAGCGGCGAAGTTTGTTTGTTGTTGTTGTTTTGCCGCTTGAAGTTCAGGGACATAATAGGCCTAGGTAAAATGGATTGTAATAAGGCCAACCAAATAAAACAAAGTTTACACATTTAAAATATTCGTACCTTACTTCGGCTTAAAGTAGAATCATACCTGATTTAGGTCCTTCCTGCGAATCAACGATATATATCCTCGGAATGATTCCATCACAAAATTATAATTACTATCCAAGATAAATAAATAGTGTCCATAATTGCAAGGTTGTCCAAAATCGAACACTCGATTCATAGAGAAGAGTATCATTGCTCAGGTATAGCGGCAGGTCTAGCTTTCTTGAGGTACAAAACTGCAATGATCTGCATTTAACTATTTCATATTAACCTATGACCATTTTGCCAATTTTCTTTATTATGCAAAATAGAGACCCAAACGCATAACTACTTCAATCATGTCAATAGTTAACACATTAGAAGTGGGCATAAAGAACTATTGATTGTACTTCTAATCACTTTAATGATTTTACGAATCTACGTTTATTCAATTTGGGTAACAAACATTTTAGATCTTTATAATTCAAGAACGTGGTTACGGATGATTTAAACTAAACGCCTGGATCGTGATATGATGGGTAATTCTATAGAAATTTTACATAAAGCTGAGTCCGTGTATTTTTCACCCGCACCTAATACGATCATTCTATTAGTGTATTTGATAGTGTATTCAGTGTGAGCAATTGATCAATTTGTAAAGAGCACCAAATTTCAATAACACTCCATTCGTGGAAAATAATGGAGCGGTAAAACAATAGCGCGACGTCATAAGTGTGTATATAAGCGCGGATTAGAGGTGAGTGGCTAAGAATGGCCTAGGGCCTTCGGCCCACGGCCATTCTTAGCCACTCACGTTCTAATCCTTGGCCATTATCCTATACATCTTCTCTCCTTTTTCGTATTTTCTTTAACTTCAGATATCAAAAAACAGGGTTTGGTGTTAGGGTTAGAAGATTAGATCAACATTTTAAAACTGATATATGTTGTCAAAGTGTTATTGTTAATCTTTTAGCAAACAATAACAAAATAGTTTGTCAATAATTAAAGCCATATTATAACATTTCTGTAAAAATAGATTAGTATTTATTTACCATAAAATGTTAGCTTTTAGTGTCAGATATGTCCCCTTTTAATTTTGAGCCGAACAAGTGAGGTAAAGCATAGAAAATTGGAATTTACTACTAGCAAGCGCCCATGCAAGTTACTTCCGCGGTTGTAATACATTGTGCGTACTGTGCATACGTGTTCGACTAATATTTCCATCGTAATAATAAAACGCCGGTTCCATCGTTTTATTAAAAGTCTCGGATTTTGACAAAACTACAGCACCTAAAGTCTTGATTTTTGCAGAGTATCTTTATTGACTAAAGTACATTACAATCGTGTAAAAACCAGAATTTAAAATTTTTTTGTTTTTGAGGGTGTTCTCCTCAGCAAATGTTATAATATGGCTTTAAGGTAACATTATGTTACATTTTGGGGCAACTTTTGAAAATATTTGCACTCTTTATAATTATAATACCCAAATATTGAAACATTTTCTGACAATTTATGTGTCCCCTTTTGAAAATGTTACAAAAATGTTGTGTTTGCTGGGTATTTGAGGATGAAATATTCCAAAATCACCTGATTGGGCTCCAAAATATCAAAATTGACAACCCTGCCAACAACACTTGACTATGGTACTTAATATAGTTTCATGATTCATTTCATCTCTAAATAATACCAATTATGTGTTGTTTTTGGCTAGTTTTCTAAAGGATTTATCTGTTAAATGGGTCAAGTACTTAGTGAAGTGTTGATTTTATCGCCATCATTTTATTTTGCATTTTGAAGTTTTTATTCTCACTTTTATTGTAAACTATATGCAATGGAAACTATCAAATTAATGGAGTGTTAAGAACTTAAGAGCAATATAAACAATTTCACAAAAAGGGAATAAAAGCAAGGGTGATATAAAATGGTAAGATGATATGATGTTGACAAGTAATTGTCATCCAAATGGAGCCACCGGTCTCAATAAAGTTGATGCAGAAACAAGGGACTGGCTGTTCAGAAATCACCCAGAGGTCTAAATATCTAGCGATTATTTTTTTATTTTTTTTTATTTCATTGTTATTTAACCTGGGTTGACCTTTCAATGCACTAGCATTGTTCTCCCAAGGTGCCCACTTATTAGGTTTCACACATAAGATGAAGACAATTAATTATGAAGGAAGAAAAGAGAGATAAGTAGAGTGTTTTTAATAATTAATAAGAAATAATAGTAAAGGCATATTTTGTAAATAAGAGTGACACAAACAAGTATTTACAAAAACATAATAAAAGCAATTATAAAAGTGGGTTTTTTGGAGGAGTCTGGCCCAATTTTGCTGCGATCAGAAGGGATAAACATTTGATACTAGCTGAACAGATCCAGAATATGATAACTGTCCAAGGAGCAAAATAAGGCAATGTACACTATAATCTTGCTAACATTATCAAGAACACCTGTTCACATCCTCCAGCTCATTAGTGACTGTGGAAGACACTTACCACTATCTATAAACTTCTCCTAGCTACAATAACAACTGAACTGCTGACAAATGCAACCAATCAAGGCAACAAAAGTTGCTTTTCTCCCAGTTTGGTTTACTCCAAATCTTTTAATAGTAAGGTAAATGTCCTTGTGAGGTTAAGGGATACCACAATGTTTTAAGCTCAACTCACAAATTCTATATGTATGTAATGAGGAGTATGTATATTTTTGATATTAGAAAAAGATACCAAAACCTTCCAAAACATCGATTACTGGATACCACCTGGAATGTTTGCATTCATCAGTTTTTGTTGTTGATAAAAACAAGAAATTGTAAAAAACCTATAAACATATTATTTTACATTTGTACCATACAAATAAGTAAGAAGCAACAGAATTGGCATAACACACTCTTTGTGGGTCACTTATTAGGAAAATATGTTAGCAAACATACCGTAGAATTCCGTCTAGAAGCATATATGCCTCTAAACGAGGGGTTTTTTTAACGAAAGATATGAAAGGCCAATACCCTTCTCAAAAACATTGCAATAGATTGGTCTTACAAATATACATGTTTGTACAGCCGCCTTTATCAGTAATATAGTTGTTCAAACTCCAAATAACGTTTTTGTTGAGAGTGTCTGCCTCTTGTCTCTTGTGTCAAAAAAACCTCGTTTAGAGGCATATATATGCTTGTAGAAGGAATTTTACGGTATGCCATTTGTGGAAACCCATAATTCCAAGGTCAAAACTTATACAGGGGTCAAATGTCAAAGTTGCTAATATTTTGTTAAAACTAATTTCAAATTATTCCTCTGGTCATAAGGATCTAGAAAATATATAGTTTGACCCAGCTACGACTTATCGTTCGAAAGGTATGATCACAGATGTCGACTTTTGGGCTCCACATGGGTTCAAACAGAAAAATTCCTCTGATTTGAATAAAAATGGGCTTAAATTCTTTGTCTTGTAATGGTAATCAACAAAAAGGACTGATTGGGTCATAATGTTTCACAATGTTACCTTGGTAACAATGTTACCTTGTCACAATGTTACCTTGGTAACACAAAGGGATTGCAAACAATTCCTTATTGAAATTGTTATAACAAGTCAACCATTTTGAGACCATTTTCATCAAAATCAGAGGAAATATTCTGTTTTGACTCATGTAGAGCCTAAATGTTGACCTTCAAACTTTTTGCTCACAATTCTGGAACAATAAATCATAGATAGGTCAAACTATATATTTTCTTAATCCTTATGACCACAAGAATATTTTGTAATTGGTGTTAACAAAATCTGAGCAACTTTGAATGTTTACCCCTGTATAATCTATGACCTTAGAATTATGGGATTGCACAAATGGCTAACATATTTTTCCTAATACGGGACACTAGGAGAATATACATGTACGTACATGCGGAATCTGTTGCTTGTATCACCTTGGGCTCCATTGCTAATCTGCAGTACCACATTGGATCATACATCAGAAAAGCAGAATTAACAATTGGCAAGACTGTATAAGTTGATCGTCCATGGTATGATAGATTGTGAAAGGACTAGGCTAAAACCTTTTCCATTTGTCACACAATCAAGGCTAATGGATGCGTCTACTATGCAGACAAGTGGCTCAATCTTATGTCAACTTCAATCTCAAATAACACGCTAATATTTCAATCAGTTCACTAATAGACTGGATCCAGACTGGACTTATTGAAAAGAGCCAATGAAAAAATGGATAAAATATCATATTCTCAATTACAGAAAAGGGGATGTAACCTCTTACATGCTCTAAGGAGAAAATAATTATTGGTAGTGATTTAACAAGTGACTTAGGCTAAAACATTGTGGTATCCCTGAACCACACAAGGCCATACATACCTTGCTATTAAAAAGATTAAAAAAAATACTAGCAACTTTAGTGGACTTCTTGCATTGATAGGGTCGTATTCACTAATAGACTGGATCCAGACTGGACTTATTGAAAAGAGCCAATGAAAAAATGGATAAAATATCATATTCTCAATTACAGAAAAGGGGATGTAACCTCTTACATGCTCTAAGGAGAAAATAATTATTGGTAGTGATTTAACAAGTGACTTAGGCTAAAACATTGTGGTATCCCTGAACCACACAAGGCCATACATACCTTGCTATTAAAAGATTAGGAAAAAATACTAGCAACTTTAGTGGACTTCTTGCATTGATAGGGTCGTCTGAAATAGACTAGTTTATTATTTCATTTCCAGCTTCTGTTATACAAGATGGTGTAATGTTAGAAGGGTGTTACCAACAGAGCAGTTAAGCAGATTATTTTGCACAGAATATCTAAGCATGTCCTGTCCCTTTGAGGGAAATTCAAGGACACCTAAAGGGGAAAAGTGCAAACATGAGGCTACTATTAAATCCTCCTTTCGCTGAATTTTCTAATACGTTTTAGATCAATATTGCAAATTATTTGACAAATAACCGCAAGATGTGTTCACTCCATGAGTGACAGTGAATCCAAGGATCAGACAACATATCTATTGACATTTCCCAACATTTGATATGTCTTTAATGTGAAGTCAAACATGGCCATTAGCAAAAAAACATGTCATAACATACATTACAAGATATGACCATGTCGCCTATAGGGGCCAATAAAAACCTTGATTACTATGTTCTATTTAAGGGGCGATTTACTTCCGATTCTGACACTTGTAAAACTTATTTGTCATCATTCCTTTTCCATTGCTGGTATCACAGTTTTCATGGATTTCATTTTGTTATGCCTGATTTCAATATATTTTGCTCATTTTTTTCTGACATTTGTCATTATACCATGTATTATTGAAGCTGAGAAATAAATATTTCTTGAATTGAATTGAATTGAATATATGTTTTTCTTGCAGCTTGTAACTTGTAAGCTTATTAAAAATTTTTATTCTCAGTCTAAAGTATTTGTGGTTAAAAGTAGGAAAATATATACTCTTTTTGGCCATTTATTTTAAAACTGGGAATGTTTCTTTCTAATACATTCCCAATATAGGACCAAATAAAAGATTAATATTCAGCAACATGCAAAATTTGTCAAGTAAGTTCTTATTTGGAAAAATAAGTTGTGCATTAATAATGAACAGCACTTTCAGTTGAAAGTAGGTCCATAACAGCAACTGTGCCACATAATCCAGACAGTTTTATATTGGAAAAGTCTCACCATTTGAGAAGATAAACATATGGCATGTCACCATACCATGACATATTTTACACAAGATGATGCCTACTCAAGAGGCCACAGAACACATGGAAAATGTTCCACAGAATTGAAGGAAATGTTTTATACTGGGAACTGGATCTGTCAGAATGATATGGAAAGTAGCTTCAAAGCAGTGTTTTATTGACATCTTCTGGCATCTGATATGGGTAAATGTGCAGTCAAACACCGCCATGCATAAACATGTCACTACATAACATTTGTTCATGTCGCCTAATGAGGCCAAAGAAAGCCATCGCCAAACTAAACGGTGTATTGGGAAATATCTACCACAGGGGAGTATGAATTTCAAATGAAATGGGCACATTAGGCAGCTCCATTTTAATTTCATACACCCTCTGAGAAAGATTCACCCTGAATTGGTGGGTCTGAAAAGAATGCTTCAAATAGCATGAGGCCTCCTACACAAATGCCCCTGCCCTGCAGAAGATGCGGTGGCTGAGAAGAGAACCATTCAAATGAAATGCCCCTCATATGATTAAAGATTGTGGTCCTATAAGAATAATTTTAACAAATGTTGTCCCTTTTCAGAATCAGAACCATCAATTCTTCAGTACAAAAACAGTCTCAAATGTATTGGGGTGTTGATATTGTGGTCAATTTGTTGCAATTTAAGAATTCTTGGAATCTTTGATGCAGAGACCATGAAATTCCCACTAGAAGTTTTAAAACACAAATATAAAGAAAATGCTACTTTCTCCAGATGCACCAGATGTGCTGGTTTTTTTCTTCCAACATTTATGTATGCTGGCTGCTCTGGGGAAAGATTATAATTTGTTCTTCAGAATACTACTTTGTAAATCATTTGAATTATTCAGAGAGATCCAGTACCCTTACCAACCTATATCTAGAATAACCATTAGCAGCCATGACTACACAAGCTTTAGAGGTAAACCAGATAACTATATGCAGTCAATCAAAAATAAATGTTTTATTAACAAGATGCAGCCAGGGGTCATCTGAGGTCAAATGACTAAAATCTGTCGTATGGGCATGAAACTTGGTGGGTACAGTCAACATTGCTAGAAAACGGTCTATATATACAAAACTTTAACTCGACACCACAAGGGATATCCCAACCCGTGCTCTGGCCATCTTGTAAAACATACACATTCCACAGCCTATTACATTTCCATATTACATATTTCCTTCTTTATCACCCCACACTCCCCATTCACCATCCAGGCTTCCACCATCAGGGTTCTGAAAAGAAACTCACATTTAAACACAACCACTACCATACCATCACCCAACAACCTTACACACCAACCGCGTATGCCGAAAACCGCGCAACCCGAGAACCGCTCTAGTTTCCTAATAAAATTGAGTCCATTACACTCACTGAAACACTGATCAGACAATTTTATTGTAACAATTGTTAACATTTGCAAAAGTAAACATGAGTAATTCGCATTATACATGTAGACAAGCCTTGGAACATGTTTGCACTTCCACCTGCCTATCGAGGCCATTAAGAACCATGACATCCATTGCTGTTGTGAAAGAAGGTTGTAAATATCTTTGTATATTTACAATTCTTACACAGTGAGAAAGCAAATATGGGTATTAAGCAATTGTGCCATGAAATCAATCTGACCAACTTTGTAATAGGCCAATAAACCGTAAGGAAAATGATGAGTTGAGGAAAACTAGCCGTGTGAACTGATGGTGTGTGCGAGAAAATAGAAAATCAACCTTTTATTGACAAGTTTTAACATTTGATATGAGTAAATGTGAAGTCAAACATTGCCATTAGGCATACACATGTCAAGTCATACATTATCAGAAGTGACTCTACATGTTGCAAAGAGGCGAATTAAAATAAGATACCCAAATGCGTGTTAATGTTGTGTAGAAATTGGGCAATTGTACACAACTACTAATAGGTATGTAAACATGAACACAGTGACATACATATTGTGCAATCTTGTCAGAAGAGGCCATTTTATTTATAAAATCTTACTTTGTTCAGGGTAAAATCAATTTAAAGCAATCAGGTGTTAAACACGATAAATCCAAAGGCTACCCTTGTGTATTTTTTTAATATTGTCATTTTGTGCACTTAGACACTTTGATGACATGGTCCACATGTGTGTGTGTTTTCCTAATTTATTAATATGCTTTAATACGCTGATATTCCATCAAAATGGACTTACCATTCCAGAGATATGATATCTCACATTTGGCTTGATCTAAGAATGAATTTGATCGAAAGTAACTCATTTTACTTTTACTATGCAAAAGAGAAGCACCATGTGCTAGACCAGTTCTGAGAAATGATTTTGAAATGTCAATGTCAAAGTTGCATCAGAGCTACATCAAGGCAGAGCAGTAAATTTATTGAATGAATAATCAAAAATTTTGTTCCTGAAATCATGAAAATGGTGCACGATATTCACATTTCTAATTTTGAAAGTGAGACAGAGCTAGAGAGAGGAAGAATAAGAGAAAGAAGGAAGAGGATGAGGATGAAGAGGAGGAGGCAGAGGAAGCAAACAAGAGAGAGACACACAGACGATGACCACAGGTGTTTTTATTTCAAGTTTTCTTAAAACAGCTATAACAAAATTACACAAATAAAACATATAAACATTGTTTTTGTAAATTGATGTTGACAATTAATTTGAAGAACAAATAAGCCATAGGTATGAATTTGTAACCAAGCTATAACACAACACAACTGCAACTAAGGCACTTGACTTTCTGTTTGGTGAAAAAGTGGGAGGATTTAAGTAGCATCACTTATGTACTTTGAAATGTGAAAAAAAGTAAAACCCTGGAGATACATTTTGTTGCCTTTTACCAATTATTGCACCAATTGTAAGAAGCAAAAGAACTGTTGTTGCAATTCTAATTACTTAGAATATGCATCTTAAAATATCAGTTTGATAACAATATTGTCAGATGAAATTTTATAACTAATCTAATTCGTATTTATCTGGGGTGAACATGTGCAAAACAATGTAGACATATTTTGAGGGTATGATCGCCCTAGCCTTAATATCCACTATCTACCAGGGAACAGCACTACCTATAGTCTGTCTTATCTCTCAAGTTGTAGCAGATTCAAATTGTGCATGTTAACCTAATCCTGTGGGTGTACACAAGGATGATTTGTCCATACACTGGAGACACAACCCTTTAAATACACTGAATCTACCACCGCAAAATCCAACATGGCATTACTCTCAACTTGAGACAAGATAGACTATATCAACCACACCCCTCCTTCCCTCTTATCTACCCACTTTCCCCCTATTGACCCATTTCCCCCTTATCTAACCCACACTGCCCTCTCATCTTCCCTGGTATAGTTATGTCAATATAATCAGTTCACAACAATATAAAGGTTACATTTGCCAAGATGTATCTCTGAATCACCTTGAATAGTTGTGCCAGATCTGTCACTGTCCATCTGAAATCAGTTCAACATGTAATATATTACACTATTTGTTTTCTAATTGATGTTGACATGTCCCTATTACAGTTGTTCATGTCAGTAAACAAGAAGCAATTAGCAGTATCTGATATCTGTCAATTGACAATATTGAGTATTAATGATTGTATCCTGACATAGTGTAAACAGAAATTATGTGGTGCATTGAATAATATATGGCCATCAGAGCTTTTGTGACAAAACTCTTAATTTAAAACAAGTTACATGGTTAGCACTGGTTGGTCTGGGGTGGATATTTTATAAACAAATTTTCTCAGCAATGACTGTACTTGCATTACATTCCACATGTTAAATCTAACGAATCAGCTGTCTTTATTTGTGAGCTGTTTTTCTAGAACTGGTAATTACAAGTAGTTCTATGGAGAGTGTGCCCGTTGAGGGCGCTATAACCTCCATTTTTAATAAGAAAAAGGCAATTAAAACAAAATTAGCATTGTATTTTTTCTGAAATTTTCAGAGTAAGTAGTATTAACATGTAGGAATATAATCAAGTAGTTGCCCTATCTGCTCTTCTCCGAAAAATGATAATGAAACATATGTGTATGCGTCGGTACTTTTGAAATACTTCCAAAAACACCTGCTAGCAAAGTAACCCTCTTACTCACCATTGGTGAGCATGTGTGGTGGGTGTAAAAGGTACAGCCCTGCATGATATAATGTCAAAATATGCAAATGATCTCATTTACAGTCATAAATATGCAGATAACTTGACATAAAACTAGAATCCTTCATGCTCTATCGCCCTACATCAACACTCATCATAATGTACCACTTGAGTAAGGATAGAAACTTGTACAACTTTAAGAGTTGATTAGACGCCACATTTAGCCTTTAGGCAGTAAAGTGGATTAAAATTGATATTTTCTGAACCCAGACATCTATTCATCCATCCATCTGATAACAAAATACCCACATCATCTTGTTACAGGGCAAAAAATCCTATGCATTATTAGACAATAACACTGTCAATGTTGATGAGGTGTATAAGGAATTGCCTTTTCTTGCTAATAGAAAGAGAAGTCACTATGTATACAGCACTACCTTTCAGGATCTGTTGCTTTTCTAATACTACCAGGTGCCCATGCATAAGTATCCAGGCCAAGATTGAGCACATTAATTAGTTACTACACTCTGCTTGGTCCAGCCCCGAGTTCTGATGACCACAGAGCACAGACTGCACATGGCTATCATTGTTATGCACTTTCATGCAATTTGTGCTAAAAGAAGTCTATTCCATGAAAGTTGAAATAATAGGGATGTTCCTTTATACCTTGTGGTTAATTAATCTTATGACTCTTTATTCCCAAATATATTCCCCTTTGTCATAAAATTCCCAGCATGGCTTGCCATCCTTACCTCAAAATTGGAACCATGCAATTACTTCAATAAAAGCACAATGTCTGTGTACTTTGAGTTGGAAAATAGGTACTGGGTGACAGGTGCACACAGATTCTTCTTCTTGGTTGAGTTGACAGGGCTTTTATTCGCTGTCGTAGTGCACGTTAGTAACCATTGTTATCATTTCGATCAGTTGTTCGTAACAAAGAAAGCGTGATCCAGTTGACCTAGCAACGGTCATATTCTAACGTGCACTACGACAGTGAATAGCATCACCCCAACTTAACTTATCCTGGAACCTAGGATTGAGTACAGATATTAGAACCGGGGATGATCCCCTTCTCTTTTCGAGTAGCTCTGACGCTAATGTACACAGGGATGACTCTTCCTGTACATGGGACCAACGGCTTTATGTGACTTCCGAACCACAGGAAGTCGCACACACACTACCTATATCTGTATGTGCTAAGCATTGCAGGATTTCCAACCTTATAGGAACATTTTGAGAGGAAGAGAATTCTCACTTATGGCAAGCCCAAGGCTCAAAACCCATACCGATCATATTCTCGACTCCTGGCCAACTGCGCAACACCTTAAACTGCTCGGCAATCGCACCCTCATTATTAGTTAATCAATACAAGGAATATAAGACTAAGAAGAACTGGGATAAGTACACACGGTTTCAAACCCTCATCAAGCAAAAGTTGAATGAAGCACATACTGATTACATCAATGGCATATTTGAAGATGCTGACAGTGGTTCCAAGAATCTTTGGAAGTATGTTAAGTCTTTGAAAAGAGATAGTATGGGAATAGCGTCCTTGGTCTCCATGAACCAGGTCGTCACCTCTGCTAAAGAGAAATCTGAAGCCCTGTCCAGGCAGTACAGCTCAGTCTTTACCATGGAAGATACTACTTCTATACCATCAAAAGGTCCAAGTCCATTTCCGACAATGCCTGACATCACCATTACTGTAGCGGGAGTTGAGAAGCTGCTTGCTTCTCAAAACCATCGAAAAGCATCAGGACCAGACCAGGTTCCAACGAGAATCTTGAAGGAACATGCTTCTATCCTTGCACCTGTACTGCAAATTATATTTCAACAATCTCTTGACACCGGGGATATTCCTGAAGATTGGAGGCAAGCCAATAAGACAGCAGTCTTTAAGAAGGGTGATAAGACCCAGCCAGCCAACTATAGACCTGCCTCCCTAACTTGTATTACATGTAAGGTGTTAGAGCATATCATCTCCAGTAACATCAGAGCTCATCTAGATCAGCACAACATCCTGAATGAATTCCAGCACAGGTTTAGAAAACACCATAGTTGTGAAACTCAGCTAATAGCAACACTAGAGAATCTAAGTAGTGGCATTGACCAGAAACAGCAGATTGACTGCCTGATACTGGATTTCCCCAAGGCTTTTGATGTTGTAGCTCATAGAAGACTCATGTACAAGTTAGCATGGTATGGTATACAAGGCAATACCAACACTTGGATTGAAAGCTGGTTAACATCTCACACTCAAGCTGTTGTTGTTGATGGTGAGAGGTCAACGGATGTTATGCATTTTCATGCATGTGCCAAAAGAAGTCTATTGCCAAAAGAAGTCTATTGCCAAAAGAAGTCTATTCCATGAAAGTTGAAATAATGTTACTTTATACCTTGTGGTTAATTAATCTTGTGACACATTATTCCCAAATATATTCCCCTTTGTCATAAAATTCCCAGCATGGCTTGCCATCCTTATCTTGATCTCAACATTGGAACCATGCAATTACTTCAATAGAAGCACAATGTCTGTGTACTTTGGGTTGTACTGGGTGACAGGTGCACACAGATTCTTCTTGGTTGAGTTGACAGGGCTTTTATAGCATCATCCCAACTTAACTTATCCTGGAACCTAGGATTGAGTAATATTAGAACCGGGGATGATCCCCTTCTCTTTTCGAATAGCTCTGACGCTAATGTACACAGGGATGACTCTTCCTGTACATGGGACCAACGGCTTTATGTGACTACCAAACCACAGGACGTCGCACACACACTACCTATATCTGTATGTGCTAAGCAGTGTATGGAGATGAGAAGAAATTCTACATTTAATATTCTGTAAATGAACTGAACATAACTGCAGGATTTCCAACCTTATAGGAACATTTTGAGAGGAAGAGAATTCTCACTCAAGGCAAGTCCGAGGCTCAAAACCCTTACCCATCATATTCTCGACTCCTGGCCAACTGCGCAACACCTTAAACCGCTCAGCAATCGCACCCTCATTATTAGTTAATCAATAGAGCATTGAGAAACAAATTTTATTGAGCATTTGACACAAATATCAAAATCATCAAAATACAAAGCATCTCTCACAGCTCTCAAGAAGTAGCTAGAAGTCTGCCTATAAAACAAAAGTATTTATCAACTTCTCAATATTTTGTTTATGCTAGTATCTCTGTCTCTCTCTTACTTTATACTACCAATAGCTCTGTCTCCTAATATATTAATAGAAATTTGGTGCCAATTCCATTTCTCAATTTGCCTTGTCATTGTCAATTTCAAGCTGAGATTTATTGATAATGCCATTATCTGTGATGTATTATATTACCATAACTTGTCGCTGTTCCACTGTATGATTGATATATACGACGTATTATACATTATGATATCATATATGCATTATATACAACATTAAGATATGTTATGTGAAACTGCCAAAAAATTCTAAATATGTCCATGTTACAGTGGCTCTCATTTGCCCACCTATAAAATGGGACTACTTCAAATTGATAGCTAGAAGCATCTAAACCCCTAGTAAATAACTGGTCAATTTGGATATGCATTTAGACAGGAAGCCTCATAGTGCAACAAACATCAGTGATAAATGCCCAGGATAAATGATGCTTAAAACATCAACCTGTCACCAAGCATTAGGAGCGGAAATCAGAGTAAATGGTATTTGGAGTGGAAAATATTTACTCTGTGAAGCAATCACCGGAAAGAATGGGTTTACGAAAAACACTTGTGTTTTATTATTAGAAAAAAAAAGAAATATATGAGTAAAATGAGAAGTAATGTTTTACCTTTCTGAAATAAAATTCTGAACCAAAACATTGCACAACAATTGTCCATAAACAGATCATGTGTTTTCAAACGCAACAAATGACTAGTCTGTATGTGACATTTTTGTCAAAAGGGTGATGTGAAACATGCCTGGTGAAGCGTTAGGACCATGCTAGAAAGACAGAAAAAGAAAACTCAGCAGGGTATACAGGTTATCCAGGTTATTAGCACATTTCTCCCAATCTAGCCAAAATGCCACCTTTGTGTAAAAGTCACCATGTCTGAAAATAAAAGATAACATCTTTGTGAAGAAGAAGCTTACCGAGCAAATGAGAAAAAGATAGAGGCTAAAATATTTCTACACCAAAAACAATCCCAGAACAAAACAAAACAACAACATGTGCTGATATGGGAATACGTCTTTTGATTTTAAACCTATAATACAAAAGTACATAAAGTACAAGAGTAGGAAGAACATGGTTGTAATACCTACAGAGGAGATTATAAAATCTGGTCAGTACTTACTCACATTCACTACGGCACAAACACACTTCAGTATTTCACCAGTTGAATGCAAGAAGATGGTGAGTACATAATAACAACAAGGCACTTACATTTTTCTTTGATTCCATTGACAATTTGTTACATTCACTTCAATAAATCAAGTAAGAAAGTTTGATAATCAAAATATAATCAAGTGTGAAAGTTTGATACTGTAGTGGTCCAGAGGTGGACTAAATATATTGTCACTTGGCAGCTTTTATCGCCTTGTGCAGTTAACAGGATTTGGATTCCATCAGAGGATATTGACAGGGCATCAATAGACTATCAGAATTCTCGTTTGATCTCCAAAGGCTGTTAATCATGTAATCATTAACAGAGAAACAAAAGTCATAGACATTTACAAAAGCTTCAATGGATACTTTCATTTTGTGGATGGAGGGGCATCTGGAAGTTTTATACTTTGATTGTGGATGGAACACCTGATATTAATCAGATGGACAAGATGGTTTTCTTTTGCGGTATATGTAATCATTAACAGAGAAACAAAAGTCATAGACATATACAAAAGCTTCAATGGATACTTTGATGCTGTGGATGGAGGGGCATACAATCAGCACACAGCTACACAAGTTTTATACTGTGATTGTGGACGGGACACCTGACATTAATCAGATGGACAAGATGACTTTCTTTTGAGGTATGTAATCATTAACAGAGAAACAAAAGTCATAGACATTTACAAAAGCTTCAATGAATACTTTCATTTTGTGGATGGAGGGGCATTTGGAAGTTTTATACTTTGATTGTGGATGGAACACCTGACATTAATCAGCAGGACAAGGTGGCTTTCTTCTGAGGTATGTAATCATTAACAGAGAAACAAAAGTCATAGACATAATACAAGAGCTTCATTGGATACTTTGATGCTGTGGATGGAGGGGCATACATACAATCAGCACACAGCTACACAAGTTTTATACTGTGATTGCGGATGGGACACCTGACAATAATCAGCAGGACAAGATGGCTTTCTTTTGAGGTATGTTATCGTTAACAGAGAAACAAATATCATAGACATACACAAAACCCTCAATGGATATTTTCATATTGTGGATGGAGGGGCATCTGCAAGTTTTATACAGTGCTTGCAGACAGGTCACCTGACATTAATCAGCAGGACAAGATGGCTTTCTTCTGAGGTATGTAATCACTAACAAAAACAAAATGTCTCAACATACACAAAAGCGTCATTAGATATTTTCATGCTGTTGATGGAGGGGCATCTGCAATCACTACACAGCTAATGAGAATATTGAAACTCAACCTGGATCCAGGATACTTGATGGGACAAGCTTATGCCAGCTAGAAGATTGGTAAGGAGTGGTACAGATAGTGGTGTACGTAGCTCCGTGAATTTAAAAGGTGACTTAAAATGCACTTGCTTACTTTGACATGTCTTCATGCAATTATGTTTGTATTGTACTATTTAGTTCTAATGATCTTTTTAACTTTTGTATATGGTGTTTTAAATTCCATGATTTCATATTGATACTAATCCATTTTTGTAATGTTACTATTGTAAATTTAATTCTGCTGTTATAATTATTTAGGATTTGTTCAGAAACTTTTAAGAGAAGAAATGAAGATTCCAAGCTACTGGATTGTTCCATATGTTTATTCCACACTCACCAAACCCTGTTTTAATATAAATGAGCCTGAGAGAGGACACCCATAGCCTCTGATAGAAGTATGAAACTTCTTTGACCTGGAACAAGAAATATATACATTCTTAAGCAGATCATATAGATACAGACAGGTACCTGTAATCTACACACACCTAACATGATGAGTATTGTTTGAGAAACTCAAACTGGACCCACGATACCTGATGGGCCAAGCCTATGATGCAGGACTAGTAAGAGTGGTAAAGATATTGGTGTCAGTCACTTTTGACATGAAATGAAGCTTCCAAGCTTCTGCTTTGCTCCACATGTCCTTTTCCCCACATATCAGATAAACCCTGTTTTAGTATAACTTAGGTTGAGAAAGCAAATCCATAGCCTCTGATAGAAGTACAAAATTTCTTTGACCTTGTACAAGAAATATATAGATTATTTAGCAGATCATATAGATACAGACAGGCACCTGCAATCTGCACGCACCTAACATGATGAACATGGAGAGCTAGTAAGGAGTGGTAAAGATAGTGGGTTCAGAAACTTTTAAGAGAAGAAATTAAACTTCCAAGCTACTGCATTACTCCACATGTCCATCTCTCACACATCAGATACAAACACTCTTTTAGTACATGTGGCTGACAGAGGAAATTTGAGTATGAAACTTCTTCGACCTGGTACAAGAAATATATACATTCTTTAGCAGATCATACAGACAGGCATCTGCAATCTACTAATACCTATTTGATGAAGATATTGTTTGAGAAACCTAAACTGGACCCAAGATACCTGATGAGCCAAGCCTATGATGGAGGACTAGTCAGAAGTGGTAAAGAGAGTGGTGTTAGACACTTTTGACATGAAACGAAGCTTCCAAGCTACTGCATTACTCCACATGTCTATTTCCCCACACATCAGATCCACACATCAGATCAACCCTGTTTTAGTATAACTTAGGTTTGATAGAGAAAATTCACAGCCTCTGAAGTATGAAACTTCTTCGACCTGGTACAAGAAATATATACATTCTTAAGCAGATCATATAGATATAGATAGGCGTCTGCAATATACTAATACCTAATTTGATGAAGATATTGTTTGAGAAACCTAAACTGGACCCAAGATACCTGATGGGCCAAGCCTATGATGGAAGACTAGTAAGGAGTGGTAAAGATGGTGATGTTCAGAAACTTTTAAGAGAAGAATTAAAGCTTCCAAGCTACAGCACTGTTCTACATACCCATTCTGATAGAAGTACAAACGTCTTCGTCCTGGTGTAGGAAATATATCAGCAGTTCATAAAGATTGGTGAAGAGGAGGAGGTTATAAGGGAACCTCCAGATGGAAAGAAGAGGGTTTGAGACATAGGTGAGGCAGGTGTGCTGGGGGTGGCGTGGAGGAAATGTATGCACCCCAGTGGTATGTGACAGAAACTGAACTATGGTCAATGGCCAATTCCTTATACTCCCCGGTGGAATAGGTTGTGCAGATGGGTTTCCAAACTCATGTCCACCACAATGATACAATATATCAGCAGATGGAATAAGTTCAATATCTAGGTGATAGTAAATGAGCAAAGAGGTACTTGGATTTCAAAGAACTCCTTACAAAATTTGCCAACAAAGAAGTATGGATGAGCTTCATGTTTATTTTAAGCAGCAACTAAGGATCAGCAAATGCAAAATGACTTTCAAAGGTTTTACTTACTCTCTTACCTGTTTTACATTATTTTGAGTATTATAAAATTTGTCCAAAGATTCAAAGATTCACATAAACTATTCAAACTTATTTTGAAGTTGTCTTTCCCTCTTCTTTTTAGTTTAACAAATAGTAGGTCGGCATTTCAATCGTGCCCATATATTAGGTAGAGTGCCTTATGCAATGTATTTTTTTGTTTATCAAAACATCTTATGATATTGATAATATTTTATTAATTTTTCTTTTTCTATTCACTTTCCTCATTACTTTATTCTGTACTGATCAAGTGGCTGTCATACAGTACATGGCACATTGAGTGCATCATGGCATAGATTACTTTAAATTATATATCAAAACAAAAAGACAATATTTGAGCAGTCTTTCAAAATTGATTATACTAGACAATTTTATACTTACAAATTGTTTTCATAAACTTTCAAAATGAATTAAAATAACAATCTTAATTGAAAAGAAGGATGATTAAATAATGTAAACTCTTTTGATGATAAAATATTGGTTCATATAAAATTTTGATTTGCATTATGTTTATGGTTCACTTGTATACAAACTGGTTCATACCAGTTTCTAACAGACATATACACTGGATTTTGTGTGATATAGAGTTGTCATTTATCCAGGTCAGGGGTCCGCAAATAGCGGCGCGCGCCACATGTAGCGCGCTGTGGCTTCCCGAGTCATTTAGATTTTTTAAAAAATAAATTAAAAAAAATAAAACCCTTTGATCAAACTTTGCAGGAATATCTCCAATATTCTATATTTCAACATTAAACAATGCAATTCCCATGTTATCCTTGTAAAGACAGATTAAAATAGTTCAAAATGTTGCACCAAATGGCATCATTTGCACCTCAAATTTCAGAAAATCTATAGCTTCAGAGGGGGGGGGGAACCCCCTCTGACCCCAGACAAACAAGTACTGCCGCTGACTCCCCCGGCGACTTTGTAGCTATTGAGTGGCGCTTTGCAGTTTTCTTTTATTTCATGTGCGCTTCAACAAATCTATTTGAGGAAGCCTGATCTAGGTCTTTATTCGTGTGACACAATCTAATCCATTCAGACCAATTATATCAGACATTTTGAAAATTGAATTATTTATTACCATCATCACTTACCTGTTCAACCAATACCTAAGCTTTAACTGATATTGATTGAATTCCCCTAAATCTCTGGTACACTTGGTTGCAAAGTTTGGGACGAAATCAAAACTCGACCGGCGGTTGACCACCGGTTCCGTCCGGTTGCTATTGTTCTAAACAATTGTAACCTGGCAGGAACTGCGGTCAACCGGTGGTCGAGTTTTGATTTCATTCCTTATTAACTTTTTACATGTCCATTTTTCAATGTTTTTTTATTGTTTTGTGCTCATTATTTTTGCCTATATCTCAATTTGATTATTGCAGAGTTTGGTCTGATTGAATCAAATCATGTCACATTTGATATACCAGTCTATGAATTTGTACCCACATTGAGTGCTCATTATAGAACCAATGCCTAACATAATATATTATATTGACAGAACCATAAAAGCATACTTCAATATAAATATAAAGTGACTTACTTACACTTCAAGACTCAAGTATTATCATACATGTCTACCTGCTTACACAAATTGAAAATAGTCATTTACAGTAACACAATTGTCATGGCAACCTACACAAGCTCCACCGGTAAGTAATAACTCACCAAAAGCTTGGGCTTTGTGTGTAGGCCTATAATAGGGAGTTTATAGATGTGTTCTAAAAATGTCACAGATGTCTCAGTCAATGCCATGTAAGATGCCAACATAGAAATGGAATCAATAGGTATTCTAGAATTGGGCTAATCCAGTTGAAATCCATATACACACCCTCTATGGAAGACATTACCTTAATCTTCCACATAGGGGTGCATATTTTTAAATAGAGTCAAACGTTTAAGTAACTCCATTTAAAATACACATCCCCTGTGTGGAAGATTAAGATCATTTCTTCCATAGGGGGTATATGAATTTCAACTTGAATAGCCTGTTTTGTCTTCTTTACAAGTTCATGGAATAAACTGAACCTTTTACTGTTTGTTATATACCATATGCTCCATCAAAATGAATATTAAGATTAACTCCACTGAATAAATATTAGCATTAACATAGAAAGAATAACCCAATTTAGCAGCAGCAAGGTTAGTTAAATATGTGTTATCTGTGCTTATGTATGTGCTTTAACATCGATTTCATTGTTATTTTAAAACTACATTATTTGGTTAACCCTGATAGGCTTAGAGTATTCGTATTCTGCAACATTTCATTGGCCTTTGTGTTATATGTCTAAATATTTGTTTGACATTTCATGACTTTTTGTAACAATTGAGTGAAAACAAGATCAAGAGTTGTTATGAATACAATACCTGACGTCAATGAATCACTCATATACACACATTTCACATACATACATTAGGCATTTATAATGCGCCATTTCATTTAGACCATGCATCAAACAACATTATGAAGAATACAATAATGCAAAGTGAAACAAAATATATACAACAAATTCAGCAGATTAGATACAAATGTGATTTTACAGCCTTCTTGAATGAAGTGAGTTGGCAGTGCGAATGGCAATGGGCAACTTTTTGCACAATGACAAAGCTGTGTAAAAGAATGACTTGCCAGCAGCAAATATTGGTGTCCTATTTTGGATTTTATGTTCAACCAAGCGAGTTATATCAGAAGATGAAAGCAACCCCCTCTGGACTGGGCAGTATAAGGCAAGGCATGATGAAAGATATGCTGGTGCAAGGGAGGATCCTAAATATGACATGTTCCTTAACCAGCAATCAGTGAAGTTTATTCGGGAAGGGAGTTGCATGATCACACTTGTTGGCACAGAATATCAACTTGGCTGACTAATTCTGAAGGCGTTGAAGTCTGGCAATGTCAGTAGCATATGTTCCCATTAGAAGGGTGTTTTTGTAGTCTAATCTTGAAAGTACTAATGAGCGGACGGCATGATTAGATGTTTCAAAGTCCAGATAACAGTGGATATGTGAAATGTTTCTTAGATAATAAGTTACACCATAGCACATGGACATGTGTGTGTCAAAAATGATGCCAAGATCGCAAACGCACTCAGAAGGTTGAATAATGTCTGGACCAACATGTAACTTCATAATCCACCTCGATCTAGAACTCAACCAATACCTCATCAATTCAAACTCACTAAAAATGTTATATGAACACAGCCCTCAAATCGGAACTTAGCAAATGCAATGTAAATGTGCTGAAAACCCAACTCAATATCAAACTCAAAGATAACTGTAACTCTAGCAATCCAAACTCATTAAAAACTCAGCCTCTGACAATATTGAGCAGTTAAGCTTGCCAAATGCCTTCAAAATGAACTAATCAGAGGAGCTCCACACAGGCTCCATTTTCACTCAATTTCAATCAAAAGAAGCACTAAAAGCACCTATTTACTGTAAGCACCCATTTACTATAGCTATTCAAATGCTTTTTCTATGTAAATAACAAGAAAGCAGAAATGTCTGCTGCTTTTTAAGTCTGTATTCACTTTCTAGTTCTACAGATTTCAGCTTTATGTAATGTAATTCATTTGATTTGATCTGTGCGGTATTTACGCTTATTTATGAAATGCAATCTGTGAGGTTTGGTTTTTAAGCTGATGGGGAATAAGTCTCTTCATTCGTTTTTTCGTTATTGATTGAAATCTCAAAATATATAGTTAAAGTTGTCCAAATATTGTGTTATCATTAAGTTGAAATGTTTGCTGGTAATATGAACTGAGAATGTAATTTTATTTCAAATAAAGTTTGTATTGTGTTATTGTTAAGTGAATATGTTTGATGGTAAGCAAGAAGTGAGGATGTATATTTATTATACAGATTTAATAATTGTGATAATTAGTTCAAATAAAATTTGCTCATCACTATTTATTTATCAAAGTAACATTGTATTTGTCTATTATGATATAGGCCTCCAAAATAGATGTATTATTGGAATAGCGGTGTGAACAAAACTAGGCTAGGTGAATAGGGATTTTGAATTTGCCTTTTTCTAATTATAGGAATTTAAATAGTAGGCTTATTACAGATCTATAATTGTGATATAGTTGAAAATATGCTCATACAATATTTACTTATCAAATTACAGTGTATTTGTCTATTATGGGATAGGCCTCCAAAATAGATGTTATATTGGAATAATGGGGTGAGCAAAACTAGGCTAGGTGAGGGATTTGGGTTGTGCCTTTTTTCTAATTTTAGGAATTTAAAGAGTAGGCTGTTACAGATCTATAGTAATTGTGATAAAAAGTGCAAATAAAATATGCTCATACAATATTTACTTATCAAATTACAGTGTATTTGCCTATTATATATGAGATAACTTGTAACTTTTTAATAAGTAACTTTTCTTATTTATTATACCATATGTAAACATCCACTACTTGAATGAATTCATGTTCATCCTCAGACATAATTGTTTTCCAGGTAAATTCCAATTACAACTTTCTACCCGTGTAAACATGTATAAGTTTAAAAACTCTTTAATGAAATAGTACAATAGTTGAATACTTGATAGACTGGGGGCTACCATCTTGAAACTTGTGGGAGGTGCTATAGACCATGTGTAATTTTATAATTCAGTCAAAATGGTGCTTGGAAAATATGTTTTTCCTACAAAGACTTTCAAATTGACTATTTGTATGAAACATCACACCCCAGAACTCCTCCTGTGCTCCCCCTATTAGTTTGGAGGTACTTTAAAGAAATCATTATTTTTCTCCCAAACATTTTTGGGCTTCTGGCATAATTAGTAATTTATACATGTTTCAACTTGCACCTTGTTAGAATCACCCAAATTCATTTTGTTTGTAGGAACATAGAGTAAATTTGTATATCAGGGGCGGATCCAGAAATTTTCAATAGAGGGGGCGCCGAGCTGGTGCGGCAGCACACAAAGTCAGGCGCCGCTCTGCAAAAAATAAGAGGGGGCGCCGCCGGGTGCGCCCCCCTCTAAATACGCCTGTATATTATTGCAATAATTATGAAGTCTGCAATATATCTCCATAGTTACACAGTGAAGTCAGTTTTCTTTCATTCTACTTCATTGATGGCTAAGGATGATGATGATTAAGGGTCCTTTGTGGCAAAATTTTAATGAAATCATGGAAACTTCCAGACCTTGTGAATTGTAAGTGTTTTCCAATTCTCAAATAACTGCTAATTTATTTGCTTAGGGAATAAGATAATCCATATTCATGTTTAGGGTGCTTTTTGAAAGTAAGTCCATCTCTGCAGATGATACCACCTCGTCAATGTCATGTGCCTCCCCCTCTCCCCAACAGGCATATTTGTGTCTTGCACATGACACAGCAATGAGCACTAAATTTTAAACATTGGGACACCACAAACTTGTATCTATATGGAAAATCAGTATGATTTCACATGTGACTAACAGCACAACAAAACCAAATCCTCTCTATGATGACCATCAGATGTTTATCTTCATCTAAATCAAGTAGCAAGTCTTAATTCATACACAGGTCTCCTCTGAGAGCATCCTAATGGACTGCTATACACAGATAGATCAGCAGCATTTTATAGTGAAAAAAAAATAGTCAAAGTCAAAGCTTTGCCATACTAGTCATGATAGGAATCAGAGTTAAAGGTAATAATCAGAAAAGACAAAAATCTATGATTATACATTTTTTCTTTCATCTTTCCTTAGGGATAAGTATTTGAAATGGACATTTGAAAGCTATCTAGATTTATGAAAATATGGATTAGGCATAGACCTGTGTTGAGCCAAGATATTATAAAGTATGGATGACAAAAAGAAAAGGTTGATCAGATTTTGACAAAGTTGATGCCTTCTTTAAAGCTGCATCGCTATATAGCTCATCAATACTCCCTCTATTATCATTTTTTTCTTACATGTGTCATTTTTTCTTACATTGGACACAATCTGACACACTCAGATCAAAGTAGGACATTTTGACAATTGAGTTTTTAACATAAATCACTTACTCCGCATCTTATCTTGTTAATAATAATAATATACTAACTTTTATAATTGAAAAAGTTTCTAAGCAATAAATACAACTTACACTACAACTTAAACTACTACAAAATGACATGAACAAGATTAAGGAAGATGTTGCAGGCATTAACTGCTTATTTTTGCCTATATCCCAATTGAATACCTGAGTGAAAGAAGGGCCCAACTCCAATTTGTTACAAAAATGAGTTAGACCCAGCATTTTATTGCCAGCAGACTGTTCTTCCTTGTGTGTGAAAGATGAACCAAAATCCACTCTCTAAATAGTTTTCCACGTAAGGAAGGCCCAACTCCATGGAGTTGGGTCCTTCTTCCACAAATATTGGGTTAAAGAGGAATTTTGTTTATCCATGAAATCTGTTTTTCACTACAATAAACTTTCTTGCTAACATTATATTACATGCATCTACTTGTGCAATTAATGGATAATTACCAAGTTTCTGTAGCTATTTATAACACATCTGCTTACGGAACTGACACTTGCAGTATAGTAGTGGAAGAAGGGCCCAACTCCACCTCTACTGTTGCCATGGAAACATCATATATAATTTCGAATGTATGTATTATTGTATGTTCATGTATTAAAGGTCCCCTGAAGATGAAAACATTCTGTCTATAAAACTTTTCCAAATATTAAGTTTTTTCTTAATATCTCAAAAACAGTTTTGATGGAGTTGGGCCCTTCTTCCACTCAGGTATTGAATTTCATTATTGCAAACTGTGGTTCAATCTCTCTTAGTTCAGATTGTGTCACAAAACAAAAGTATCATATAAAAATTCAGAAGATCCACAATCATAAACGTGAAACATTTTATCAGACATCTTTCAACAGCCCCTCATCTCCACCTGATCAATTTGAATAACATTGTATGTTGGCCCTCAAATAAGTATCCAATATGGTTGGTTTCAAGGTATGAGATATATTTTACACATTTGGTAGAAGAAAAAAACCAATATGGACAGGATCACTTTAAAAATGATAGCGTGCTGAGTTATAGCCTACTGATGAATAGATACTTATTTCTACATATGTGATGTGATCAAGCAAAAGCAGTTGGAGGTGGAAATATTGATTTTCAGATACACAGCCAAACAAACGAAATACTTTCTTTTGCTGTCTTTTGTTTTGGAAACACTTTATCTGTTCATATCTTTGGAACTAAATGTCCAATTTCAATGGGGTTTTCTGCAAAATCTAGCTTTGCAAATTGCTGATACATCATGTAGAAAACTGAAAATTTAATATGAAATTGAATATGCCTGACTTCAGATTGATTTTGCTTGATCACACCACATTTTTATCGACGGAAATGAGTCTAGTGTTGAAAATATTCAATTTCAAGGTTTTCCACATCATTTTAAGAGATTTTCAGTGATTCTGTGATAAGCAATGAAATGTGCAATTACGTCACTGCCACATCAGGGTGAAATTAAATGATATAGCATGTATACTTTTATCAATTGATTTCAACAAAAGATTTGAGCCAATGTCAACAGCTGTAATGCTTTATTCTATTCAGTAAAATGTTGGGATCAATGGTGTACATTTATATTTATTGTGGAGTGCAACTGCCTCCAACTGCCTCCAAATTACCTTAATCTCAATGTCATCAAGTGAAAACAACATGTCTTATCTAATTATCTGTAGAATAGAAAATGTCAAATCCATATCACTGGAAACAACATTTATATGTACCAATGTGCCATCGTTAACAATAATAGAATAAAAACAGCCTTTCCAGGTAAGCTATAAAACAAAAGTAGATAAGAAAAGATTGATAAGGTCTTTCACAAAGGTCTAAACACTTTTATCGAATTGTTTGGCTACTTGTATGCAGCATTAACAACAAATAAACCTTGATCAGATTGTAAGTTTGCCTGTACTCTTGGACAGATGTCTAGCCGCTTTCTAATTTGCATAATTGATACAAAGAAAATATAAATTTATATATTTTGAAAACTGTATGTCTGATTTGTTTCAAACAAAAGGGATATTGATAAGGGTACTTTGGTCTACTCAATTAATCTGTTTAAAACATGCATAGAGCACTTCCAAAATGCCCCAAATACCACTTCAAGTAGCTCAATTTCCAAGTTGATGGTACAAACATTCTAAAAGGTGGGGACTTAGCATTTAGCAAAGAAATGACCTGATTGGGCAGATGACCACTTGAATCCATATTTCATTTACACAACGATCTACTGATTTAAGTGATTCTGTTAAGTATGATAACTTTTTCTGAGGTTTGGCAGACTGCTTGAAAGTAGCCTTATTGTGTGGGTCAGGCCCATCTATAGCCAACAAGGTGTGCACTGTGCAGGGTACAATGTACCCGCTAAATCAACAAAAGGTCTGTTTTGCGTGTCAAAAAATACCAACATTGGGCCAAAAGGGAAATTTGTTCAGATAAATATACGTACTGTGAAATTTGTCTAAATTATAGGCTTAAAAATCAATTGTAGAGGGGGTGAATGTCTGCTTTTGGCCAGAATGAATATTTTTCTTGAAAAGGTCTGCATTTGGAAAATCTGCGCACCCTGCGTAGAAATACTGGCTACAGATCTGGGGCAGATTAAAGGCACCTTATGGCAAACCTACTCTTGAGTTTTCAGCTGAAATTTCACAGTGGTTATTTTTGTGCATTTCACGTTTGACATAGGCCCGCTATTTCCACAAATATGCTCAATATTACCAAGCTTGATTACTAAGAAATCTACAACTGAGTAAATCATCACTTTGTGACAAATGTTGGTGAAGCTTTCAACCGGAAAAATATCTGTATGTGAAATATTGGCTTTTACTCTCTACTCACTGTCTATGATTCAGTAATGCAATAACATAAAATGAAACCTTTATATCTGATCATTTCATCTGATTATACACACACAGGTGGCCTTGCAGTTTTGAAAACAATTTGAAATGTATAAGGCTAATTCTCAAAGCCCATGGCAGTTCAAAAAATGAATGCCGAATGTGGTTTTTTTAAACTTAATTTTGAGTTAAAATGTAATTTTCAAGTGTCCAAAACTACAAAAATTGTGGTTGATTTACACAACTGAAGTACAAATATCAATTGTTTTATATCTAAACAATATCGAATAAAGTAAATTTTCTTCAAAATATGTCTCAGAATTTAAGGAAACAAACTATTAAAAAAAACGGAAATAAAAAATTTCAGCTGACATGGACACGATAAGAAAAACAAACACATACAGCGGCTTTGAGACATAGCTTTTTTTTAGCCTAACTGCCACAATTAAGACTAAATAGTTACAAAGTATAATAAAAAATTAGAGAAATTGGAGAAAGCTAAACAGAGAAAATAAGAATATGGATCCAAGCGACATTAGTCTACCATGTATTATGGGCCCTGAGGCTATTGTTGTTTCTCTGATGCAGGAATATAAAGCCCGTATTAAGGAGATAAGGATGTGCCTAAACAGTATACAAGCAGAATATCAATATACTTCATTACATGGGCGTAACCACCTTATTTTGTTGACCTACATAAATCACCATTAAACCATCCAAATGAACCCCTGCCCCATATACAGCAACAAAAGTCAAACTGACTAAAACCAACATCAATACAAGTGACTAACCCCCATCAAATGTCATCACGATATCTTTTGAGATGTCAGCAAAGATTTTGTTTTCTAACCTTGAAATGCCAATTCTGATATCATCTCCTACTTGGCAACCAGCCACATCCAGGGTATGGTGGAGGAGACAAGGCGAATACAATGAAAGTCAGCGCAGCAGACACGGGAATTTACTGTGATCAAATTGCACGCCGATAAAATCACTACGGTTATTTCACTTGTCAGCATCTACCGAAACAACAAGTGAGGTAAAAGTTTGAAATTTTTGCTCTCAATAATATTCATAGTTTCTGTGTGGGTCTCCATATATTTCTAATGTTTGTGCAAAATTTAAATCTCACAAAAACAGATTCTTATGTGTTAGCTCAGGCAGAAAATTATTAAATTAATGATGGTGTTTTAAAAGTGAATAAAATTGTTTAAAATAAAGTGCAATATTTAAAAGGGCATTTCGTGATCCACAGCATCATCCCCCCATTTTCTCAAACAAGAGCACCACTGGTGCTGTAGCTCCTTTGTTATGGGTTATGGTCAGGAATACCATGCGTAGCTATGTATAGCCATGCATAGATATGTATAGCCATGCATAGCTATGTATAGCCATGCATAGTTATGTATAGCCATGCATAGCTATGTATAGTCATGCATAGTATAGCCATGCATAATTATGTATAGCCATGCATAGCTATGTATAGCCATGCATAGCTATGTATAGCCATGCATAGCTATGTATAGCCATGGATAGCTATGTATGGCCATGTATAGCCATATGTAACCATGTCATGGCCATGTATAGCTATGTATACAGGGCTGCCAACTTTGAAAAACACATTTCAGTATTCTCAAAATCACCATAGTGCTGTGATCAAGCACAAATCAGCATTTTGAAAATATACTTACGGTTCTCAAGATATTTATTTATTCAAGGCATTTATTTATTTGTACCTTTTGCTTGTCGAGTATCCTTTGATTTTATTTTGTTTAATACAGTTTTGTTTGTATATTTAATGTCTTGGATGCACCATCGGATAGATGAGTGCCACTGATGTAAAAAGCAATTTCCAAATAAAAACTTGAAACTTAAAAACTACAACACTTTCATGGTAAATGGCATGCATAGCTATGTATAGCCATGCATAGTTATGTATAGTCATGCATAGCTATGTATAGCCATGCATAGCTATGTATAGCCATGCATAGCTATGTATAGCCATGCATAGCTATGTATAGCCATGCATAGCTATGTATAGCCATGCATAGCTATGTATAGCCATGCATAGCTATGTATAGCCATGCATAGCTATGTATAGCCATGCATAGCTATGTATAGCCATGCATAGCTATGTATAGCCATGCATAGCTATGTATAGCCATGCATAGCTATGTATAGCCATGGATAGCTATGTATGGCCATGTATAGCCATGCATAGCTATGTATAGCCATATGTAACCATGTCATAGCCATGTATAGCCATGTATAACTATGTATACAGGGCTACCAACTTTGAAAAAACATTTCAGTATTCTCAAACCTCAAAATCACCATAGTGCTGGATCAAGCACAAATCAGCATTTTGAAAATATACTTGCGGTTCTCAAGATATTTATTTATTCAAGGCATTTATTTATTTGTACCTTTTGCTTGTCGAGTATAGCCATGCATAGCTATGTATAGCCATGCATAGCTATGTATAGCCATGCATAGCTATGTATAGCCATGCATAGCTATGTATAGCCATGCATAGCTATGTATAGCCATGGGTAGCTATGTATGGCCATGTATAGCCATGCATAGCCATGTATAGCCATATGTAACCATGTCATAGCCATGTATAGCCATATATAGCTATGTATAGCCATGTATAGCCATGTATAACTATGTATACAGGGCTACCAACTTTGAAAAAACACATTTCAGTATTCTCAAACCTCAAAATCACCATAGTGCTGTGATCAAGCACAAATCAGCATTTTGAAAATATACTTGCGGTTCTCAAGATATTTATTTATTCAAGGCTATTAATTTATTTGTACCTTTTGCTTGTCAAGTATCCTTTGATTTTATTTTGTTTAATACAGTTTTGTTTGTATATTTAATGTCTTGGATGCACCATCAAATAGATGAGTGCCACTGATGTAAAAGCAATTTCCAAATAAAACTTGAAACTTAAAAACTACAACACTTTCATGGTAAATGAAATAAATAAATAAATAAAATTTTGCACACACATCTAATTTTCCTGGCTTCATATTTCAAACAAGTGCTCCCTTCAATCTTCAGAACAGGGAAAGGCCACTAGCCTAGTGTTTACCCCCAGCACTTCCCTGTTCAGACTTTCTGTTTGTCTGTTTTGTAATGTCAGAGAGGGGTTGTCATGGTCCCATACTGATATACTAGGCCAGTGCCAGTCTGAGTCAAAAGGACATTTCACCTTGATTAAATGTTTACATAACTAATTGGGTCAAGATGTGTGATATAAAGTGTAAATGAGTGAGATGTTTGTTCATAGATAGGGTTGCCAACCAACAATTTGGTAGCCCAATTAGTTCAGATTTGGGAGAATTTGAGACACTATTTGCTCATGGCTCGTGCACAGAAGTAAGGGCCTATAGACAGCACAAGCCCAATTGGTGCTAAAAGCAACACTGAAAAGCAGACATTGTAGCCGCACTGAAACAGTAAAGTTCAACAATCTCTTTTACAAATTCGCACGATCAAGGAGTTTGTACAGTGTTTGTAATATGAAAAGCACCACAAACAGTCTACATAGGAGACTATTCCATGAAATTAGGTAAAACTTTTCGTAAGAAAATGCTCCAAAAATGATACTTTCCGTCCGAATTGTTTCAGCTAAATAAGTAACAATCATGAACCATCATGCAAAGATCGCCGCCTCAAATTACCAGATCCATTGCTCAAACGATGTAGCAAGAGAAAGAAAAAAACATACAGAAAAATAGACTATGCCTAGAGTTCATTGTGCGAACACAATGAGCTGAAAAAAAATGAGATTTTTATATCACTGGAAACCTCTGGTTACATAATGTTTATGTACAAAAAATTTCTTGCAGATTAATTCGTTTACCAAAGATATCGTGAAATTTGAATTTCGTTCTGGTATACCAGAATGAAATTACAACATATTGTCTATGGAGTAGTGTAATACACATAATCACTGCATAACTCGCAAACGCAAAATCGGAATCAACTGAAATTTTGGAAATAAGGTTTTTTCGTGAATATCTACTGAAAAATGTCATAAAAAGAGGATGCTAGGATCACAAAATACTCCTTTAAGTGTTTGTATTTAAGTCTTTGACAATCACATGGAATTCTATAGTCTGAAGTGGTGCCTGAATCAGCAGATGCAAACCATGCACAAAAACAAACATTTCATAAATTTAAAAAAATAAATTTCAACATTTTCCAATTCTTTTAACTCATATTTGAATCTGTATTGAAATAAGTATACACATGTCCAATATTGGTTCACAAGTTCAAGAAATACAATTCTACTATTTTTTAATAAAATTTTACTTGCCCATAGAGAAACTTTTCTATATTGGTCTGACCTATTTTCCTTCACGTTTTGGAGATAAAACAGACAGTATTGATCATATTTTATTGTTTCTAAATGTATAGCCTATATCAAAGGCTCTACGCCAATAAAAGGATTAGGGATTAATCTAATGTGATAATCACAACCAGGCACATGTAGCTTCCACGAGTGCAGAGACAGAGAGAGAGAGCCCAACCAGGCTCAGTGCACCTTAAGGGCACACAACTATGAATCAACTGGCGTAACTACCTCTTTCTCTCTTTTTGTCTTTTAAAGAAAAAAAAGATCACTTTCCTCACAAGGAAGTGAGGATAACACTACTAAACAACTACTACTAACAACTGACTTGCAGAAACCAATCTAACAGCTTATGTGAATGAAGACACTGTTGGTTTAGAACACTCAAAATAGGCAATGTGCCAACAGTCAATAACATCAACAGTTCAAGAGTCTTTTTGTCTGCAATGACAAACTGACATTCAACATGAATGTAAAATGGTTCAAAGTTCAAAGAAGTAAACGTCAGTTCCAGAGTTTTCTTTTAGAATTCCAAATGACATCGTAAATCAGTTCAAAGTTCAATGAAGTAGCGATATAGGAGGACACCGATGATGGATTAATGTCATAGTACACAGTGACCTGTCCATTTAGTTTAACACATAGTCTTTCAGGTGCTCAGGAAGTTTGTGAGGGCGCTTGGCGGGCGCCTTTTGTGTGAGCAATGGTGGCATGATCTCAGGGCCAACCATACTAGCTTGGGGGATACTTTCACTAACCTCACTGCTGTTACAGGTACATGGATTAGACTGTGCAACCAAACCGGAGGTATTGCTGGAGCTATGACCGCTATCGCGCAAGGGATCGCGAGGATCTGACTCAGAACTGGGGTGCAGTGATTAGCATTCCTGGGCAGGGGGTCACAAGTAGCAGGTGTGGACAACTCGCCAGGTATGAAAGGAGGCTGTGGAGGAGTACATTCAGGGACCACTTCAACAAAATCGGAATCCTCGGTGGGTGGAGACGACTTGGGAAAGGGACGAGACTCCAGGTGAGGATAATACTGGACCTTAAAGCACTCAGATTTCTTGATACGATAAGAAGTATTCCGCAGCTGAGAACCCACAAATTTGCGGATGTTGCACCATGGGCCTTCGATAGTAGTGACTAAGTAGCGATCTCTAGCATGAGATTTCTTGCGATCTGAGTAGAGGTAGACAAGATCACCAACCTCCAACTCTGCTGCTGGGGAGGCAGAGGCTAATGGGGCCTTTGAATGAGCACTGTGGTTGGCTTTTCGCAAGGCATGTTGGGCCTGAATCATTTGACAATCAGTGAAAGGAACCTGCTCATTGGTAAACTGGTCTCGCTGAAACCACATCTCACGGGCTGAAAGACCTCGGGATCTGATCACGAGTATTAAGGGCTGCAGTAGCAATGGCAAGTGATAATGCTGTAGCCGGACCACCTGTAGAATCTTGTCTGAGCAACTCATCTTCAAGCTCACGAATGGCTTTCTCAGCAACAGGATTCTTGTTATTATTTTTAATACGACCGATCTCAACCGATAGAAGGTAACGTGAGAGAAGTTTGTCATTGGCGAGTCGAACAAACCCTGGTGCTGGGTCAGTACGAATGACTGCAGGGGGGCCATCAAGTGGACGAAGTTCAATGCACAATTGAATCAGGGCATCACGCCACGTGCCATGTTGTTCATTCTCGACAATGCAAGAAGCTGTGTAGGACGTTGAGGTTTCGCGCAGCACAAGGACTAGCTGGCGGCTACGCTTCAGGATATCAGCTGCAAAAGAAATGCCAACTGCATCGGGAGGGTCACTTGAGGACTGCTCGATCAATGTCTTAGGGGCATTGGACAGAGAAGCACACTGGTGACAAGTTGATGTCACTTGATCAATAGCCTTGTCCATATCAAGAGCATAAAAGTAACGCTGGGTCACCAAACTGAGCTGATGTTTGGAGGGATGGTCAAGTTGGATGTGCAGGGCAGTGAGAAGACCATTTAAGACCTGTCTGGGAACAACAATACAATCGCGAGTTGGGGACAATGGTTGATCACGACGAACAACAAGTAGGCCATCTCTAGCGATAGATGCAACCTGCAAATAGCGCTTCACATCTTTGACAGAAGTAGCTTTCTTTGAAGGGCGAGTGCCCTGAACCAGATGAGCATGTGTTAAATGCGCAGATCCGGGCATTCCTGCTGAATAGCATGCCAGGCTGCTTTGCTGGCAAAGGGGAGCTTAGCTTTCCCGGACAGAATGTCATGTGCGGAAACACGAAGGACAGTTGCTTCCTCTTCACGTTTGATAAAGGAGCATATTTGACAAGTGGGCTCAGTGCAGTCAGGGGCATTACAACTAGCAAAGTCTGAGGGGGTGTTAGCTGATCCTGCAAGATGACGAACAGATGCTTGGAAACGACTGACAGTGGAGAGGAATGTGGACACGCGAGGACTGGCTGAAAACTCACCCGGCAGAGCTTTTCATATGCCTGAACACAAGGTTTGCTGTCAGTGAGGATACATGTCTTGTGTTTGGACTGAATAACATAGGGACTGAAGTGCTTGGTGGAGGCAGAAATAGACAGCGCCTCAATTTTCAGCAGGGTAACCATGTTGGCTGTCGATCACGCAATTTAGCACTGAAGAACCCGGCGAGGAAGAGTTTGTCATTGCGGGAAATATACAATGTCGACCCAATGCTATGTTTCTTCACGGATCCATCAGTAATGATCCAAAGCTGATCATTGGGATGGGGAAGTGTGACTGCCCTAGCGGAAGACAGTGCTGCTTGAGCCTTGTGAAAAGCAGTATGCAGACTATCAGACCATGTAAGCTCTTCAGTTGATTGGTGCCCTGCAATAGCATCATCTAATGGGGCTACCAGACTGGCACAATTCTGAATGACACGGGCCAGAACCTTGTATGCACCGATGAAGGACCGCATGCCACCAACTTTGCTTGGAGGCGAGCAGCTGGAAAGTGTGGCGATGCTATGGGGGCTAGCACAAAGGGTTCCATTTGACCAAATCCAACCCAGAATTACTGTCTTTTGGGGCAAATGACTGTTTTGGAAGCAGAAAGACGTAACCCAGACTTAGACAAAGCTTGCAAAACTTGACGCCAATTCTCAACAAGTTCATCCACAGTATTACCACCACAGTACAAGTCATCAGCGAGTTTTGCTACGATACCTTTCTCTAAGAGGTCACCAAGGACACGACACATCAGTTCCTCAAGGGCTGTTTCAGAACCTGGCATACCCATGGCACACCGTGTATACACGCACCCACGAAAGGAGTTGCAACACCACAGTATTTCATGGACTCATGGGATAAAGGGATTTGGTAGAAAGCACTAGTCAAGTCAGTGGCAATCAAATACTTCCATTTGGCAATTGAGCATAATGTTGAGTCCACATTGGGCATTAGAGAGGGTTGTGGCTTGCTATATCTACCGACATCAGCAAATGCAGTAACCAGACGAAAGCCTCCATTAGGCTTCTTGACAAGAAAGGACGGGTTAAGGTATTCGACACACACACCGACATCTTCAGGTCTAGCAAAGACGCCTGCTTTTTCAAGCTGATCAAACTTTGATTGCAACTCTTGGAGTTTATCCTGTGCATACAATGGGAGACGACCTTTGCGTTGGGGGGGTTGGACCGGTCCCATATTAACCACAGATTTGAAAGGGCCGACAGCACCATTGTAACCTGGGAAACTAGGGTCAAAAACTTCATCGTACTCATCGAGAAGACTGCGGAAGTTGGATTGCTCACAAGTGCCAAGTATACCATCTGGGTCAAGGGCAACAGCAGCTGAGTAGTTAACCGGTGAACTGGGCTTTGGGACATTGACTGATGCTGCTGCAGCAGTGTGTGATGGCTTAGAAGTTAGTGATGGTGAAAAAACAGTGTGTATCTGGCCAAGATGTTCATGCTTTCTGATGACAAGTGGCACACCAGTATTGTTGGGAATGCGAACCCTGCCTGCAATACTTGTGATTACATCAGGCTTGGGCCAGGCTTGTTTGGGCGGTAGGAACCTACCGAGCGGGGTATCAACACGTGGCTCAATGGCAAAAGTAGCATCTGATTCAACGATGTCTGCAGGGAGATTTACCTCAACGTATGAGCCTGGCCATATGGTAGTGTTTTGAGAAGGTCCACGAAGTATATGGGCACGACGAACAGTGTGCTGGGATTTGGGGCTCTTGTTGGCGCCATAAGTGATAATTGTACCATCTGTCAAGATGATTTGGTTCTTAGCAGGGCTTAATTGCGACATCATTGCATTTCATGAAGGGAATACCTGCAAGGATTTCTTCGTCAAGGTCTCTAACAACTAGACCTTTAAAGACAAAGGAGTGTCTGTCACGAGTAAAGGTGAGGGATGTTTCCCCAACTACCTTAAGAGGGGATGACCCATCAGCTTGACGGGCAGACTGCGAACTCTGATGAATGGGGCATCCTAATCGTTGGACAGTGTTTTCGCGAATGAGATTACCAGTGGATCCACTGTCAATGGTGATGCGGACCGCATGGTGCTTGTGGAATGCATCTACATAAGGAGACTGATCAACATGAATTGCAGCGCTGTCTGAACATTGGGCTGCGCACTAAGGTCAGATTGGTCAACAAAGGCGCATGCTAAATCTGAGTCGCTGTCACAATCATCAAGGATGTTAAGCTGACGAAGCGGGGCCAGGTATTTTCTGTCCTTTTCAGGGAGGTACGAGCACTCGCTTAAGAAATGCGCATGGTCATGCCGACCAGCTTGCTCACACAGAGGGCAGGATTTACCAAATGATTTCTTAGCTTTCAATTTAGGCATCGGTCTCACGCTGACTACTAGTGCGCATGCTGCGAGCAGCATCGTTTGAGCTCAGCTCATCCAGGAGCGAATCCAGAGCTTGAGAAATTTCGGCTTTGATAGAAGCCAAGGTGCGGATCTTAGCTCTGTACCGCATCGCTGCTTTACTAATCGGGGCAGATCAGGGTTTATAAGACGCAACCACGTTAACACTACAAAGTTTTCGAGTGTAGGCGTAATCTCCTCATCTTCATCGATGACTTGGTCATGGTGACTGATGCCGCCTCCTTCACGCATGAGGTTGTCTTCGGTGAATGCTACTAGACGCTGGTACAAGTCCTCTGGCCGTTCATCAGGGCCAAGGGTAATATTGTTGAACTCTAGGAAGTGGCCACCTGTTGTTTGGAAGCCAAAATGGAGACGGATGGCTTGCCATATCTTTTTCAGGCTGGTGCAGTTTTTGAGTATTGTATTTCGTGAGATAATTGGACAATAGTTGGCTATTTGTCCAAGCATAAGCTCCAATGCAGCATTTTTCTGGACTGCTGTTTTCCTTTGGGCTTCCTGTATGTCCTCACCGTCGTTAGTGAGACCTCGAAGAGGGGAAGTTTTTGACTTTTTGCCCCATACCACTCCTTCAACCAAGTAGGGAGAAAAGCTTGGGTCTAATGACAGTGTATACTGGAGGTTATGTTTCCAGCTTTCAAATGAGTTTATTGTTTCGTTCTTTGTTAGAGGCCATTGCTTCGTCGCACGATGTGTTGTGGCCATTGCTGATTGTTTTTACACTCGTGTATGTGAACCAGAATAAAAGCTAATATGCAGCCTTGCAGGCTTAAGCTTACTGTTTTAAGCTTACTGGTCGCTCACAGTCTTGTGAAAGATCACACAATTAGGGTTCAAGATGACCACCAATTTCGTCAGGAAGGTCAGCTGAGAGACTTCAGAGATGACTGGTTTCGAATCCAAGCTGTCACCACGCCAATAAAAGGATTAGGGATTAATCTAATGTGATAATCACAACCAGGCACATGTAGCTTCCACGAGTGCAGAGACAGAGAGAGAGAGCCCAACCAGGCTCAGTGCACCTTAAGGGCACACAACTATGAATCAACTGGCGCTACTACAAGTCTAGGATTCATCCACTATTAAGACTGTGCATTATTGAAATATATAATGTGCAGTAAAATTGTATTAATGCAATAAAAGAAATTCAAATTTCATTCATTTACTTTTGTATGTTGCTCAGTTTCTGATTTTATAGGCTGAATGATGCTAAAACCCATCAAAATTGGATTTACAGGTCCTGAGATAATACAATGATGGTCAATCTGAGCTTAGAACATACTCGGTTCCCTCGGATTGTGAACCCCCCCCATCATCATGGCTGTCAGTACATGCAGGGCATTGGTGAAAAAAAATTGGGGTCAACAATAGACAATTTTGTGTGCACTGCTTATGCAAGATGAATAAATAAAGAGTATGTGTAGCTCAAATACACCAAATCTTGGGTGTGACCCCTTCCCTATTGACTGTTGACAGATATTGATAATATGAACTTAAAAGCATGTTGGAAACTTTTTGAAAAATGCTGCTTTCCACCCCACCCTCCCCCCACTTTTTTAGATTCTTGAGCGTACTGGACCAAAAAAAATTGGGTCAACAATTAACAACTTCTGTTGGCAAAAAATATTTCTGTTGGTACATTAAAGGAGTATTTCGTGATCCTAGCATCCTCTATTTATGTCATTTTTCATTAGATATCCACGAAAAAAACCTATTCCCAAAAATTCAGTTCATTCCGATTTTATGTTCATGAAGTTATGCATGATTATGTGTATTACACTGCTCCATAGACAATGCATTGTAATTTCGTTCTGGTGCACCAGAACGAAATTCAAATTTCACGATATCTTTGCTAAACGAATTAATCTGCAAGAAATATTTTGTACATAAACATTATGTAGCCAGAGGTTTCCAGTGATATAAAAATCTCAACTTTTTTTGAGAAAAGTGGGGGATGAGGCTGTGGATCACGAAATGCCCTTTTAACAAGTTGTACCCCCAGCTCCAAAATCCTGGCTACACCACTGTTTATACAGTAAGCCAAAAAATTAAGGTACCAGTTATGTTCACTCCCTGTATATCCTAAACAAAGACAGATATGTCATAATTGAAACAAGTAGCCAATAGCTGCATCTCTTAGCTCAAATTTAAGACCTCGTTTATTGAAATTGTTCTAGAAATAAAAACATGACGATCCAAAAACCCAAGGAAGATGCCCATTTAAAAGTTGCAGTTTGCTCCATTGCATGCCTATTGATTTGTACACAAAGCGTTCACGATCAGAGCTAATTAACAGGTATTGGCTGTTTGTTTTAATTTTGACATACTTGTCTTTAGTTTGATATACAGGGGTGAACACAACTACATGTAATACCTTAATTCTTTGGCTTACTGTAATGCAACTCTAATGTCCGTATTGTTGCTGCTGTAATCGTCATTGACATCATTCTCATAATCATCATCATCATCACAAGTAATTCTGCTGTATAAAAGAACCACTTGATATCGACATGTCAAGGAAATAAGAGAAAACAAAAACTTCACAAATGTCAGAGTTGATCTCAAGAGGAAAATCACAAAGATCTTGTCATTAGATTAGTGTTCCAATAACCTTAAATTACCATCAAGATAACATCACAGAAGAAACAGATCTACTGTAGGATTGGCAGGGCAACAATATTAACGCATAGATTATTCGCTTCAATGAAAATTGTGCACATTTTGCATGGATTAACAACATTTTCATGAAAATATTTATTTTTCAATTCTTATAGGCCTTTCATTAAATGTGTCTATTTTGTGAATATTACCAGCCACAAAAATGCTTCTTTTCAAATCTCAAAATATTTATGCTGTGAAAATATTGACTTTTACCGTACTTTTACATTAACATGTGTTTTTCCAAGCTTCAGTGTCACAAACACCAATCTGTGATACTTAGAGAAGATTGTCAGAATATCCCATGATTCATCACCATGTGCTTCTCTATCAGATGACAATTAAAATATTCTAAATGCCACAAAATACATTTTTAAAACATCAGTTCAGTTGCTGTCAATAATTATTGCTTTGAATTAATTCATCACTAAAAGTTAATAATCGAGAAAGGTAAATTAATTAGCAAAATAATAGATCCAGTTGGTTGCATATGATTGGTTGACGCATTCATGTGTCAAGCGATATCACTGGGAAGTTGAGATTTCTTTAACTTGCAAAAGCAACATCGTTTTTGCCTCAGCGATTGGAATCGATTGATCGGCTCGACGCTCTGGAAATGTAAGTAAACACTGAGTTTAGTTTAGTTTAGTTTTTATTTAGCTTTGCAACATATACAAAAATACAGAAAAATGGTAAGACATCAAGTACAAAGCATCAAAATTTAACAACAATAATAAAATGTGCACAAACCACAAAATGCCATCCAGATTGGAACGGCATACACGCCACAACACCAAAAGTTGCAAGGCAAGGATAGCCCATAAAAGCCTGGCTACGTATGCAGGCTTATTTCCAATGGGGTCCCAAACAAAAAATGGCTGTGGACGTGGAGGAAAATAGAAAAAAGAGACATTTGGACATAAGCCTACATACGTATAAATTCTGCAGATTCCTGCTTCAAAGCACTATCAGCCAGGCAAGGGCGGCGGAACCGGGGGGGCCAGGGGGGCCAGTGGCCCCTCCACTTTTTGACTGGGGGGACCTGGCCCCCCCACTTTTAACCCATAATGTGCTGTGTGTAACATGTCTGGGTGAACATAAATAATCAAATCTCTATTCTAGACCTTAACTTGCTTGAAGAAAGTGTAAAAATTATGCACAAAATGGCTTCAATTGGACCTTCATTTTGCAAAATTTTCCAACTCCCCTGTATTAGGACACCCAACACTAAAAGCAATAATTTATACAATTATAGTGAAAACTTATCCACGAATGGCTTCAATTTGGGCCTTCATTTAACCCATTTTCGGATTTTTCAAACTAAAATTGTACACAATAATAGTGCCAGAATGGTCCACCAAATGGCTAAAATTGGGCCTTCATTTTGCAAAAGTTTCTCACTTCTAAGGGGGGCACATCCCCCTCACACACCCCCTGTGTCGCGCAAGCGTGATGCGATGGCCGCTTCGCGGCCATTATTTTGATTTTTACATCACCCTGACTGGCCCCCCCCCCACTTTCAAAATTGTTCCGCCGCCCCTGCAGCCAGGTGTTTTTTGACAGCCTTTTTGAAAGCCATCCTGTTGCTTATGGACTGAACACTGAGCATGTGTGAGAATCGCTTTTCTGCAAAAGTGATCAAGTATAAATTCAGCTTTAGACCTCAAATGATTAGTCAGTGTAGTGCCAGTGTATATCCTGTGTATATTTGAATAGTAACTGGCAGACCTTGGTCAGCATGCAGCAGTAGTGCATTGTGGGATACTGCGCAGATCTTCTTTTGGTGGTGCAATAGATAGCATCAAACCCATGTCAATCATCACATGTCACTTGAACTACTTTCATTTTACTAATCAGATTTGACAAACCAAATATACAAATGGTTTCATCCAATGTAGGTTACTTGTGTGGGGGTGGGTGTAGGGGGGTGTTAGTGTGTATACCGTGCAGATACCTGCACCATTCCCTCTTAGAAAACTACTTTTATCATCTTGGAAACACACACAGAAACAAAAACAAGACAAAAACATATTGATGTGACCAGTGTTAGTTACCTTTAAGCCCCCGGGCTTTAAGCATTTTGTACTTGGATCAATTGAGCAATTTCAAATGTCAGTGACCAAATTCAAAGCATTTTTGATGCTATTATTTTCTTTATTTTCCACAAATTCTTCTGGGCTAATTTCTTATTTTGCTGAGCCAGTTTTGGGCCATATGACCTAGAGGAAACACTGGATGTGCCCTACAATTCTTGAACAAAATATTGGCACTTTGTTTGCATGTAGGTAAAGGTCCATCCATGCTCCCCAACCAGTACCAATATTGAGTAAAGCATAATCATGTGATCAGGGCCAGAAGTTCCACCAACATTAAATGATGGGGATGGGGAGTGAGAGTGCATGGTTATAGTGTCTACTTAAAAATATATCACACTTGTCTCTTGAACTGTAGCATTTAGGATATAGCATACATTTCATCTTACTTTGCTCAAATGAGCCAACACATTTTTCCAGGATTGTCTGAGGCAAATTGGAAAATCTAATTCTATACTTCCCTCTGCCATTTACAAACTAGGACAGATATAGACACCAACTTTTCAATATTTTCTATCAGTACGTTTATGAATCGTCATAACAAGTTAGTCAAAAATACCCTGCAATAAGGCAGTGGTCAATTAATTAATTTATAAAACAGTCAGATATTTCAAATCTTATTAAGACGATATAGAGCTAATCTTATAATGTTTAAAATAAATTGTTTACAGAGAGTGGGAAAGTGAGACACTATCTATTTAAAAACATTATCACACTTGGCACATGAACTGTTACATTCAGGATATATAGCATGCATTTCAACTTACTTTGCTGAAATGCACCAAATCTTTTAAAGCAAAGTCCTCCAAGGTCTGCCATTCTAATATTGCATGTAAAAAATAGAATTCCAATTTCAATATAGTGAAACATTTTGAAAAGTTCCATCAATTCTTAAATGAGACACAGTCTGCCTCTGATCATGGAAGTAATAGACACCATTACTTCCATGCTCTGATGCACATGCAAAACATTTCTGTTAATTGTGTTTAAGACAAGCTGGAGGGGAGTTTGACCTAGCAGTGTTTGCACTCAAATATTGAGACAAAAAAGTTGATACAAGAGGAATTGTACAGGTTTTATAAGGGAGATACCAAGGTTTCCTCACATGCATGATTTTTCAGTATACCATTTCCCACCCTGATGTGGCAGTGACGTCAGTGTGCATTTTATTGGGCGCAGATTCAAATCGCTAGTGTTCGACCAACACAGTGTTCAAATGCACACGCTTAAAAACGCCCCATAGATACGCACGTTAAAGCTACCTCAGCGTGTTGACGTCACTGCTACATCAGAGTGAAAAATGGTATAGAGGAAAAAATGTTTACATATGTTATTAGCCTTAAAGCCATATTATAACATTTTCATACAAAATAAATTAGCATTTCTTTGCCATAAAATGTTAGTTTTTACTGTCAGATATATCCCCTTTTATTTTTGAGCCGAACAACTACGGCAGAGCAAAGAAAATTGGAATTTACTACCAGCGCATATATGCGCCAATACGCACTACCACTCCTTCGGTCATGTTATGGTACGGCCCTTTGTTGTGTAGATCACCGTCGCGCACGCCGTGTATGTAATGTGTGTTATGAACATCGTGTATGCGTTCGACTAATAATTCCATCGTAATAATAAAATGCTGATTCAGGCGTTTTATTCAAAATCTCGGATTTTGACAAAACTACAGCACCTAGAGTCTTGATTTTTTCAGGTATATTGGTTTAATAAAGTACAATATAATCAAGTAAAAAAATGAATTTTAAAAAATCAGTGAGGGCGTCCTCCTCAGCAAATGTTATAATATGGCTTTAACTCAAGAACTGCAAGAAGTATGGAAATATATGATTATTGGCTTCCATTACTCATTTCCGATAAGATCAATGTATTAATATTAAAAAGTACACCACAGGTTTTTAGTTAAAAGGCTAAAACTGAGTCCCCTACCCGCCTTAAAGATGATTTACACCAACTTCTTGCATTGGAAACTTCATCAACTCTGCAGTCAACCAGGCATGAAATCAAAGATGTGACCCAATCTACATGAGACAAAATCTAAAATATTGAAAGAGTCTGTCTGAATCATATCACAACCAGCATCTAGTCCAATTACAGAAACAGACTAACTTATCAAGAACAGGGTACCGTACATATTTTACTTTTTAATTTATAAGAGTTCTTCATGTCACAAACAGGGTCATTACCAAAAAAATGTTAAAAGAAAGATTGGAAAAGTTTACATACACATTTTTCGTTTTTTGCCAAACACATTACATTCCAAAAGTATACAAAAACAATATTTACTTCGCACTGTATAATAGTCGTGCGGAAGATTATTTTCATGCTCATTCAAGAAACGGCCATGATGCATGTGGAATAGGGAAATAACAACAAAATAGCTCAGAAATCTCTGTGTAGAAGCTACGGAAGCGTAAACTGCTAATTTGCATAACAAGGGACAACGTTAGTAAGAGCCAACGCCCTTAATATTAATTTAGTTGAGAGCGGATTTCTCATGTTTATGATACATCCTACCCAATGCTTGTGGACTGACAGAGAGGGTCACACACTTCTAACAAAAGCCTTACTCAACAATGATTCCCACAGTTCTTGGCACATATTAACAAGCGCACCTGTGAATTACTGTTCAATAACAAGTTTGTGGCACACCTTTTTTGGGGGTGGGGGTGGGGTGGGTTACAGTTACCTCCTCTAGGCTATGTGTCTGTAGATGTCCATAACATGTTAACCCCTAATTCTCACCATTAACCCTAATGCCTGAAGGGCTTTTTGGCGACTGGAAGGGAAAGAAGGGAGGAATAAAGGGAGAAAACAAACAAAGAAGTTGTTTGCTCTGGGTGGGATTCGAACCCGAGATCCCTCGTATGCCAAGCACTCTAGGCCGCCGACACTTAACCACGGTTCCTATGTTGGCCGGGCCAGTGAATTTGTGCCAATATATCAGTTAAGGTGATTGCGTCAGCACATCCCGTGGGATGCACGCATGAGCCATGAAGTTGTTTGTAATGTTTTGTAGTACTCAGGCTTGTTAGGGGTAACTACAAAACAGCATTGGTAGCACGTACCAAAATCATAGATAGGGCATAAGTTAAATGAAGTTAAACATGTAATGCAACTTCACTCCAGAAATAACATACTATATAGCACTCATCTAATTGTTTACTTCACACAGAGAAATAATAGAAGAGAGATTGACTCTATTTTTATACATGAAAGCTCATAAAACACCTCCAGTGTTGATTCCATGCTTCCTAAATGAGGACAGGTAACACCATATCTTCAAGATAAATACACTGACCCACTAATAAATGATGTATTATGCTTAAATGAGCAAGTTATAATCACAACATTACTATGTGTAAAAATACTCTTGAGCTAATGTTGTACCTCTTGTATCTTATTACCTTTTACCTACCTACTAGAGGTAGTGTTGCCAATGTCATCATTTTAGAGCATAATTGGGCTACTTTGAGGATTGCTTGCTGCAGCTCAAGAAAACTGTGCTGCAAGGAATTCCAAAGGCTATTTTTTCAAATGTTAGTAATTTGTAAGAAATTATATTAATGTATTTATTTATAACAATTCGGTCAGAGACCAGGCAAGAACCCAATAGGGTCTGAGCTCTACATTAAAGAGTAGCCTAAATATACCAAACACAAAATAAAAGGGACATACAGAAAATTGGATGAAAAAATAATAATTATGGTATGGCATTTTCTATTCATTTAACTAATTTTTAAAATGTTTTACACTTCTAAAATTTAAATAAAAAATATGTAGTAAGTAGCAGAAGTAAATCACATTCACATATCTCACTGAAACACAGCAGTTGTGGGAAACCCCCATTTAGATATAATATAAAGAAAATATGCATAAAATATTAAAGGAACTAATGACTAATGTGTACTCTATTTACAATGCTTGAAATAGGCCAAAATCTTTAAATCTATGGGCCCAGACTCAAAGTTGTAAAATTTAATGTTACACTGGTCCATATTTGCGACAACTTGTAAGACTTCAGACTTGTAAATCAACAATTTATAGGTAATGCCATGGGAAAAGTTACGGTCTATGGTGTTGACTTTAGTCATATGACAACAATTTAACAGGCCCTACAGTAGTAAACAGGGAAATTCAGGGATTTCTACAGGCTTTTGGCCCACTGGCTAGCCTTGTTCCAAGCAAAGTATGATTGTCTCATATGCTAGGTGTGTAATGTTATTAAGCAGTCAAGTTAGCTCTACTAGGCATTCAACTAGGGTGCGTCAGGTTGCGGGTTCGAACCCTGGCAGTGGTTTAGTACACTTTCGTGGAAAAATTGAGTTAGCTAAAAATTCTCCTGGACAAGGACTTACTACTAATAGTCTCGTTGTACTCTGTATAAAACTTGGCGGGGTGGTTGATCCTGGCTGCGAAGGTCAATTGTGGAATATCTAGGATGTGCGCTTCTAAGCAGCAAAGTCCCTGAGGTGTCCCTGGGCACCGTATAGACCCCCCAAAGATTGTCAAGAAGGAGAACAAGACTCTGAACAGACAGATCAAGGAGTCCATAGCAATAAAGAAAGAACAACAAGGCAAATTAAACAGAGACCTGGGGGTGGTAGATATCTTCCAAAGGGTCATGAAAGTCTTCTAGAAACACCTAAACCACCCAGTGTGAAGAAGACAATCAGGTAGTCACTACTGCCTGAGGATGGTGACAGATCGTTACCGATAGTATTTGCAAGGTAAATGAAAATTTTCCTTCATTAGTTTGCGTTGAAATTTTCAAAACTGCTTTTGTTTATTCAACTACCGGAATGTATGAGCCTTCACTGTTGTCCCTGAGGTGTGGAAATGGTTTATGGAATGATGTGGGGCCATAGTGGTCAGAAACAACCTGTAAAGTGTGCTGAGACTTGTGGACCAAGGTCTAGGTGTTGTACCTGATCACTCCGCTTTTTTTTCAATTTTCACAAATGAAGTGTCAAATAAGATTTTGTTTTATTGAACGACTTATGAAATATAGTGGCTTATAAAACTGTGTTGCCATACTTATGTGCTCGGTTTATTTGGGTTTTACTTTATGTGCTAGGTAGTATTTTGTTACGGGATCTGGAATGAGCGTTTTTGAGCGTTTCGACAGTATTTTTGGTGGAACATGAGAGCACATCAGACATATCAAATTGCATTCTAAATGTCAAAATTTTCAATTGATCGTCGGCTTTTCATCCCACCTACATACACTTTAAGTACATGTCATCAGATTTATAAAGTTTACTTCGAGCACTGTTAAATATCATAAATATCAATTTTTAATCATTTGCCATAAAATGTGTATTACATTGTGAATTTCAAAAAATCAAAAGTATTTGATATCAGAAGGACATTGTGCTTCATCAGGCAATTTGCCATGGCTTAGTGGGCTGAATTATCCCACCTTGGTGGTAAGAAGTATTAGCAACACTGATTGGAAGCACTGATTTCACATCCTCTAGATCTGTAGATAAACACGTTGACCCACATCTTCACTTCTAAAGAGGATCGCGGCAAGTGTTTAGTTGACATAAATAAATAATACATTTTGAATTTTATTGAGAGTGACATTATCACAGGCAAACCAAAGCTGGTCAATGTTGTGCTTAACTTAAAGCGGATCAGTTTCCAAAAATAAAGTTGAGACTTGGAAACTAAAAGATTGAATTTATCATCATCGCTATGCTTCTGTCTGTAGCATCAATGCTCTTTTTTGCTTCTTCTTGTTTTAGTTTATCACTTAGCTGGTTGACACCTCCTCAAGTATGCTATCAGTAGCTTAAAGTAGAATAAGCAAGGTGTTGTCAGCAGTAGATCACTAAAGAGTTTTGCAGTATAATGTAAGCGGTAAAGAGTTGATGATGTAGTGTTTTATTAGTAGCACATGAAAGTAGTATGCCATCAAGTTTGAAGTTTTCAGTTTCAAGTTTATTGACTGTTCCATCAGCAAACAATATAGAAGACAGTAAGGTAGAGCATGAGGACGCCGACAATACCAAAGTAGAGCAGAGCTTTAATGCTCTGCATGGTGGCCATAGACTTCAACTTAAAAAGTCCAAGTTTTGAGATATATTCTTAAAACATCATGCCCTATATCTTACAAGCCACTGAACTAGGCTTGTTTGTACTCATTTTAATGCCTTTTTCATGGTGATTCTAATTCAGATCATGAAAATGTACAATTCTGAATCATTTAAATTTGTTAAAAATTTGATCTTGTCATCTGCAGTCGACACCCATGTGGAGAGAAATACAAATGTTTGGTCACACATCATGACCATGAATCATATTGGGAATAGGGGGTTACTGAAGTTTCTTCGGCTTATATAAGGTGGAAATTATTCGGCTTTTGTTACTGTGCACGTCAATAAAGTCCCAACTCATGCTTGCGTTAATTCACATAAGCATGTGCCAGTCACGCATTACGCAATGCACAACTAGCGTAAGCATTGCGCCCAACTGTGTGCATGGCATTCTATATCAATACACAGTGTTATGAATCTTATTTTTTCCGCCTTATATAAACCGAACAAACTTTAGGAATAAACACACAAATTAGGATGAAACAAACGATTGAATGTTGGCAGCATTAAGGTGTCTGAAATAAATTTGCAATAATTACTGCAATGAATAGCCTTTTAGTATAGAGATTATTACTGAAGTTTTGAGCTTCCAACAGATTCTAGCAGTAAGTTTTTGACAAAGCAGTGTGCTATCAGTAGTACATAGTTGAAGAAACATTATGCTGTTACTAATGTTAGGAGGTACTACTTATTGTGCCGGGGTGCAGATAATTACCTTTGCCATCACCTACAACTGTTTGTAAAGAAGCACCAGTGGCCTAGCGAGTCAGGGTGGAGGAGGGTGGGGCACGTTCCCTGGGCACCACCTTAGGGGGCACAAAATTGACAAATTCAGCATCAATTCTTCACCCCTCCAAGCGATGAAAGTCACAATTTTTACACACTTTTTGTGCTTTTCAGCACATAAAGTCATTTGAAAGATCAATTTAAGACCAAATTTCAACTTCATTATATTAAAGGGAATCTGTACCATAAACTAATCAATGGCTATATAGTTGCAGCAATAATAAAAACGACAAACAGTAAAAGTCCCAAGCTTATATACGTCCAAATAAAGGAGAAATTCTTAATTCCTTACGACGATTAGCGGTGAGTTTGCGATCCATGGTGGCTGCCATATTGATACCCGATGTATTTTTATTACGCTGTAACGGTACCCGATTTTGAAACCAGCGAAATCCGTACACGAAGCGTCGTCCCTCGTGAACTTTGGTGACACGAAGCGAATACTACCAAAGTTCAGATTCAACATTCGTTCAAAAGAAAACGCGACAATTTCTACCCATAAAACTACAGAAGAACATAAAAAAATGTATTTTAAGTAATATTTATGATCAACAATGTCTTTTGAGAACGAAAAGTAAAAAAACAGCACTAAAACCAAAATTCGCTGTAGGGGTCGCGAATGCCATACAGCAACACACGCTCGCCGTGGGTCTGTGTGAAAGGTTACACTACCGTTTGTGGCAGAAAGGATTCACAAGCAGCTATCATGGCGGCTCCCTTGAATCACAGAAACAAAGGATTAAAAGTGCTTTTTCTTTGTTAGGAATATTCCGAAATTCATATAGAGCGTCTGGTATGTTTAATTTAGGGGTATATAACTATATTAGCCATTGATTAGTTTATGGTACAGATTTCCTTTAACCAAAATTAATTAATGGTGTTTGTTTCAAGAGGCATTATGTATCCTTGGCCCTCTAGCTATGCCCCAACCCCTAGCTATGCCACTAGGGGCGAGATGGCCGAGTGGTTAAGGCGTTGCGCTGCCGGCCGGGAGATACGATCGACGAGGGTTCGAGCCTTGGGCTTGCCTTAGGTGAAAATTCTCTTTCCTCCCAAAAAGTTCCTATATGGTCAGAAATCCTTCAATTCAGTTCAGTTATTAATTTCAGAATTTAATTGAAGAATTTCTTCTCGCCCCCATACACTGCTTATCACGTGCAGATATAGGTAGTGTATGTGCTTCGCTCGTGATTCGGAAGTCACGTAAAGCCGTTGGTCCGTGTACAGGAAGAGTCAAACCCTGTGCACGTTAAGTGTCAGAGCTATTCGAAAAGAGAAGGGGACCATCCCGGTTCTGATATCTGCAATCAATCCTAGGTTCCAGGATCGTGCATAGGTAAAAAACTATGCACGTTAAGCCCGTGCGACAATACTCAATTTGAGGTATGCACGTATATAGGAAGAAGAAGAAGAAGAAGAAGAAGCAGTTTTTAAAACTATGATGTTTCTGGTGCTGGATTTCCCATTGGGTGTTCATTATCACCAGCTTCCTGGGCACTTTCTTGTCAGCAATTTCTTTTTACCACAGGATTTTGCTGTTAATGTCTAGATAGGCTTTGACATAAAAAACCCAGAAATATGTCATTCACAGAGAGTAATGTTGATGAAGTTCAATGTAATCAGCAGTAGACATGGTAGGTAGATGATGAAGTAGTGCGCTTACAACAGTAGATAGCTGATGAAGTAGCATGATATCACCCGCAGATAGCTGCTGAAGTAATGTGCTATCAGCAGTAGATAGCTAATGAAGTATGGTAATGTGCTATCAGCAGTAGATAGCTGATGAAGTAATGTGCTATCAGCAGTAGATAGCTGATGAAGTAATGTGCTATCAGCAGTAGATAGCTGATAAAGTAGTGACGTGGTATCAGCAGTAGATAGTTGACGAACTACTGAAACAGGCTCGAATACATCTATGTTACAAAGATATAATTTTGGGACTGGGAGGACATTCAAGGTTCAAAGTGCTTAACTATATTATTCTGAGTGCTAAGTATTATTTATTTAGGAACAGGTTTTCAAATGAGAAACCATATATCGCCACGTTCTCACATTTTTAAGTAAAAAAATTGAAGAAGAAAAAGCTTGTTTTCAGAGAATAAATAAATTGAATATCTTTCGTATGAAATGGGAAGGTTTTGTGTAAGAAAATAATGTAACAACAAAGTAATTATATATAAATATAACATATTAATTACTATTGTCTTTCTCATGTGCCCACGGACAAACAAAGTATTTAAACGAATTTAAAAATATGCATAATATTGTATTGTACTAGTGATATAAGAGATGCTTTTGTATTTGTGTGTGTTGTGGTATCAGCAGTAGATAGTTGATGAAGTAGTAAAGTGCTATCAGGAGTAGATAGTTGATAATGTTTATGTAGTAAATATTGTGCTATCAGCAGTAGATAGTTGATAAAGTGGTGAAGTGCTATCAGCAGTAGATAGTTGAGGAAGCAGTAAAGTGCTATCAGGAGTAGATAGTTGATAATGTGTATGTAGTAAATATTGTGATATCAGCAGTAGATAGTTGATGAAGTAGAAGTGCTGCCGGCAGTAGACAGTTGATAATGTTTATGTAGTAAATATTGTGCTATCAGTAGTAGATATTTGTTGAAGTAGTGAAGTGCTATCAGCAGTAGATAGTTGATAATGTTTAAGTAGTAAATATTGGAGAAAATATTCGTTTAGTTGAAGATATTCTGCAGTACACAAATGATAACCACATTCCTGGTATGTTACTTTTTGCCGATTTGGAGAAAGCTTTTGATTCTGTTGAATGGAGTTTTCTTATGGCAACCTTGAAAAAATTAATTTTGGTCCAAACCTGCTTTCATGGGTAAAATGTTTTTATTCAAATATTAAAAGTTGTGTAATAAATAAGGGTTTTCTACTGGTTGGTTTGATCTGACACGAGGTGTTCGTCAAGGATGCCCGTTATCAACAGCATTATTCATGTGTGTGATAGAAATGTTGGCTTTAATAACTTTGAAATGTAAGGATATTAATGGCATAGAACTCCCAAGTGGGGTGGAGCTTAAGTGCTCCTTTTTGCAGATGATGCAACCTTTTTCTATCCGATTCAAAATCTGTGGAGAATCTTGTAAGAGAAATAGATAAGTTTGGAAGGTTGTCTGGTTTGAAGATAAATTTGGAGAAAACAGAATTGATGAAGATAGGAAGTCTTAGAAACTGTAATGATTATGTTTATGGTATTAAACCAACTAAGGAACCTGTGAAAATATTGGGCTTATTTGTTGGTTATGATAGTAAAAAATGTAATGAGTATAATATTCAACCAAGACTCACAAAATTAAAGGACAAATTAGATATTTGGAGACAAAGAGATCTAACACTTAGAGGAAAGGTCTTATTAGTAAAAAGTATTGGTATTTCACAAATGACTTATTTAATGTCCACAGATTATGTGAGTGGAAATGTGTTATCTGATGTTCAAAAGATACTGTATAACTTCTTATGGAGTGGAAAACCAGAAAAAATCAAACGTTCTGTTTTAATTGCACCAAAAGAAAGCGGAGGAATAGAGATGGTAAATATATTCAATACAGACAAAGCATTAAAGATAATGTGGCTAAAAAGATTTTTGAGTGAAGGTTATGCACCGTGGAAAGATGTCCCAAATTATTTCTTTAATAGAATGGGAGGTCTGGAGTTCCTGTTACAATGTAATGTTGATGATTCTGTTTTTCCTGCAAATTTCCCCAGTTTTACAAAGAAGTCATTTTAAGCTGGCAAAGTTTTAAACAATGTAATAACAAAGAAACAATCAATTTGGAAGATGTATTGCATATGCCACTAAGTTATAACAAGTTGTTTTCAAAAGATGTAAACAAGTCTCTTAATAGAGCTCGAACAAGACTAATAAAGATTAAAGATATATTAGATGATAAAGGTTCATTTTATTCATACGAAAAGCTTTGTGAAAAATATGGACGATGTATTGATTTTGTAACATATTACGGTGTTATAAATAGTTTACCAAGGGAATGGAAATTAGAAATAAAGAAACTTTCTGAAACAGATATGGGAAGACTTAAAAGTGTTGAAAAAAAACATTTCGTTAGAAGTAAAGAAGTTAACAACTTGTGATGTAACGTATCTAAACAATTTAACAGGTCACAATCAACAAAACCAGTAAATCAAAATTATTATGATCGTTTGTTTGATCATTTGGGTAATCTAAATTGGGAATACATTTGGACATTACCTTTTCAAATTACCACTGAAGAAAGAATGAGATTTTTTCAATATAAAATCCTTCATCGAATTATTCCAAGCAATAGTTATTTAAAGCTTATTAATCTGAAAGAGAACGAAAATTGTCATTTATGTCAAAATAAAGAAACAATTGATCACATGTTCTGGGAATGCCATCAAATAAACTCTTTTTGGAAGGAGATAGAGACATGGTTAAATGGAAAGATACAGGCTCGAATACATCTATGTTACAAAGATATAATTTTGGGACTGGGAGGACATTCAAGGTTCAAAGTGCTTAACTATATTATTCTGAGTGCTAAGTATTATTTATTTAGGAACAGGTTTTCAAATGAGAAACCATATATCGCCACGTTCTCACATTTTTTAAGTAAAAAAATTGAAGAAGAAAAAGCTTGTTTTCAGAGAATAAATAAATTGAATATCTTTCGTATGAAATGGGAAGGTTTTGTGTAAGAAAATAATGTAACAACAAAGTAATTATATATAAATATAACATATTAATTACTATTGTCTTTCTCATGTGCCCACGGACAAACAAAGTATTTAAACGAATTAAAAAATATGCATAATATTGTATTGTACTAGTGATATAAGAGATGCTTTTGTATTTGTGTGTGTTGTTTTTATTCTTTCTATCTTTTATTTATTTTTTCTCAAGTTATTTGTCTTTTGTCCTGGTTAATCTAAAAGCAAAATGAATAAAAAAAAAAAATTAAAAAAAAAAAGAAATAATGTTTAAGTAGTAAATATTGTGCTATCAGTAGTAGATAGTTGATGAAGTAGTGAAGTGCTATCAGCAGTAGACAGTTGATAGTAGTAATGTGCAGTCAGCAGTAAATAGTTGATGAAGTAGTGTTCAATCAGCAGTAGACATGGTAGGTAGCTGATGATGAAGTGTGCTATCAGCAGTAGATAGCTGATGAAGTAGAGCACTCTCTGTAGTAGAAAGCTGATAAAGTAGCATAATATCAGCAGTAGATAGCTGATGAAGTAGTGTGATATCAGCAGTAGATAGTTGATGAAATAATGTAGTATCAGCATTAGAAGAAATAACTAGCTATCAGCTACTGCAGTTGATAGCTGAAGTAGTGTGTTATCAGCAGTAAATAACAGATGAAATATTGTGCTATCAGCAGTAGATAGTTAATAAAGTACTAGTGAAGTGCTATCAGTAGTAGTAGTTGACGAAGTAGTGTCCAATCAGCAGTAGACATGGTAGGTACCTGATGATGAAGAGTGCTATCAGCAGTAGATAGGTGATGAAACTGCATGATATTAGCTGTAGATAGCTGATAAAGTAATGTGCTATCAGCAGTAGATAGCTGATGAAGTGGTATGATATCAGCAGTAGATAGTTGTATTTGACAAAGTTGTGTGCTATCAGCAGCAGATAGTCGATGAAGTAATGTGCTATCAGCTGTAGATAGCTGATGAAGTAGTGTGCTATCAGCAGTATAGATAGTTGATGAAGTAGTGTGCTATCAGCAGCAGCTAGTTGATGAAGTAGTGTGCTATCAGCAGCAGATAGTTGATGAAGTAATGTGATATCAGCTGTAGATGCTAGCTATCAGCAGTAGATTGATAGTTGATGAATGTGGTATCAGCAGTGGATGAAATAGATAGTTATCAGCAGTAGATAGTTGCAGAGGAGTATATATCAGCAGTAGATAGTTGATGATAGTAGCAGTAGATAAAAGATAAAGTATTGTGCTATCAGCAGTAACTAGTAGCAGTAGATAGTTGATAAAGTAGTGAGCTATTTACAGTGAAAAGGGAGTATTGGAGATAAATTAATTTCTCCCAAGTTGACTTTTAGCCACTGAGACACAAGGGAGACGATGTATCATGACTGACAGCAGTCGCCAGTATTTTGCTTTAGTTCTTTGTGGTGCAATAGAAAAACAGTTCTTGCCCAGAAATGGTGAATTGTGATGGTCGTGGTTCAATCCCAAAAGGCTGTTTTTCCAAAAGTTCTGTTTTTTCTCTTGACAAATGTCATTTTTTCAGAGCTTCCTGACCTGTTCCTAATAATAAACTTAATTCAATGTAAAACAATCCTAAGGAATAGAATTGAATCTATATTATAACACTCAAAGAGTCAGAAACTTTCTCATGGGATGATGATTATTAATTTGTCTGGAGTCGTTTCAAGACAAGATATAACAGTAGGCTATGCCTAATCTCTTAACCAGACAGGCAGACAGACAGGCAGGCAGATATGAATGGTGCCTCACTCACTCAAATTAGGTGACGGAGATTAACTACTTCCTTCCATGTACTCTTGTTCACTTCCTCACTTATATCCTTCCTGATTTATTTATTCATTTTCTTTGATACTATTACTTTTGACGGGAAATTGGCCTTCTTGAAGGCATCCATGTACCTTCATATCATATTACCATACATTTAATTTTGAAAATTGTGGCAAACTTCCCATGGGAGAGTAGATTTCCGGTCCATTGTTGTTGTTTTTTTCTATTCATATGACAGTCGATGTGGGTAGATATCAGGGCAAATCCAAACCTGGCTTCATTGGAATAACATACACCTCAAATAACAAATACACACACACATACAAACCCTGGGAGACTTGTGCTGATTTACAAACGACTTGACTGCAATCAGACTTTACAATACAGAATTACAAGTACTTCATGATGGCAGTTGAAGAGCCTCATTTACATCTTTGTGTAGTCCATGAGGTCTATCCACATCAAGGTTAAGAGTGGATTTGAACTAATGGTCACGTTTGACATGACAGAATTCATTTGAATGTCTGATTAAGTGATGGGTAATTGGTCTCTGATGACATGATACCTATTGAGTTACATGGTCATCATAGATACTTCATTTCATTACAGGAGCAATGGGAGGGGAACTTCTGACTTTGCAAATATTTAATTAATTGGTTTCAAGATCCCAAGGGGTCATTCTTGATTTCATATATAGTGCTATGCACCTGTGTCCGACGACCTTTGTAATGCCTCCGAATAGTGCGTCACACACAATCAATTGTATACCCCAATTGGCATATCGTTTTAATTGCATTTTTTTTTCATTTAAACTTTAGATTTATGCTACAGAAGATGAACACACTACTTGCCTACCACAAAACATTAGACAGATTTCATATTCCATATCTACTTCCATCTATAGCCCTGAAGATGACCAGAGTAGAAAGATTGTGCAGCTAAGTGTGACATAGTCGACATAGGAAGCCAGATGGGCTCTGCACTAATAAAACAATAAAGCTAATGTTCAGTTGCTGTATCAGAGCTCAATAGAGATATTTCCACAACTACAATGGATTGTTTTGCTATCTATTTCCCCAGAAAATTGGTAAAATATTATTTGAAATGATGGCAGTTAGTGTATCCTAAATTATGGGGTAAAATCCTATACTAATGTTCTAATTGCTCTCTCAAGATTATGCATCAAACCCTTACTATTACCAATCAATTATTCCACATTTCCAAATTGAAACACTCAATACAGCCACATTCCCATCAATGTCTTAAAGGCACTCTCAGTGATACTTACTAAGGAATTCAGTATCTTTTTGTTTGCGCGGGAAGAGATGACTTTTAAATCATTGACAATTTTATTAATTTATCCTTCACCTTTAAAGATCAGTCAATTAAGGTGTTTTGCAAACGAAACAAAATATCAAAAAGGACAAAAAGAACAGTGTTGATAAATATCAAAAGCTATGAACACGGAAAAACAATGGCATGGTCGACAGGAATTATTTAAAAGCTATGAAGCTCCATTGAATTGCCTGTAGCTACAAGTTTCCATATGAACAGACTCCTCCAACATTGACACAAATCACTTGCAGGATATAATAGCAAACATATATACTTTACAAATATGCAAAATGCAAAAATCTGGTTTTCAATTAGTAGATTTTCTAATTCAGTGAATTACTGATTGTGCCTTTAAATAAGGGGTTAGTGAATTACAAGTAAGATAAAAAGATAACTACACGAGTCGGTGATTTATAGTTAAGCAGTAATCAGCCTGCCAGTGTGGAAGTGCAACCAAGACTTAACAAGATTACATTGTACAAGCAAAACAAACCTGCTTCAAGACTAGAGTTATCCGTCTCTGCATCCCATTTCTCAGGTCTTTAACATCATAAATTGCTGTGAGGAAAATTAGCCAATTCGAAGTACAACATAACGATTAAGTAACTAACATGGTATGTCAACAGTTGCCGGCTAATGCTGCTCCAATTGGCAGCTATGAATTTTCTTTACCCTTAAGAGAAACAACAATTGTTTCAATGAATTAAGAAGAAACTAATTTCAGTTCAAGACTTGGAGTAGTTTTGGTTTTAGCCTGTAGGGTGTAAGGAGTATATTAAGTGTAGTGTAAAATGAGCAGGCATACAGGCAAACTATGCCAAAAGCAGTCCAACACTATATGCCTATTATAGGGACAGACACAGCATGCTTTTTTGTTTGCAAAAAACACAACTTATACAGAAACCTCAATGGCTCTTAACGATTCATTTTCAAGTTTTGATGCTGTCTTCTTTCTGATAAGTAAATTTAATACCCACTGTTTGACATAATATTTTTACAGGTAAAGTCATGTCCAATTATAAAGAATGCGCAGTGATTTCTAAAATAGGTAACAAAACGGCAGACCTTTTAGGAAAATTCCAAAAGCCATTGGGATTGGACAGAGTAGCTTTAACATACAGAATGGTTCCATCATTTGTGTTGGAGAGCATTTCAGATGCTTGAATTGGCATCAATAAAAGCAAGTTCATCAATTTGGGAATATTAACTACAGAAATAATCAAATATATAGAAAAAAATCTTTTTCACAATTTGCCAAATGATACATAAAAAAATTAACAGTTACCAAAACTTGGGGTTAGTCTGGTCTACAAAAACATTTTTTCTCCAATATTATCAAAACCTCAAAATGAAGCTGGAAAGACCAACCCCCTCAAAAGCACAATCACGCAATCACGTTTTTCCCCTGTCCCTAATGTGTGCTACATGGGAAAAATAAGCCCCAAGTGGGAGAGGATTGTCTACTATCAAAACTTCATCCAAATTCAGCTGGGGTATGTTTCCAAACAGTAGATGAGGTCATTGTACCAGTTTTATGATCATCCATGAGACAAAACTAGACCAACTAGGCCAAACAAACCTCTATTTTTACACTGCAATGCAATGACCTAAGATGTTTCATGTATCGTAGGAACTATAACTATGGACTGAGTTGATTGATTAACTATCATTCAATACTATCAAAAGAGGAGGGGCTCTTGTCCTTTTATTAAAATTTGCAATAGGAAATTGAGGAGAGAAGCAACATGTTAGCATCAGTGGTTTGGTCTTTCACAGAAACTATTAGTATTAGATACAGATTGTGTGTGATGAGTTACCATTGTTAGATAGCTAATGAATGAGATCCGCAGTAGATAGCTATTGAAGTAGTGAGCTATCATTAGTAGTTAGTTGATGAAATAGTGTACCAACAGCAGTAGATAGCTGATGAAGTAGTGAGCTATCAGCAGTAGTTAGTTGATGAAGTAGTGAGCTATCAGCAGAAGATAGTTGATTTCAGTAATATAGATTACCAGTAGTATGTTGTTGATGGAATAGTGTGCTATTAGCAGTAGATATCCGATGTGGTAGTGAGCTATCAGCAATATATAGTAGTAGGGTATCAAAGTAGTGAGCTATCAGCAATATATAGTAGTAGGGTATCAAAGTAGTGCGCTATCAGCAGTAGATAGTTAGTTGATGAAGTAGGGTGCTATCAGCAGTAGATAGTTAGTTGATGAAGTAGGGTGCTATCAGCAGTAGATAGCTGATGAAGTAGGATGCTATCAGCAGTAGATATCTAATGAAGTAGGGTGCTATCAGCAGTAGATAGCTGATGAATTAGGTGCTATCAGCAGTAGATAGCTGATGAAGTAGGGTGCTATCAGCAGTAGATAGCTGATGAAGTAGGGTGCTATCAGCAGTAGATACCTGATGAAGTAGGGTGCTATCAGCAGTAGATAGCTGATGAAGTAGGGTGCTATCAGCAGTAGATAGCTGATGAAGTGGTGAGTTATCTGTATTATATAGTTAAAATCACAAGCTATCAGCAGTAGATAGCTGAAGTAGTGTAGAATCAACAGTATATAACTGATTAAGTATAATGAGTTATTTGTAGCCTGTCATTCAGCAGAAAATAGGTGATCAAGTAATCAAGGTAATGTGCTATCAGTAGTAGCTAACTGAAGTACCATTTATATTGGGTTGTGCCTGGCCTATCAGCATGATCAGCTGGATGGTATAAATACATATCAGCAGTAAATAGTTTAATGTTGTGTGCAATCAGCAGAGGATAGCTAATGAAATGGTGCACTATCAAAGTTGATGCATTAATAAATAAATAAATAAATAAATTTCGGTGTTTTATATAGCGCCTTTTCCGGATCTTAGAGGGATCAAAGCGCTGTAATTTCGCTGCCATGGTGGATCATCACAATCAGATCGCATCAACTAGGCTGGTTGCAGCCGAACTTGGCGCAAACCTATCCGCACTTAGATTGTAACATCCACCAATTATCTATGCAGCTCCCCAAATTCCATTGGGTGAAGGAAGTTTTGATAGCCAAACAACTAATCACCGATTTTTTGAAAGCAGGAGGAAACCGGAGATCCCGGAGAAAACCTGCGTAGAGCGAGCATGGAATCGGGATAAACCAAGTGCACATGAGTCCTTGGGCGCGCGACGGGCTTGAACCCGGGACCTCAGTGGTGCAAAGCGAGGGAACCACCGCTGCGCTTAACTCGCCCAAATTAATGTGTTGTCAGTATAACTAAAGACTAAATTAAAAAGACTAGTTTGCGTATGACGTCCTGTCAACCAGACCAAAAATGCCTTACTGCGCAGGTTAGTAACCAATCACGCTGCACCTTTGCCCTGACATAGACGCAAACTAGTCTTTTTAATTCGGTCTTCAATTATAGTAGATAGCTGAAGTAGTGTGCTATCAGCAGTTTTGATAGTTGACAAAGTAGTGAGTTATCAGTAGTAGAATGTTGGGGAAGTAATGTGCCATCAGTAGTGGATATTATAACTGATGAAGTAGTTTGCTATCAGCAGTAGATAGCTGATGATGTAGTTTGCTATCAGCAGTAGATAGCTGATGAAGTAGGTTTCTATCAGCAGTAGATATGTAGTCTGACAGCAACAGTAGACAGCTGATGAAGTAGTCTTGAAAGTTGGTTAAGATATTACTAGAAGTACATTGTTGAAGAACTAGATTGGTATCACTGGTAACAAACATATTAGCAAATGATAGCTGCTATAACTGACAAGACAAATAGTGCAGCTTTATAAGATAAAGAAAAACAATGGTAGTTTTATATATTTTGGAGTTATCAAATGTACAGAAAAACAAAATTCGTACAATATCATCAGTACATCGACCCATTAACTCTTAATCAAATATGACCAAAAAGATTTGCAACTGAATTAATCTGGACATTACAAACACAGATGGTATTTTTAGTCAACCCAAGGCAATTTATCTACAAAGTTTACTCACTCAATCCAAACTAGCCCAAGTCAATATTTGCCAAGTGTGCCAGTTAAAACACACATATGTGTATGAATGATTCCGGACTACAACTGCAAAAGCAAAACAGAACCTGACCTGCTCCGATATATCCAAACAAACTTTGTAGTATAAGATTCACCATTACAAATCCCTGTAGTCTCAGATCTGCCATGTAAGTTTAAACCCCCATTGGGGTAATTTGGTGGATGACAGGATATGACAGTGTCATCAGTGACCGGTCAAACGAGTGGGACATTTAAGGGAATAGGGAGGAGAGCAAGTTGAACTATAGTGTAGGAGGTTGTATGATGCAGTGATTGAAATTTTGATTCTTGTGTAGCGTTTGATTTACCTTTACTCAGGGTAATTTGAAGTCTCATCATATAAAGCTGTGAGCTCTTTTTGTAATGACGAGGACACATTGAAGCAAGTTGACAGATCACAATTTGCTTCAAGTGAAATATTTAGAATCTCTTCATATGTCCACTTATATAATCATCAACTGTCAAGTTGACACCATTATCCTGAATTGATATTGTACTGCATTGTATAATTACTTTTGCTGAATCATGACATTGTATTACTAGCTTTTGTTTTTGTTTTTGTCAAAGAGTAGTTACAGTACTTTCCTCTTTAAATAAAATGCTTTAATTATTTGATAACTGAACATTTGTTTCCTGAAATTATTATATTTTATTACTTCTAAGTTCGACACAAATAACATGGTACTACAGCATGATAGCAAAGCCATTGTCATTAATTTATCAAAACATAGCCTTTTATATGACAGATACCAAGTTCTGTGGCACCCAAACTGGCAAATACTAAGCCAAATTTTGCAAGGAGTGACCAAGAAAAGCTCCTAATTTACTTATCACATGAGGCATCCAGTTCTTGGCTCATCAGCCACTCAGCTTGCATGCACATTGACATGTAGTTAGGACAATTCTAACACACACACACTTTCTTTGGTAAACTTTCTTTAGTAAAACAGGCACAACTATGGCTGTAACATACACTATCTAATGTTAACCAAAAGCTGCATTCCACTTAAAATTTGCAATTCAAAAATGGAAGATGATCTTTGTTTAAGCACCAAATCTAATTGATGGCATATGTACATCACTTATCCATACCATTCTGGATTTCTTTACTAGTTTGCTTGGGTCAGTTACAAACTCCAGAATAACATATCATCTGGCCTCCTCCATTTCACTCTCACAGCTCAATAACGACAAAAATACAGTAACAATCCACTTATGCTCACATGGGTGTTTTCCGTTCACTACATTTTAACCTATTTAGCAATTTAGAATGCAAGTTGAGCCGATGTAACACATCAAATTTAATTGAAGACACTGAATCTGAGAGCACAACTTGATTCCTATCTTATTTTCATCTGTAAAACTGGAAATGTTTACACAATTAATTTTTGTGCCTTTGCCAATTTTAAACGGTTTCACTTTTTTTAAATTTGCGATTCTAAGCTTTATAACATCATGGACCTATACACAAAAGGAATATATTTGAATGTTGTTATTTTCATGGTCACTGCCTGAAATGCAAAAAGCGTGAAAATAAATGTTTGTGAAAATGTCCACTGTTACAGTAGGTATCTCACATTCTATTTGTTAAGATATGATGAATTGTTTATTAAATCACAAACACATGAGGCATCCAGTCCTTGGCTCATCAGCCACTCAGCTTACATACACTGTGACATGTGCTTAGGACAATTCTAACACACTTACTTTCTTTGCTAAACTTTCTTTAGTAAAACAGGCACAACTATGGCCGTAACATACACTATCTAATGTTAACCAAAAGCTGCATTCCACTTAAAATTTGCAATTCAAAAATGGAAAGTTGATCTTCGTTTAAGCACCAAATTTAATTGCTGGCATATGTACATCACTTATCCACTCCATTCTGGATTTCTTTATCAGTTTGCTTGGGTCAGTTACAAACTCCAGAATAACATATCATCTGGCTTCCTCTATTTCACTCTCACAGCTCAATAACGACAAAAATACAGTAACAATCCACTTACGCTCACATGGGTGTTTTCCGTTCACCACATTTCAACCTATTTAGCAATTTAGAATGCAAGTTGAGCCGATGTAATACACCAAATTTAATTGAAGACACTGAATCCTGAGAGCACAACTTGATTCCTATCTTGTTTTCGTCTGCAAAAAACGGAAATGTTTGCACAATTAATTTTTGTGACTTGCCACTTTTTTAATTTGTGATTCTAAGCTCTCTAGCATCATTGATTTATACACAAAAGGAATATATTTAAATGTTGTTATTTTCATGGTCACTGCCTGAAATGCAAAAAGCGTGAAAATAAATGTTTGTGAAAATGTCCACTTTTACAGCAGGTATCTCACATTCTATTTGTTTAAGGTGGCTGGTCTGATCAACAACATCGATATCATCCTGATTTCATCTGTATCAAGATGGAGATTTTGGTATCTATGGAAAGCCCACATTAGGGCTGAAAGATGTTTGGTGTGGATTTTGTGAGCCAAAATGTGTGTACAGACTCAATAGTTACCTCATTTCAAATGATCATATTATAAACCCTGGAATTGAAGTACATGACTAATAAATCTTAAAGATTCTGATAGCATGCATAGAAGTTGTGTTCACATTTTGAGTTACACTCGGCGTACTCCTACCGCGAGTCCACACCTAACTTACTCCTAGCATTACGTCGACCAGTTCCACCAAGCATTCACTTCTGGTCAGCATAAACATCGGCTGCCACTTCCGGTGTTTCTGTGACCTTTTTCAACCATACAATATGTCTTAGTTCCAACCAACAAAAGGTGAAACTTACACCGGGTGTCAGGAGTAGCAGCGTTCACACTGCAACTTACACCTAGCGTAGGTTACACCCAGCTCGCTACTCCTGACTTTTGTCAGGAGTAAATCATCGGACGTACACCTGGCGGAACTGATCATCATTCACACTGCCACTACTCCTGGCAGCGCCTACCGCTACTCGTGGCAACTTGCGCCGACCAAGTTCCGCCTGACATACGTCCGACAATGTGAACACAACTATAGATATATTATTGGAAATAAACCCAAGCATTTTGGTAACTTTGATCTGTTTTTCCCAAAGGCATTACACCAATCTTGTAAAAAGAAAAGTTGACATTTGATCTATTGTGGTCATAATTATCACCCTGCATCATCTCATGATATATGTATCTCCTCATCAATCTTGTAGGAGGGATGCTAATCCTCCTTATGGTGGTACTAAGTTGTAATCTTTGCCAAATATCTATGCTGCATCCATATAGGAATGGTATCATACATCATTCATGCCATTACAATATGGGCATTATTATCACTTCATACATTAATCATCTCAAATTGTTACCTCTTCAGAGTTGCTACAAATTATTACCAGCCCAAAAGATGCAAGAGCACCATGCCTAAAGTTTGTTTGGCTTATATAAGGCAAAAAAAAACAGGACTCATAACACTGTGTATTGATATAGAATGGCATGCACACAGTAAGGCGCAATGCTTACGCTAGCTGTGTGTTGCGTAATGTGTGGGTGGTGCACGCTTATGTGAATGTACGCAAGCGGGAGTCTGGACTTTATTGACGCGCGCAGTAACAAAAGCTAAATAATTTCCGTCTTATATATAAGTCGAACAAACAAGTGGTAACACATGGTGATCAAGTAGCCTAACCCAAATTCCAGATGAAGGAAAAGATGCCACAAGTCCAAATATTTTGAGGTGTTTACTGAATGTTGTAACAAAACTGAGTGACTCAAAAATGGAAAAATAATTATAGGACATTACTGTCAAAAACTGGCATGCCTTATAACTTAATTTTAATAAAGCATGGCAACTTTTTCTAAGGTGCAGCAACTCTGATAAGCCATTTGGAAGTAGCCCCATTGGGCTGCAAACACACCTTGCATGGCAACCCTGTACCTCTACCTAATATCACTAGATAACTCTTTGCAAATATATATATATATATGTTGCTCCATGATTAAAGGGAATAATCTACCGGAAGATCAAGTTTTTAATGAAATTTTACATCACTTAATCATCAAACTACTGCATTGTCCCAAGGGTTTAATTATGGTTAGCATGCAATGATTATTTATATGACGAAGTTAGTAACCTTTGAAAATAATGACATAGATTATTTTAAGTTGATTAACTTTATGACTTCATTTTTCAAATATGATTGAACTTTTTATATCTATATATTGTTTCTTTCTATACATAGTGAACCTGGGACAAATAGTACATCTCATATTAATGAGATGAGGTACTCAATGAATGATTTTAATCCAACTAGTTTGAGACCTGAGACCTGACGTCAACCTTACCTACATGCACTTGGTCCAAGTCCACAGGCTTTATGTAGATGATGCATTTTTGTATCTGTTGGTCACTTATATCCAACAGTTTATACATTGCCCTATAAATATAAACAGCAAAAGAATTAAGGTACCGGTTATGTTCATCCCTGTATATCCTAAACAAAAATGTAAAAATTAAAATCAGTAGCCAATCATGTACCTATTAGCTCTGATTTGTTGAAATTGATTGAGAATTAAAGAAACGGTGATCGAAAACTCAAGAAAGGAACAAAATCAAAATTTGCATTTGAATGTTCTAATCAATGAAAGCTTTTGAAAGGATTTTGGATTACTGTGTCTTTATTTCTTGTCTTGACCAAATTCAACAACAAATGATGTCTTACTTCCGTGCTAAAAGATGCAGCTATTGGCTGCTGGTTCTAATCATGACATATTTGTCTTTGTTTAAAATGTACAGGGCTGAAAATAACTGGCAATGCTTTTGCTGTCTGTAGATATTTTTTAATGCCTACCTGAAATGTGAATGGTTTTTAGTGTGAGAGTACTCTATCTCTTGTCACTGCTTGTATGTAGTGTGAGTCATGATATTGTATTAAAGCAGCCAGCAGGGGTCATCCAGGTCAAACACATGACACCCCTGGTCATGGTAACCCTCTGATGCTAGCCCTGCATGCCCAAATGCAGGGATAGAATGAGTACTGTTTATACTCCAGCTTTAATAGTCAATTAGTTAAAAATGGACGAAAGAAGACATATAATAAAAAGGTAGAAGTCTTGAATCAAGGCTAAACTTAACAAGGTAAGAACACAGCAGATTTAATGGAAGTATACTGTTGCATACTCAACTGAACCATGATAGTGATTTGTCCATCAGAGGCAAAGTTAAGTACTTGGTTCCATGTAATTGAGAAACACCTGTACATGTGATTCAATCAGCTCATATAGGTAATGCCATAATCATCCTCTGACTGTGCATCTCCAAAGAAGATATCTTACACTTATCATAATGCATTTCTTCCTTGTACTGATTTGCTACGCAGTGCATCATGGGTCGATAAGTGTCTAAAATACATCAATTTAACAGGGATTATTCAGATGTTACAAGTGAGGTATTTCTTGTCAATATCGACCCATGTTGCACTGAATAGCAAATCAGTGCAGGGAAAAAAGTATTGTGGAAAGTTCAAGACATCTCAAACATCTCAGTTTTCTTTGCATATTCAAACTATAATACAGGCATGACCTTTTAGTAATTCAGGGCTATGGTTATGGATGAAGTGAACTTAGGGACCGCTCATTATTAATGTGGGAGGGGGGGCCGGAGGAAATGTAGGGGGGTTATGTGATTTTCACTTTGACAAACAGGGGGGGTTATGTAATTTTATTTTTCCTGATAGGGGGGGTCATGTGAAATTTAATAGTCAATCATACCATACATAATTGTCTAATGACTTATTCAGTTATTCACACAAAATTGTTCCAATTTTGCACCATATTTCACCATTTTAGCTTCAATAGGGCAAAAAAAATTGTGCGCTTCGCGCGCATTTGTTCCATATACATAGTCAACGGTCAAAATGTGCTGGATTCACTATACTTCAAGAATTTTTTTCTTTTTCCTACCCCATCCCCCAATGTCAAAAAAGAAATCTACGCCACTGCCAGATGCTACACACACAAACAACTCACTCCTCACCACATGACCACCCCACCTGCAAGCACACACCTATAAATTTTCTCACCAAAAGTAGGCCTAGCCCTAGATCTATAGGCGAGATCCCAGGGATGGGTGGGGGCAGTAAATCCCCAATATTTTGCCAGGGGGATGGTCCATACAATTATTCTCCTCCAATCAGTGGCGTAACTAGGGGGCAGGGGGGCAACGTGCCCCAGGCGCCAGCCTTAGGGGGGGTGCCAAATTGACCAATTCAGCATCGATTCTGTGCCCCTCCAAGCGATGAAAGTCAAAATTTATGCGCGCTTCACGCGCATTTTAGCACTAAAATCAATTGAAAGAACATTTCAAGACCGATATTCAACTTCTAGTAACCATAATTAATTAGTGGTAGGCCTTTGTCCAAAATTTGAGCGCTCTGCAAGCAATTGTTTCAAGATTTGGGGATTATCCTTAGGTTAGGCGCCACAACCCCTAGCCACGCCACTGCCCGCGTCTAAGATATTCTCGGGGGTAGGGGCACCAATTTCTTGCAGTTTCTTGCCCCGGGCGCTACCAACCCCTAGTTACGCCACTGCCCCCAATGTTGAGGCCTGTATGCCTATGTAGGTTTCTGACCAAATTAACCTTACATATGGCCATTTTAGTCTAAAAATTGCAAATTTTTTTGCGCTTTGCATGAATTTATTCCACTTTTGCACCATATTTCATCAGTTTAGCTTCAAAATTGCCACAATTTCCACGCGCTTTGCGCGCATTTGTACAATAGACTTGTCGCCAAAAAGACCTGGATTACTATGATTTTAAGAATTTTTTCAAACCCCATCCCCAATGTCAAAATCCCAATCTCTGTGACTGAATTAATAAAGTTTGCTTGAAAGGGGAGGGGGGGGTTATGTGATTTTGTTTGATTCAATAGGGGGGTTACGTGAAATTGATTCATCGCAATAGGGGGTTAGGTATTTTCACCCATAAAGCTCAACATTCCTCCGACCCCCCCTCCCGCGTTAATAATGAACGGTCCCTTACTCTGATATTAATGCACTATAAACAGAAATCTTTTGTAATTTGGGACAAAAGTGAACAAAAAAACTCCATGCATCCTTAATTTTATGTTATGATATTGCTTGTTCCTATCAAAACAAAAACAGCTATCTTCTAACCAGGTATAGTATTTCATATGCATCTCAGGTAACACACCTCCATTATATCAATGTGTGTCTGCAACAACTGTGCAGCCTACGTAAATTGTCAAAACTTGTCTCAAGAAACCAAAGTATGTAACGGTTGAGACACTAGTTGTGTGACTCCACACAAGAGAGGAATCAGCATCAATGGATCTCCTGGGATGCTCATCTATAGCTGTGTTCACATTGTCGGACATACGCCCGACGGAACCCGGTCAGTACAAGTTGCTAGGCGCTACCAGGAGTAGCGGCAGTGTGTGTGAACAATGGTCAGTGTAAGTTCTGCCAGGCGTACGTCATATGCTTTTTTCCTGACAAAAGTCAGGAGCAGCGAGCTGGGTGTAATCTCTGCTAGGCGTAAGTTGCAATGTGAACGCTGTTACGCCTGGCACCAGGTGTAAGTTTTACCTTTTTTGGGTCGGAACTTAAGAAATTACATATCATGTTGTTGAATTTGAAAAAGGTCACAGAAACACCAGAAGTGGTAGCTGATGTTTACGCCAACCAGAAGTGAATGCTTGGTGGAATTGGTGGACGTAGTGCTAGGAGTAGGCTAGGTGTGGAGTAGGGAAAATATTTGTGGAATTTTTAGCAATGTTAGCTTAAGTTTATGTTGGGTGTAACTCAAAATGTAAACACGATATATAATAGAAAGTGCCTACATGGCACTCAAATCTGCATCCAGGAAATGAGATGAGTGTAATCTCCCTCATGTTTTAGATTCTTTAGCATCCTGGCCAAAAAATTGGTGAGCGAAGTGAGCCAACATTTTTTGAGCAGTTGGGGAATCAAAACCTGCGGCCACACTTTCTAAAAACCTGTGTACAGTACTGCCTCTTTTAGCGTGTTTCTATTATGCATCCGGAATTTTTCCAGTGAATTTGTTCACCGGGTAATAGCGGAGAATGACGGATAATGGTCAATTTCTATTGGGGGATGTTATCCGGAAAGTACAAGCTGCCGTGGTCCGATCATCATACTTACCGGCGAAATGTCATATATCAGATCATTGTGTGTTGACCTTGGCGAGATGCGGGACATATAGACTATTACAATCGAAAAGTGTACTAAATTTTAATATTTTATATGTTGATAATGTTATATCCCTTCAAATGAATTCGGAAGTTAAATCCATCCATGCTACGGCCTTAACCGGTTTTTTTCCGGATAATGGCCCCAATAGAAACACGCTATTTGATCTTGCAAGATATCTGGCTCCGAGATCCCCAATGCCACATCCAAGTTGTTACAACAGACACCTGTTGGTATCCCATACTCACACATAGCTAGATCACATCAAGTATAGGATTACACTAATAGTTTCATTACATCCATTCTATACTTTCCTCCCAAGTTTGTTATCATAGAACCGGAAATGGCTGGGAGTTGAAACAGACAGGCAATATGATAAGACCATACATAATATGCAGCATTTAGAATTGATGATGTGCAATTCAATATTTAATAATGCTATGCATATGAAATAGGACAAGACACTGTGTTTGCAACAGTAAAATTAAACCACCATTGTAACACACACTAACAGGTGCACTAAGTTCTGTAATATTGTAATGGAAATGGAACAACATTTTCAGCAATTTTAGTACATTCTGTTCACATTTGATATTTTAAAATGTGAAGTGATACAAACTGGGTCAATAATGCAGTATGTGTTACACCAGATTTTGAAATTAATTTTTAACAAAATTAGTTTAACAGAAGGACTTATCTTTTAAGTTCTGTAATATTTCACTTATCACTTAGAACTACAATATTGATACTTGAGATATTTCCAACTTATAGATTTCGCATCTAAGGTGCTAATAACTGGGTCATTGAGGAAATTAATGTGTGATTTGCAATAGGTTTTGATACTTGTAGTAGGCTATTTCAGTTGAAATCCATACACACCCTATGGAAGACATGACCTTATTCTTCCACATAGAGAGTATGAATTTCAAATGGGGTTACCTAAATGGGTGACTCCATTTAAAATCTACACCCTTGTTTGGGAGATTAAGGTCTTCTATAGGGTGTGCAGTTCAAGATCAGTGCAATTGACCTACATAAACCATCACAGCCAGGATCAACTCCCTGGATTTCATACAGGTAGACCAGGATAATTAGCAGTAAGTTCCTTGTCCCTAATTATCAGCATATATAGACGAATCCAATTTCACGCATTCCTACACCTCAATGGCAGCCATAGCTGGGTCCCTGTCGGCTCAATCTCACCTAAAATGTGAAATAATGTGGCCTTGGAGGGTATTTTAAACTGCATTCTATCACCTTTTTAACACATAGACAAAAGAATGTTGACTGTTTACAACACAAAAGAATCTAACATTGATTTTTAAGCGGCTTTAATCCACCCAATTGGGCAGTCACAACACCAGTTTGTTGTTGCGGGGACCCAGTAATGGCCGACCAAATCCTGACCATGTCTTGGCTTGTTGGATTCGTTGGATGACATCAGGGATGAGGCCACGGATTGCTCAGTGTGGGTTGTTTATTTCCTGTAAGTGTAAAATAGAAAATTTTGGTTGATCCTTCATGTAATTATTTTGTGTAAGCTAATCCAAACCCTAACCCTAAGCCTACTCCTAATCCTAACCTTAACCCTAACCCTAATTTCGTGTAAAATTACATGAAGGAGTAACCTAAATTTCTATTAACATTCCAATTGATCCAGGTTTTACACCAGTTTTGAAAAACACAAGACTTTTCCTTCACACTGGCTTTTCAATTCGAAAGTTGACTCAGTTTTACGGAAGAGCTGGAGCAAAAAAAAGAAACAGTGTGAACAAGCTCTAAAGAAAAGTAAAATAGATCAATGTAAGCTACAGCTGTTTATATGGGTCAATCATGAGGGAGGAATGATTGATGCTCTACAAATGAACAGGATGATTACATCTCCCAAATGATACAAAGGGCTATTCCAGTTGAAACCCATATGTGACATGATCAAGGGGAATGAGTCACATGTCGACCCTGGTCGAAAATGAGTTTTACATATGTTTCTAAAGAGGACATTTAGAGCTTTCAGAAACTGAAAACCCCATGTTCATACGACTTTTCTTTGTGAAGTTATGTCGCTTGATAAATCGCTGAAAACAATACAAAACAAAGGAATTTAAACACTTCTTTTGCAAATATCTCAAAATCAAAATTAGCGACATCCGACTCATTCCCTGATCGTGTCACATATACCCCTGTGGAAGACATGACCTAATCAAACACACAGGGGGTGTAGATTTCAAATGAAGTCATCACCATATATTCAGGTAACTGCATTTGAAATTCACACTCCCTGTGTAGGAGATTAATGTTGTGTCTTCCATAGAGGGTGTATGTATTTCAACTGTAATAGCCAAATCCTAATTTCTGGTCAATCAGCAATTGTTCATTATGCATTTGGTAATGAAATTGGACTTATGCAAATCTACAAGATTTAAAAATTCCATTAAGTTTCAATTTGTAGACATGGTCCAGACTTTTAGAAATGAAAAATTTATACCGGGAAATAAAGCCACATGCTAAAATAAGCAAGGAATAGATCTTTCAATATGGCTTGTGATCTGCTGCAATGAATAACAAATTAAACATAGTATATCATGGAGGAAAGACTGGAGGCAGCACTCCCATAAAAGTTAGTGTCATTCCCTTGCATATGAAGATAGCATGAAATGCAATTGACACCATGAGATTGATACAAGATGCAAGATCATTTTATTTCCATAATTCACACAAATCACAAGTATAAATTAAACAATTAAAGTAAAAGCAATATCAAACAAAAAAATCATAGAGGAGATGACCAGAGGAGAGGAAGCCACACTGTTTAACAACAAAATGTTACCATCAAAAGAAACAAAAACAAGGCAAACAAACAAATTGAGATTTATTGAAGTTTCCATCTTAAGAATACATCAGTAATAATACTTTGAACACTGAAACAAAACATGAGGCAACAGAGAGGAGGGAAAAAAGGAAGAGGTGAGAAAGGAAACTAAGGTTGAAGGAAAAGTGGAAAGGAAGTAAGATGAACAGGAGAGTTGAGCCAGAAGTTTTACATTTACAGGTAAAGAAAATGGAATTCAATGTTTTGGTGGAAAGCCAGTTTATTCCATAACTTCTTGGAGAAACCTTTGTCTGACTAATCAATGTAATTTTAAGCTTTGCATTGCCTTAAGGGGTGGGGTATGAGCGTTTGGACAGTATTTATTGTGGGACATTAGAGCACATCAGACATATCAAATTGCATTCTGAATACGAAGAATGTCCTTCTGATATCAAATAATTTTGATTTTTGAAATTCGCAATGTAATACACATTTTATGGCAAATGATTAAAAATTGATATTTTTGATATTTAATAGTACTAAAGTAAACTTTATAAATCTGATGATTTATACTTAAAGTGTATGTAGGTGGGATGAAAAGCCCGACGATCAATTGAAAATTTTGACCTTTTCGTATTGAAGATATGGATTTTTTTCCTAAAGCACCAAAAAAATTAGGTCTTTTTGGGCAAAAAAATCCATATCTTGAATAATTATTAAGGTCAAAATTTTCAATTGATCGTTGGCTTTTCCTCCCAGCTACATACACTTTAAGAATATATCATTAGATTTATAAAATTTACTTCGAGGACTATTATATATCAAAAATTTGAAAAATATCAAATTTTTATAAATTGTCATAAAATTTGTATTATAATGTGATTATCAAAAAATGAAAATTATTTGATATCGGAAAGACATTCTTCGTATCGTATTCAGAATGTAATTCGATATGTCTGATGTGCTCTCATGACCAACAAAAAATACTGTCGAACCGCTCAAAACGCTCATTCCAGATCCCTTAAACACTCCAAATTCATGCTAACAATTATTGTCTGCCTATGATGAGGGTGCAATTTTGCAATCTGAAAACTGTTGGAAACTGGTATTGCAATTCACAAAACAGAATTTGCTTTTTGAAAAACAGAAAACTTATGGCTCCACAGAAGAGTATAGTGTGAATAAGATGTAAAGAGGAGATGAAGAAAGGAACAAGCATGTGGAGGAGGAAGAGAAGAAGGAGAAGCAAGGGAGGAGGAGATTGGTAGTATGAAGAGATTCAATGATGGCAACCATAGGGACAGAGAGCCCTGCTTCAAACAACTGGATGACACAATCAGTATGAAAGGGATGACAAAGATCCCGGAAGTTTTGTTTATCTTTGGACCAAATAGGCTGACTTTAAAGGGCAGGTCTATTGCAAAAACATCATCATATCATTGGCAAGCTAATATTATGAGGACAATGAAAATGACTCCTTTTTTGAGAAAATAAGATGTTTAAAATTGATATTCCGCAAAAAACCAACTTAAGCGGTGAGTTCCTTGAACAAGACAGATTTGGCCTAGAAAAACGGTGACGTCATGAAATGAGATGATGTGCCCGCTTTGAGAAAAGGGACTATAAACGCTCTCAATGCGCAGAATGTATACTGTTGTTGTTCACAGAAAATTACAAATTTAATGGTTTTTAAACATATGGATAAAATCAGCCGCTTCTTTTTTTATATATTAGTAAATTGTGATATTACAATTCATATGTATATCAATACCATGAGAAATATTAGGCCTAAAAATAAATACATAATTTGAGCTTAGAATTTCACCTGAGACTAGCATATAAACCGTGTTAAGTCCACAAACTCACGTATCTGATTTCCCTGTATATTGCATGTACGAGGCTGAACTTTACCCACACAATTTCTCATTTTTCAGGAGAAATACGCATAAAAAAATTGCAACAAGTGTCAACTTGTAATGTAATAATTATTCTCTTTGAATAGAGATAAACTTGTTTTTGCAATAGACCTGCCCTTTAAGTATCTGACAATGCATTCTAATTCTTAAGGCCATAATAAGTGATTTACTTCAAAGTAACTTCCTTAATTTAATACTTGAGAAATATGGAAACCAGCAAACAAGATTGATCAGAGAAGCAATTTGGATTAGAAGGTGGGGTGGGGTTGGCAAAACAGTAAATCGGGACAACAGTAGTTACTCTATAAACTATGTGTATGCCTTTTTATGTAGGCCTATATTTTTAAATACATGTTTGTTGTTTATCCGTGTTCAGTGTGTTGAATCCTGGGAAGCAAGGGAAAACAGTGCTGGGCTCTGAGATTGCATGTCCTAGGTTAAAGAAGAAATAAATAAATAAATAAATAAATAAATAATAAATTAATATGATCCACTAATAAGCACCAAGCAACAGAGGGAATTACAAATAAGGCCTAAAATAAAAAAATTGTTTGATTGGTGTAACATAAACAAATTTAGGGTAGGTAGGTAGGGATTTTTTTTACTTTTAAAGCTGTAAATTACATAATTTTTGTATTTGATAAAGGCCTCAGAACTTTTTTCTTCTTTTTTTTAAAATTTATTTATTAAATCTATTTAAAAAAATCTTTTTTGCAAAAAAAAGTTGGTAATATTTTTAGGGTAGGTCTGGTTACGCCAATCAAACATTTTTTTTGAGGCCTAACCTAAAATAGCAGCCAATCCCACAGGGCAGGTGAATCCCAGTGGTCATTCTTAAAAGTCATCAGTCAAGATGGCAAAGTCTAAAAACAGTGAATAATTTAGATTTGTCAATCAGAAAATCTAGTCAACTTTGATATATTGTTTACATGTCTCTGAAATTATAAATAAATAAATACATATGAAATCAACACAATTCAAAAGCACTCATCCAAACCCGTAATAACCTATGATAAATAACAAGTGTCTCAATAAACCCTTCAGAAGTAGGGCAAAGTATTGTTTTCTTCTTTGTAAATTCAACTCATTTGCAGCTAAATTAATATATACAATGCTATATATCTTTGCTGATATGAAGGTAACTGGTAACAGATTGGTGCAATTCACATGATGGGATTGGTTGTGGATTTATACTCATCAAATTCACCCCTGTCATAAGCATGAGCAGTAAATGATTATAGTTGATCGTTCCACAGACAGATCAATTAAAAGAACACAATCAGTGAAAGTGCAAGGAATTACCAGATTACTGATGAATTATTGATTTGAAAAGAGGGCTGTAAGCTCCATTTTAAATTAACCCTGTTCAATTTTTAAATAATGGCAAATTATTCCATATTTTTGGACCTGTTGAAAAGACAGTTTTCAATCCACTTGGCGTGGATAGCTGTAAGTCTTGACTATTTCTAGCGTGATGAGAGTGACTTTAGGACTAGCCTTTTCGAGATATGGCAGACACAATAAGATGGCACAACACGAAGTGTGTAAAGCCTTTTGAATTTGCTGGGTTTTACGCACATTGAAGACTGCCGCCTTTTGTGTACGCCATACTTCGAAAAGGCTAATGGTTTGTGAATAGTCCATCAAATGAGTATGGTAACAAATGGGACTTCAAAAATATTCTTATGTAATTTTAATAGTCTGTATATCTACCTCAAGTCACTGGCACTAGCTTTGAAGTTCAGCGTGTGCTGCGTTGGCCTAACATGGTTTCTTGTGTGTACATATGCGATACATTGATTGTGCGCGTAAAAGTATGTACACGCACCAAGTAACGTTAAGTTAACGCAGAACACGCTGAACTTCAAAGCTAGGGCTGGTGACTCGAGGTAGATATATACGTAGATTATAGACCAACTTTCTCAAATCGTTACATGTTTCCTTTAAACAAAAGTAACGGTCAATGATCGGAGAAAGCAAGCGTATACTACTTTGTGTCGGTTCCTGATGGGTGTAAGTCAAGTGCTATTTACTTGATGGAGACAAAGTAGACGGTCTACCATGCTTGAGAGTATAAAAAGCTGATAGGAAACATGTTGGAATTGCACACAAATAAACTGGTATGCAACAAAAAAGTGCAAAGAAAATGATACAAAGTGAAGACAAATAAAAATGGTGTATTGTTAAACACATTACAAAGCAATTTAATTATTTGCATGTTGAAGGAACACTTTGATCTTTAAGAAAATAATAAGACGGGATTTAACATTTAAAAATGTTATTTATGAATAATGTTAATTAAAAACGGTTATTCAAAAACAGGTTTTATCACATTCCATACCATATATATGATCAGATCTTTAAACAAAATATTCAACTTAGAAGAATAAATCTGTTATTTTGAATTGATATCATCATCTTAATATGATATAATATCTAAAGATGTCCAATGGGCTATTCCAGTTGATATCCATACATCCTCTATGGAATACATGGCCTTAATCTTCCACACAGGGAGTGCAAATTTCAAATGGGGTTACCTGAAGGCCTTGGAAAGAAAAGTTTTGGGCAAAAACATGCACCCTTTTGGGAATCATAGGCATATATTTAAAAAAAACCTAAACAAGTTCTATGATCAGAAAAAAAGTTCTTGTTAATTAGCATTTTCAACCCTGCATTGTAAAAACATCACATGAGAGTCACTTTCCTGTACACAAAAATACCCTTTTCACATTGTTTGTCAAACATGTGTACTGTCAGTATATTAATCCATTAGTGGCCCTCCTCTGGGCAGGAAAGTAAGAAGTTCAATGACATCTGATCATCTTCTGGGAAATTGAGTTTTCCCCTTTTTGTTGAAGCTGTCCAGTGGTCACTGCATTAATATATGTTATCCTAGTAACACTTTTTGGACTACATTTTGATGCTGACATCTTTCTAATCCCACAAAGCCAACATAATGCATGAAACGATCAAGCAAAATCTGATGGACAATTGAGTTTCCCCTTTTTTATTTAAAGTTGTCCTGATGGTCGCCGTATTTATTTCCTTTGCCCAGTAACACCTCACAGTGTCGACACCCTGTATTATAAATATTTTTTCCCTGCAACTTAATACTCCGTGGTGAGCAACGGGCAATTGGTATTTCACCGAACGCAAGAAAAGGAGTCCTATCTGATTGGCTAGAAATCGATCGCTAGATCGCTCAGTGGTGAGGTACAAACTCAAAATCACAAAAGCAGAAATTAAACCTTTCTATCATTAATTTTAGGAGCCATTATTTTAGAAAAATGTTCATGATTTTAGGTATATAAAAATATTTATAAAAAACATAACAAAGTACATGAATATCAAAAAAGCTCAATTTTGCGAAAGAAACGTCTTGAGTACACGTTAAGAGAAATCGTCATTCTAGCCAAAAGCAGAAATTAAACCTTTCTATCATTAATTTTAGGAGCCATTATTTTAGAAAAAATTTCACAGCAAAGTTCATGATTTCAGGTATATAAACTTTTGAAATTGTGGCCCAATGTAGCTATTTTTTACCTGTAAAGCAGACTTTTATTTATTTATGGGGGGGGGGGTGGAGGTGCATAGCATCCTCACACCCCCATGGACCTGGGCATTAGCAAGCTACTGAAGCTAGTAAAAGGAGTCCTTTATGATGAAAACCAATTTTGAAATGTGGCCAAAAGAAGTCTTCATTTGCCTGTTAATTGTATTGTTTTCACCAATATGACACTATTTCCGGAACTATACAACACAAATGACCATATGGATATGCTCCCCCCCCCCCCGAAAGACCTCTGTTTTTGATAATTCTTTCAGGCTGCTTCAGTGGTGGCACCAGATTATATTTCCAGGGAATGTGTTTTTTTGCAGGTCTGATAATTTACTAAAATTTTGCAATAATTTGTTATTCAAAATAGTGTGAGTTTTGTTCTGACTGTGAGGATTGGAAAGCCTACGTGGGGGTGCAAATGACACTATGGCACTATCCTGCTTTTTGTACTGACTGCATCGCTACTCTCTGTTGAAATTTATGGCTAAGCATTTAGTAAAACAAGAGTGAAAACTTACTTTAATGTGGCAGGTGTCTAAATCACACTGGTAATACCAATACTCCTTTAAAAATTACATAAACATGATTGAATGTGTTAGATGGTTTTTAGAATGAATTAAGAACAAAGAAAAAGGAAGTGAACATTAAATTGACACATTATAGCCATTGGGTCTTCATCTAAGCAGTGTAAATTGATTATATTTGATGTGCAAATGGAGTTCACCCTATAATGCCTGCAACACTATTGAATTAATGTATCTTTAGAGTGACAGGATGTTTTACTCAATAGTTATCGTACATCTTTAAACAGTGCTTCTGTGGCAAGAATTTTCGTAAAGCTTGATATACACATTTTAGATGTTAGAAATGTTCGAAAAATATATTCAACATTTCCAAAGACTTAAGTAAACATGTAAAACTTTTTTTTTCTTTCTTACCATTTTCTCTCTTTCATCCTCCTTTCCTTTCTGCCCACCTTCTCTCTCTCTCTCTCCCTCCCGCCCTCTCTATCTCTCTTTCTTTTGGTATTTCTTTCATTCCTTACTTTTCTTTACTTCTTCCTGATTTACTCACCATGTTGTGCAATTCTGATCATTTTGCATAAAGGAAATAGTGACAACATTGGTAGAAAAAAACTGATTGACATTGTAAAATATTAAACTCCAAAATGTGGTCAATGTATGCAAATTGCCAAAGTTGCCTTCTTCTCCATTTTCAATGCATAGAATGACGCATCTTGGAGGAACAATTAATTCTGTCACTTTTGCACATACACATTTATTTAAACAAGTTAACAACTTTTAAATTTAAAATACATTTGATTGCATGTAAATTATGCATCATGATGCAGTCTCATCATTTACAATGTCATAGTTCAATAACCCCCATTCACATTCATTACTCAAACATTGACCTCAAGTTGAGGAGTATGAGTTTTTGTACCCAAGTCATTCAAAGGTCGGTCTATGAGTGTATAAACTTATTGAGGTTATGGAACTATGCCTGGATAGATGAGCATGTTTGGAACCCTAGTGATGAATTCCTAATTTCTTGAAAGGAGGTCAAAGTTTTCAGGAGAAAACAAATCAACTAATGTTTCAAATTAGAAAAAAAAGACTAAATTTGGCATGTAGCTAAATATTAAACCTTAATTTGGATCTAATTGGGAACATAAGAACAAGTTGTGTGTACTAATTCACAGTTTTTAAATTAATGGCCCCACAAAATGTTTTTAAATTATATTTTCCTATGCATAGGCACAATTAATATAGATTGTGTAAGATTACATCCCAACATAGAAACAAATGTTTGAATCGGTGATTTAGATTTTCATGGAATCTTATCACGTTAAAAAGTCAAATTGTTCTTTCTGTGCATTAATCTTGATTGGCCATAAAACTATAATCTTCGTGCGTATGTTTATATCTATATTAAAAATCATGCAGAAAACATTTTTCTTTAAAACATTAACTTTATTTGAAAATTTCAATACAATTTCAGTTAAGGCTTGCTGAAGAGCAGTAATTGGAAACTGATTCAAAATTCTGTCACCCAGGAAAAAAATATTCTGGCACTTCCCTTTCAGGAATTCATCACTAGGGTTCCAAACATGGTAATTGGACCAAATTAACTTCCATGATTTGTGAGTTAAGTTCCCTTGACATAAGAACAACCTGCTGGCTCTGACAAAAGGAGTATAATCATCATTGTACATGCTTCTTAATTTTGACTTAATCTACAAGTACATTCAACTGTTTTGTGTGTGTGTGACCAGCGTTCGAAATAGGGCCGGTCAGCCGCTCAATGGCCTGTAACTTTTTGGCCTGGCCGGTAACTTTTCTGACTGGCATCTAGTTGCCGGCCCGGCTGGCCGGTAACTTTTTAAGGTCAAGCCCAGCTGGCCTGTAACTTTTTGAGGCATATTTCGAACACTGTGTGTAACATGATGTTTATAACAGTATGCAGTGTGATATTTAGAAGGCAGGCCCAGTGCAAGTAATTTTAATGAAAGTATATAGGCCTACCTATTGCTATTTTTGAACAAAAAATAAACAGATTTGTAATGTTCAATACTTTTTAACCACATATTTTTTTTACTCAGCAGTGTAACTAATTAATCAGATCTGCATTGAATGACCAATCTGAGGGTCAAATTTTGTAATCTCAGTTTTCAGTAAGAAATTAGCAAATTTGATACACTATGGACCACAATGGCCTCATCCCAATGGCATATTTCAATAACCTCAATTAAGGGACCGTTCATTATTAACGCGGGAGGGGGGGTCGGAGGAATGTTGAGCTTTATGGGTGAAAAATACCTAACCCCCTATTGCGACGAATCAATTTCAAGTAACCCCCCCTATTGAATCAAACAAAATCACATAACCCCCCCTACCTCCACATTTCAAGCAAACTTTATTAATTCAGTCACAGAGATTGGGATTTTGACATTGGGGGATGGGGTTTGAATAAAATTCTTAAAATCATAGTAATCCAGGTCTTTTTGGCGACAAGTCTATTGTACAAATGGCAAAAGCGCGTGGAAATTGTGGCAATTTTGAAGCTAAACTGATGAAATATGGTGCAAAAGTGGAATAAATTCATGCAAAGCGCAAAAAAATTTGCAATTTTTAGACTAAAATGGCCATATGTAAGGTTAATTTGGTCAGAAACCTACATAGGCATACAGGCCTCAACATTGGGGGCAGTGGCGTAACTAGGGGTTGGTAGCGCCGGGGCAAGAAACTGCAAGAAATTGGTGCCCCTACCCCCCGAGAATATCTTAGACGCGGGCAGTGGCGTAGCTAGGGGTTGTGGCGCCTAACCTAAGGATAATCCCCAAATCTTGAAACAATTGCTTGCGCGGAGCGCCTCAAATTTTGGACAAAGGCCTACCACTAATTAATTATGGTTACTAGAAGTTGAATATCGGTCTTGAAATGTTCTTTCAATTGATTTTGTGCTAAAATGCTTGGCGTGAAGCGCCAGATACATTTTTGACTTTCATCGCTTGGAGGGCACAGAATCGATGCTGAATTGGTCAATTTGGCACCCCCCTAAGGCTGGCGCCTGGGGCACGTTGCCCCCTGCCCCTAGTTACGCCACTGATTGGAGGAGAATAATTGTATGGACCATCCCCCTGGCAAAATATTGGGGGGAATTTACCCCCATCCCCCGGGATCTATATACACCTATAGGCCTACTTTTGGTGAGAAAATTTATAGGTGTGTGCTTGCAGGTGGGGTGGTCATGTGGTGAGGAGTGAGTTGTTTGTGTGTGTAGCATCTGGCAGTGGCGTAGATTTCTTTTTTTTATTTTTTTGGATGGGGTAGGAAAAAGAAAAAAATTCTTGAAGTATAGTGAATCCAGCACATTTTGACCGTTGACTATGTATATGGAACAAATGCGCCAAGCGCTACAATTTTTTGCCCTATTGAAGCTAAAATGGTGAAATATGGTGCAAAATTGGAACAATTTTGTGTGAATAACTGAATAAGTCATTAGACAATTATGTATGGTATGATTGACTATTAAATTTCACATGACCCCCCTATCAGGAAAAATAAAATTACATAACCCCCCTGTTTGTCAAAGTGAAAATCACATAACCCCCCTACATTTCCTCCGCCCCCTCCCACATTAATAATGAGTGGTCCCTAAACACCCATAGTGCAAAATTTGACCTCAAGTTGCAGAGTATGAGTTTTTGTACCCAAATTTTCTAAGGTCATTCAATGAATGTGCAAATGTTTTGGGGTTAAAGAACTGTGCCTTGATAGATGAGCATGTTGTGGATCCTAGTGATAGACAAGTACTCTTCGTGGCCGACCAAGTCACCAGTTTTTGAGAATCCAGAACAAGTTTCCTTAGCAGTACACACACACCCCAACTTCTGAAGAACTGCAACCATGGACCTTTTTTTACTAGAAAATACCCAACCAACCGTGGACCCCACAAACCGAAATTAATCGCTGAGGACACCCACCAGACACACCAATCCTTTAACATAGCAAGGATGGACCCCATGCCTGAACAAATGTGGACATTTTGGCTGATACTGGCAAGGGTGGTCCCCATTTAGGCACTACAAAGTCAAATCAAGGCCACAGTTACAGGCCTTTACAAATGCACACAAACACCCCCACAAACAGACAACTACATAACAGCAGAGTGATATAACCAAAGAGCTTTTTTAACTCTATGTTTATTAAAATAAACATAGAGTGGCAATCAGGCCCGACGCAGGATTTTTTTTTGGGGGTGCTGATTTTGAAAAAGTGGACTTTTTCCAAATGGGGGCGATTTTGTGAAAAATGGACTTTTCCCCCAGATTTGGAACTTTTTTTACCAAAAAAGCGTTAAAAACCTGATTTTTTTTCTTGCTACGCTCGCAAATTCTTAAATTTTGGGACTTTTTGTATAGTTTTGCAAATTTAGGGAGGTGCGGTCGCACCCCCTGCACCCCTCCTGCGTACGGGCCTGGTGGCAATGCATTGTTCCTTTGTGCCGATTTGATTTACCGAAACGCTATTCATCGAGAGGTACCTTTTGTTCGGGACATTAAAATCTGTAACTCGGTATTTGGGACTTCTATATGAAGCACCTACCAAATTTTGGAATTCTTAATTTCATGGTATTTGAGTGTGGGATGAAATGGACTTCAAACCGTAAAGTACTTATTAAAAGAGGTTTATTTAATCAATAATTAACAGTTGAACTATGATAATCCCTATTCAATCCTGTGTAAGGCAGGAAACTTAATTAGTTTCCTGCCTTCTGGGCTGTACTCTGATGATTTGAAGATTTTCCAACTGTACGCTCGCTGCTTGCTATGCTCACTGTTCGAGAGGCGTCACGGTTTGAGAATGGGGCTAGTTGTAGGTGGTAGCAAACCCTATGAAAGCAATTGCAGAACAATCATGCTGCAGTTTGCAACATCCCATTTGACCCATTTGTCAAATTCGGATACACTAGTGATCCATGCCAAGATGTGTGTTGACAAATGGATATCAGTCACTTGGTATAAGGAAACCACAGAAGAACAAGTGACAGATTGTGATGGTATAGGATATACAGTTACATCATGATATTCGCCACGATACCCCCTGAGATGTAGTATATAGTTGAATACTGATTCAGCCATTTGTTGTAACCAAAAATTTGCAAACTTGATTAAAATCTGATGACAAATCTGAATTGTCAAGAACCATGATACTAAGACATATGAACTTGGAGCAATTCAAGGAGTGCTGAGGCATGTAATGCTGGTATTTCTGTTCCACTCTAATATAAACTGCATTGTATATTTGCATTTGTGATTTGTGCTCTGCATGTATATGAGATGTGCTACTTTTTGTGAATATATTCAAAATACACTCTGCATACCCTCTACAGGTAAAATTTGATCAACAACTTTCCAATCATAAGGATTTGATGGGATTTGATGTCAGATGATTGCATAACATATTTAAACCAAAACCAACAATTTTTAGGAAGTGCCAAAGTATTAGCATGTATCTTACTTCCAAGTACAAAATGTTATGCTCAAATAGAAAAATATGACAAAAGGTATGTTTAAAAACATTGTTCATTTCTCATTTCTTGTAAACTGTGAATATTTGTTTCAATTGAAAATAATATATGTAACTTTTTTCCGACAGATGTAGCAAGTGATTTGAAGTGAAATCGTAATGTAACAAACAAGACAGGAGATGCCTAGAATCAGGTTTAGTTTATTTACAGTATGTTGGACATTAAAGAGATGCAAACATATGCATGAGCAGACTAGATTTCCTACTATTTTGTATGTCTCTTTTCAATCAAGTGAATCGTATGATACATACAGTGTATGTGAAGTGATCGTGCAAAAAGATGCATAAGTCGGGAAAGCAGATTTTCTAACATAACTAAACAAAGTTTCAGTCTTTTGTTGTTTATTGTTTTTAACATAATGAAAATCAACACATGTAAGGAACTGTATATCCAATTGTGATGGGAGTTATGCGTAATATTGCTATCAAATTGGACAAACTAATGATATAGAAAGTCTGAAACTGGCTTTCAATCAAGTAGAGACTTATGTTGCTTCATTGAATTGAATGTATGTCATGGTGTTTGATTGATTGAATTAGAGATCCTTGTTACTTTGAGAAATACACATAATTGACAAATTTTGTCATGGTAGGGATCACCATGTCCAGGTGTCAGCTGGTATGAGTGACATTGTATGCACCAGAAAACAGTGTTAACTTCAGAATGATAAATATTTTACAAGAGGAGTGGTATGGGTTCTATATAAGAGATCCCAAGGCTTGATATAACACTTATAACAGGTCTCATTATGCCCTACGTGCATGATTTTTCTCTGGAGGGGGAAAACACTTAACTGAAGACCACAACATCTGAAAATATAAATGTGATTATAGGCTTCGTTTACTCATTTTCTATAAGATCAATGTATTAGTATTAAGAAGTACACTGCAGTTTTTTAGTTAAAATTAATGTCTAAAACTGGAATAATATGGCCATTGCCAGCCCTTAATGATAGAGAAAGCTTGAAACTAGCTTTCCATCAAATAGAGACTTATTTTGCTTTATTGTCTTGTCATTGTCATTCATTGATTGATTGAATTTAAGATCCTTGTTACTTTGAGAAATACATATAATTGACACAATTTTGCTGTGGTCCGGATCAGCATGTCCAGGTGTCTGCTGGTTTGAGTATGCACCAATGTTAACTTCAAAATAATCAATCTTTTACAAGAGGAATGGTATGGGTCCTATATAAGAGATCCCAAGGATTGATGTAAGGGTGCCATTTCCACCCCATGCGCATGATGAGGAAGAAAAAGTCCCAAACTTTTTGTTTTGATATATTTATTAAAGTTAACTCAAGACCACAAGATCTGGAAACATAGGCTTTGTTGACTCATTTCCTTTAAGATCAATATATTATTATTATTAACTCTTTCCACGCAGGTGTCGACTGCAGATGACAAGTTTCTAGAAAATTCAGAATTGTAAACTTGCATGACCATATTTGGAATCAGCATGAAAAATGCATTAAAATGAGTACAAACAAGCATAGTATTGGTTCAGTGGTTCTTAAGATAGATCCTGATATTTCGACAAAATATCTCAAAACTTTGACTTTTTATGTTGAAGCTTATGGCTAGCACGCAGAGCATTAAGAGGTACACTGCAGTTTTTTAAGTTAAATGGCTAAAACTGGAAAAACATGACTCCTGTCATCCCATCCACCTGAAAAATATAGAAATCGACGCAATTAGTTGCGCTTTGACGCAAATTACGACGCATTGATGCATTTTGGACGCAATTTGTTACGCTTTGACGCATTTCACGACGCATTGAAGCATTTTTTACGCGATTCAATACGCTTTGACGCATTTCACGACGCATTGACGCATTTTTTACACGATTCGTTACGCTTTGACGCATTTTGTTACGCAATCGACGCATTTTGCAGCATTTGTGCATTCTGTTGTATATTTGGTGGTGATGGGAGGGGAGAGGAGAACCGGTTCTAACCGGTTTTATCCGGTTCTATATATAGCATTACTCCGCTTATTTCACAGCTCGTTGGCTCATTTCCCTGATCATTTACTCATTTACATGCTCATTGACATGCTCATCGACTCATTTCACTCATCATTGACTAATTTCACAGCTCACTTGCTCAATTCACCGCTCATTTGCTCATTTCACACGCTCATTTACTCATTTCACTGCTCATTGACTCATTTCACTGCTCATTCGTTCATTTCATTGTTCATTTGCTCATTTCCTCGCTCATTTGCTCATTTCCCCGCTCATTTGCTCATTTTACTGCTCATTTCCATGCTCATTTGCTCATTTCACCGAAATTGACGCGTTTGATGCAATTGGCGCATTTGAGGAGAGGTCGCGTAAGGGGTCAAAGATCGTGTAGGGGCACTCAGGGTCGACCGTCACTTCCGGGATAAAGGTCACTTCTCTTTTGCATTGTCGCACCTCTAAGTTTTGCTTCGATACGGGGTATAAAACGAAAAATACGATATTTCCCTAGACAAAATAAATTTTTTAAGCGCATCGACCTTTCGACCTCTCGACCCCTGCGGGTAGTTTGTAATTCGACCCTTACTCTGTATACCGAAATTTGGCCCGACACGTGCCGTGAGAACGACCGATCTGACGTTTCAAATTAGGAAAAAAAATTATTTTAAAAATTCTGTGTTTCTAGAACAAAAATACCCCCATCCCTGTGAGGATCATTTTGGGCCAAAGTTCACTTCGGGTGAAAGTTCACTTTTAAAAAAAAAAAAGGTTAATTTTTTGAAATTTTACTTTTTCAAAATTTTTTTTTTTTTTTTTTGAATTTTTTTTTTCAAATTTTTTTCCAAAAATTTTTTTTTGAAATTTTTTTCGAAAATTTTTTTGAAATTTTTTTCAAAATTTTTTTTTTCAAATTTTTTTTTTAATTTTTTTTTTTTTTAAATTATTTTTTCAAATTTTTTCAAAATTTTTTCACAATTTTTTAATTTTTTTGTTTAAATTTTTCAAAATGGCGGTATTTCGGTTGACCTTTCAAAATGGCGGCACTTCGGTTGACCTTTTCAAAATGGCGGTACTTCGGTTGACCTTTGCCCACTTCGGTTGACCTTTGACACTTCGGTTGACCTTTGACACTTCCGGTTGACCTTTGACCTCGTGACCCGGAAGTAGACGTCCTGGAAAGCCCTATTACTACTAGCTTTCGATCAAGTTTTTGCTTTGTTGCCTTGAATGTGTGTCATGACATTAGATTGATTGAATTCAAGATCCTTGTTATTTTGAGAAATACACATAATTGACACAATTTTGTCTTCATAGGGATCACCATGTCTAGGTGTCAGCTGACATAAGCGACATTGTATGCACCAGAAAGCAATGTTAACTTCAGAATGACAAATCTGTTATTATCACCACAAATCCAGGATCTGTGCTATCACGCTATCTGTCAACACAATTCTCAGAGCACCGTTTCTGTAGCGTCAAATGTTTGTTTCAAAAAAAAACAAAGACTTGACTTTGTTACAAACACATTTTCAATTTAGGAAAACTTTCAAAATTGGGCTAGTCCAGTTGAAATCCATACACACCATATGAAAGTCATCACCTTGTCTCCCAAACAATTAAGGGTAGTGGCGTATAGACAGTGCACAATCATGAGGTTACTTTTCCGAACCCAGGCTACGTTTTGTACATTACAATGTATACAGCCCATAGTATGGCCCTCTAAAACAATACGAATAAAGTGTAGTATCAACACAGATAGAGCATGTTATGGTGGCGTAGCTAGTGGTGGTCCACGTCAATAACCATACTATACAATTAACAAAATTTGCCCAAATCTGCAATGTGCTTCTTCCCTTTCAACTGTTTCAGTCCAAAATTATCAGTATTCAGTTGGTACAGCACTGAGCGGTACATGTGTGGGGGCAGAGGAGTGGGTTAGCGGGAGATCACAGACATGACATGCTTGACACAAGAGTACTTGTTGGTGATCATGTTTTCTGTTGGTACATTCACGGGACATTCACAAGTTTGTGCCCCTGTTCCAAAAACTACTGAATAGGGGTGTAGATTTCAAATGGCGTCCACTCATTTTGGTAAACCCATATGAAATTCACACTCCCAGCCAGGGTCTTGGCTATGATTTAACAAGTGCCTGTCATTTTTACCCAAACTGCCTGTCCAAATCTTAACCCAGAAAACATAAACCAGATCTCCGTACCTTCTGGGGTTCAGTCAGTTCAAATGCAAATAGCTTAGTTCTATAGCCTTGATGTATTAGTCTGATCTTGTTTTGAGTTCACAAAACTTATTCAAGCATTATTTTTAGAATTCAGCATATGTCAAAGGCATTAATTTAGCCTGTCCCATGAGCAAACTGCCCATCCAAAATGACAGGTGGGCAGGTGCCCTGCATGGAAGATTAAAATAAATCCATATAGTTCATTTTTTATGTTACAATTTTGTCATGGTAGGGATCACCACATCCAGATGTCAGCTGGAACTAGTGACATTGCATGAAACACTGTTAAACTTTAGAATTACAAATGTGCTACTCTATCTGTCAACATGATTCTTAAAGCCAAGTCAAAGCATGTTTGCTTCCTGGAAAACACAGTTAACTTAGTTACAAAACACATCCCCAGGTAAAGGGTGCTTTAAAAAGTGATGGTGATGGGATGCAATGCGATGCAAGGCAATATTGAATGGTTAAAAGAAATGTATTACACAGAATCAAGTTGTAAGCATGTGAATAATAATTGCACCACTGGTTTCCTGATTGCTTGCCTTACCATATATTCCTCTTCTCTGATCTCTACAGTTTGATCAGCTCGTAATCGGCAGGAATTGTTAGGTTTTTATCACTACGCCCAAAAGTAGACCCACATTAAAAGTGTCATAGCTGACCTGTTTGGTCTCTATTGTGCATGTTAATAAAATAGACAATGTATCGGACTTGAATAATTTGTAATGCTTAACTGGCAAGATGTCACAAAACTATTCTGGAAATAAGTTATATAGATATTAATCGGCGATATTATAAGGCCCGCCCATTACACCTCCCTCCACACTCTCTTAGCCTCTACCTTTCCCATTCCTCTCTAATTGCTACATTTTCTTCATGCTCATCTCTTTGTGTCTTCTTTTTGTCCTAGTTTCACTTTTGGTTGGTTATATACATTGGTTTGCCTCAAGTTTGTAACGATATAAGTGCATATTTCACTGAATGCAGTATGGAATCACACATGTAATGTTAATCATGCAGAGTGTACACACGCGTTCAAGGGCAGTTTGTCAGGACGCTTGCAGTGCAACCACAAATAAGCACTGATTTCACTACCAAACTTGAGGTGAACCAAAGAATATGTGATGGTGTCTGTCTGTATGCCTCAAGATCTCTCTCTTACCTCTTACAATTATGCATTACTAATTTGATGATCTCAAAGGCTAGGTAACGGTTCTCCCACACAGTTCTTGGCCTAAAACATTAATAGCACTCATTACATTATAGATTAGTACCTATTATCAGCAAATCCAAGCATGTGTCATTGGATGATTATTTAAAACCAGAAGAACTCATATGACTTCTGTAGTACACTCAACTTCATTGACATCACGGCCATTGACTTCCAGTATGTTTCAGGATGATGTTGAAATGTGGATTGATCTACTCCTTCCAAAATGATACTTATTAATCATGGCACATGGATTAGTTTCACAGCACACCACTCTTCGTCATATATAAATTCTCCCAGCCACATTTCCCTAACCCAATATGAATTTTTTTTTTTTTAAAGGAAATTTAGTTCGGCAGAGGTGGGGCTCGAACTCACACCGCACCGCTATCGTGACTTCTGAATGAGCCTAGCGCCTTAGACCGCTTGGCCAACTTGTTGGTATCCATCTTGAAACTTTTTTCAACATATAAAAATTGCATTTTCACCATCAATTCAGTGTTAATTTCCACTAAATTCAGAAAATATTTTGGCGTATATAAAATTGAAATAAAATTCTCTGCTTTCTCTAAACCACATAAACTTTAGCACCATTGGGTATCACGAATCGTCATATATGATGTACAGTTAATATTCAAATATTTTTTATACATTATGATGCTTCAGTTTTTACACAAAAAATATTTCATTGAAAACCCTCCACTCGGCTATTTAAAAAAGGTAATCAGGCTTCCTCAACATGTGCAAGAAAATAGCATTCAAATTGTTCTTATTTTAGCAGCCTTTCAGAAATACTGGTGAACCGTGTCCACTGCTGTAGTTTCACAAAGGCATTACACTAACATTAAAACTGCTGGTAATTTCTGAATCTGTCAGAAAGTAAAGTGCACATTTTCAGAAATAAAGCAGAAAATAGACTGTGTGATTGAACTCTAAACATTGCAACCAATTGTTGCTACACAGTTTGATGTGTGCAGTAGTGATGTTCTCATAGTCAGGGTTAAATTCACAAAGATTTTCAGGATATACCACACCAGGATACCAAATAGGCAAATAGTAAATACTAAAGAATTGGACAACTTTGCAAATACAAATAATCTCCTCTTACACAGACATGTACCACTTGCTAGATGGTATCTTTGATGTAACTGCAGTATACCTGAGCCTGTTTCATCCTATAAAATTGATGAATATTTTCTCCTGTTAGCTAATCTGCATATAAGGCAAGAAAGTTCTCTATTATAATGGCCACCTTCCATCTATGTTTGTTAATATAAGATGATAACAAGTGTATGTCCGGAAGTAGCTCAATTCCCCTAAGGGTTTTATGCGGCAAATCAGCCTATTTTGGGTATGCTTTAGCCAATCAGCTCCCTGGGTGCACTTGCAGCCCCGAAAGTTGCAAGCATACCCCTGGATGATTTTCATAAAAATTAACCAGCAAACTCTTTATATTTTTTAACTGCCATTCGCTGTCTATATTTAATTACTGGGATACAAAAAAGAGCATATTACCGGTCTATCATCATTCCTGTCTGCATCATTATACATTCATAGCAATAGGAAATGAGAATGTAACAAAATGACTCCCACAGTACATCCAAACCATGTTGACACAATGGCCAATGACTTCTTCAGTGTCTGTTAAAATTAATCATCAAAGACGATGATAAAAAGATTTGGTTTCTTCTCTGCACTCCACATTAACATCATGGGGTGAGGAGAGATGCAACATGGACATGTTACGCTGGAAGCAAGGGGAAATGAAATGCTGTAGCTTTAAAGGAACATTGATTAATTTTGAGTTCACACATGAAGAGTTCTAATGTAAAAACCGATATATCTAGTTTGCTCAACTTGAGATACAGGCAAATGTAACTTGGCAAATGTAAAGAACATAATAATAAAATATGTGCTGTTTTGCCAGCATTATAGGACAGATGTTGGTGCATGGCCTTAAAAAGTGGCCTTGACAATGACGTTTATTGGCTCTTCAAATTTTGTGGGACATTATACAAATGTTTACGTTTTAGTTTTGAAGAAACATCATTTTGGCACGTTACATGCATCATAATGTCATAGATCCCTAGCAAGTCATATTCATTCATACTCATTTATTTCCATAAATATCATTACCAAGAACAGCAAAAGCCATCAAAGTAAATTGTACAGTCCAACCTGTTTTATCTGGCCATGATTGGCCCAGGCAAAAAATCCAGATAACTATGTGTTGAAAATGACAAAACATTAGGATTACTTCATAATGTGGTAATTAAACTGAAAAATGGTATTTGTGCTTCAGATAATGAAAATAAAGCATCACAGCAATGGAAAACATGTTTCCTGTGAAGATCACACATCTGGATAATGGAGAGATCCACATAAAAGAGGTGCTGATAAGGGAGGTTGGACTGTATATCTATATTTATATCTTCAGTAGGAATAAAAGGAGCACCTACTAATCTTCAGTAGAAATAAAAGAGGCATTTACTATTTATAAACAACTCTTTTCAGAGCCACTAACCCACTAACCTTTTATTAGACAAGGAGCTATCTGCTTGAACAGCTCTTTTCAGAGCCACTACATCTTTAGTAGGCATGGGGCGCCTACTACAATAGATCTTTTCAGAGCCACTGAATCTTTAGTAGGTATGAGGCCCCTACTGCAATAGCTCTTTTCAGAGCCACTGAATCATTAGTAGGTATGGGGCACCTACTACAACAGCTCTTTTCAGAGCCACTGAATCTTTAGTAGGTATGGGGCACCTACTACAACAGCTCTTTTCAGAGCCACTGAATCTTTAATAGGTACAGGGCACCTACTCCAATAGCTCTTTTCAGAGCCACTGAATCTTAGTAGTAGGTATGGGGCACCTACTACAACAGCTCTTTTCAGAGCCACTGAATCTTTAGTAGGTATGGGGCACCTACTACAACAGCTCTTTTCAGAGCCACTGAATCTTTAGTAGGTATAAGGCCCCTACTACAATAGCTCTTTTCAGAGCTACCATCTCTTTTGTAGATAAGGGCAACATAATATATAATTGGGTAGGGGCAATCTATGTGCAGAACTCCTAGTAGGTACTGAAGAAGTCAGTTGAACATTTGTTACATCAAAATCAGTTCAATTAAAAAAAACATGTTATGGAGGAAAAAAAGCTGGCAGACCAAATGCTGACAAGGGAGGTTGGACTGTATATCTATATTTATATTTTCAGTAGGAATAAAAGGAGCACCTACTAATCTTCAGTTGAAATAAAAAGAGGCACTTTTCAGAGCCACTAACCCACCAACCTTTTATTAGACAAGGAGTTATCTGCTTGAACAGCTCTTTTCAGAGCCACTGAATCTTTAGTAGGTATGGGGCACCTACTACAACAGCTCTTTTCAGAGCCACTGAATCTTTAGTAGGTATGGGGCACCTACTACAATAGCTCTTTTCAGAGCCACTGAATCTTTAGTAGGTATGGGGCACCTACTACAACAGCTCTTTTCAGAGCCACTGAATCTTTAGTAGGTATGGGGCACCTACTACAACAGCTCTTTTCAGAGCCACTGAATCTTTAGTAGGTATGAAGCCCCTACTACAATAGCTCTTTTCAGAGCTACCATCTCTTTTGTAGATAAGAACATAATATATCATTGGGCAGGGGCAGTCTATATGCAGAACTCCTAATAGTTACTGAAGAAGTCAGTTGAACATTTGTAACATCAAAATCAGTTCAATAAAAAATATAAAAAACATGCTATGGAGGAAAAAAAGCTGGAAGACCAAAAAGGCCAGAACATTAGCCTTAATTTCCAGAAACCCATATTTGAAGATAATAAAGTAAATATGCATGAACAAATAAAGAATTAGTAAACTTGGTCACATCACATAAAATCAATATTCTACATTCAGCATCAATGGTGAAATGTCATTTTAAAGCAAAACCGGAGTTCTTTAACTTGGTTAAGAAATATTTGCATTTAGAAAGACAATTGCTGCATGCTGATGTGAAGGGTCAGAAAATAATAAGGACATCTACAAATAATGCTGCCCACCCCCACAAAAAGTTGATCAATGCAATACTTCACAGATTAAAAATCTCTGCATGTGTTTCAAAACTTGTAATACATTTTATTACCTTGCAACTGAGAGTACTAAACTGAAGACAGTGTGAGCTCGGTAACTTGTGTAAGAGCTAGATAATGTTTTAAGAGTCTGTCATGCGCAGACAAAAAGTTGACTATGAATAACGTAATGAGTTGGACTCTGATCATGCGCAGAATAGAAGAATGTGTCACGTATATAGGAAGAAGAATACTTTTTAAAAACAATTATTTTAATTTTTTATTACCGATTTAATGAATTGGAGAGCAACGTTTGTACAGTGGGACCTGAGAGCACATCAAACACACCAAATTGCATTCTGAATATGAGGAATGTCCTTCTTATATCAAATAATTCTGAGTTTTTGAAATTCGCAATATAGACTGTTTGTACAGAGTATCACATGCCTGCTTGCAAGCTTTTTAACACCTTTCATATCAGTGTGAGCAATTTCAATCTCTCCATCTGAATAATAATTTAATACGATACTGTCATCATTAAAACACTCAACCTTGGCAAGACCAATGACTTTTTACATTGACATTGCACAATATGCACATATAAAACAATGGTATAATTTAATCAAGTCATCACCAATTAAGTTAAATCCTGGACAGATTGGGAATATTAAAGGTCAAGATCGGAATGGTTGTTTCATCGCATGTTTGCTATTTGTTAAATCCACAAAATTGCATCAGAAGATATTTCACCAATGGGAATGTATTTGAAAAGCTGCCGGGGTGTGTGGGGGGTGTGCATATGTACCTGCAAACATGGACCTACATTAGGATACACTCAGTGAGACCATGGACACACCTGCAACCATGGCCCGTCGCAAATAATGTAAAAATGCATTTTAAAGTGGTCCACCTTTGGGGGGGGGGTTTCAGGACAGATCACAGTTGGATAGGAAGTTGTTGTGTGTGGGGTGTGTGTGTGTGCTAGGTCCAAGGAGTGTTCAAGAAAATTAGAACAATTGCTATACCAAAAGTAAAAATTTCTGCCAAACTTAATGCAAATGTGCAAATTTGTGCAACTTTTCCAAACATTTGTTGGCAAATTTCTACAATTTTAGTTTCAGTCAGACAAATTTGGGCTATTTTTCTGAAAATTTTGAACTTAAAATGAACCATCCATATCTCAAAATTGGCCTAGGGTTATTGATGCGCAAATGGCAGAAAATGTGACCCATGTTTGCGGCACATCCCTGTGGTCATTGATGCTAACTGAAATCAACATGTGTTGTACAGGGTATCCAAGCCTGTACACAGGGGGTGCACCCCCCCCCCCAAATGTGCAAAAGTATACAAAATATGACAATTTTGCGAGCGTAGTGAGGTAAAAAATTAGGCTTTTTACGCTTTTTTGGTCAAAAAAGGTCCAAATTTGAGAGGAAAAAAATCCACTTTTCTTAAAATCGCCCCCCTTGGAAAAAAGGTCCACTTTTTCAAAATCAGCACCCCCTCAAAAAAAATCCTGCGTACGGGCCTGAGAGTATCCTTACCCCACACACACAGGTAAACAGCAGCAAAGTCAAAGCAGAGACATGGACAGACAGCAACAGACACAAGAAAATACTATGAAAGAAAGACAGACGACAAAAGGATCAACATGAGAATGTATGCATAAAGAAATATTGGCCATATCACAATGAAATCCCCTTTCCAAAATTGCAGGAATATTGAAACCATCGAAGCAATAAATAAGAAATGGATGCAATAGTCTGGTAAAGGCTGTAGGCTAGCAGAGGAAGTGGCTGAAAAGCCATGATTTTCCCTTCAATAACGTCTTTAGATATTAAATAGATCTTGGACAAAGCTCAAGTTGGAGTACTTGGGAGGATTTTGCCCTGCTTTAGTAAGGGGTTGCAGCAACTTGACTCCTAAATCTGAAGCTCTTGATTAAGATTACAACTGGGTAGTCCTAGGGGTGTGATCAAATTACTGGGTTGATTGGCACAAAACCAGATCACTGTAAATAGCTGCTCTCATGAGTAGATAGCTGCCTTATATCTTGAAACAGGTTCATCAGGTTTGGTAATAACAAAATAAACAGGTTTTTAATTTGTCAAAACCAGTGAAGAAACTTACTATTTTCTTGCTGACAGTTTCGTCAGTGAACCACTGACTTTATCGAGGCTTGTTGATGTTGTGATCCAACAGCTGATGACTGGCGGAAAGTTATCACTTCCGGTAGTGATGTTAGTCCTCCTCGCAGTCTCCAAAAAGAGGATCATAAACTGCCTTATATCTTTTTACAGATATGCAGCCTATAGACATGATTATAAATTAAAATAGCCCAATCTAGGCTAGGTGCTGAACTTTGAAAGGGGGTGAAAATTACAAACTTCTATGTCTTCCTCATACATGTCCTTTTCTTTGATTATTTTGATTTTGTTGTTATGGCCATAAAAATGGCACAGCTACTTTGACAACAACAAAAACTTAAATTTGAATGGACCAATTTCGATGCCTTTACTAAAAGCATCAACTCTACTCCACTGGAAGCTTCAATATGAATTGTATAAAACAATAATTTCTACTTATTACATTTATAATTTGAAAAACAAAATTCAAGGTCAAAGAGAAACTAAATAGTGCACTTAATTCAACTGGGTTCAAATATAAACATTTTTGATTAGAACTTTTGAAATACGGCACTTCCTTTCATTCCATATATCCTATGGCACATAATAGTTTTAAGGATATTATACTTAGAACTATTAAAAAACATAAGGACGTTATAAAATCTATTAACCATTCAAGTAGTTTATTGTATATAGAACTAGAATATTTGATTAATACACTATTGTATTACAGTTGTGCTCTGTGAATAAGAATGTAAATGTTAGACATTTTGTCAATCATGAAATTCTAATTCAATGAACAGAATTACTGCCTTTTAACTTTAGGAATATTTCAAAACATCACCTCTACTCCACCGGATGCCCTTAGTAATTTCCTGTTTACTTCAATACATATTTTATAAAACAATAATTTCTACTTATTATATTATATTGTGATTTTTAAAAAAATACAAATTTATACACATACAAAATGGCTGAGGAAATTCATGCTCAAGGTCAAAGAGAAACTATAGTAGTGCACTTAATTCAAATGGGCTCAAATATAAACACTTAAAAACATTTTTGATAAGATCTTAGCTTTTGAAATACAGCACTTCCTGTCATTCCATATATCCTACGGCACATATACATGTACTTAAAACTATTAAAAATCATAATGAAGTTATAAAATACTATTAATCATTCAAGTATAGTCTATTGTATTATAGAACTAGAGAATATAATATTAGATTAATACACTATTGCGGTTGTGCTCTGGTGATTATCAGGCACTAGAACTAGACAGTTATAATGTAAATGTTAGAAATTTTGTCAATCATGAAATTCTAATTTAATGAACAGAAGCCACTTTTTGACAAATACGGCATAAAATGTGCAAAATTATTTATAAACCTATATTAAATACGCTTCAATTTCATTTCTTATTTAAGGTGCAGCAATACTCAACTTTGATGGATGTACTGTAGTTAATAAAGATAAAGAACAAAACTTTGTGTTTTACTTCTGGGCCTGGACCACCTCTTAACATCCCATGCAACCAAATCAACCAGGATGCAATAAAACAGATGTGATGAGTAGAGAATTATAAATTTTTTAAAATTTTTGTTACTCTCCTCTACCATGTGATAGACAACAGGCAGATTAAATATTGGGCTATTCTAGTTGAAATCCCTATGGAAGACATGACCTTAATCTCCTAGTGTGAATTTTAAAAAAAAGCGAATTTTAAACCTGAATGTGTAAGGTACCATCATGAAAACTCACTTTATTCTAAAATGAACGAAACTTGTGGACAAATTCAGCTGTGCGTACTTTGTGGCGTATTACGCACTATGCTAATTATAACACACGCCATATGCACGGCAAGTGTGCACCTTGACAAGCGTGTTCTGTGACGACACAGACATTGCAGTTTACATTGTGATACAACATGCATGAACCAATGAAATTCAGCGCTTACCATAGTCACTGACTAAGAATATTATATAATAATATCAAGATATTGAAAACAAGAATGAAATAAAATCAACTTGATGATATTTTATTTCAAGATTGCATTCTGTCAAAATATCATCTCTCAGAATTCAATCCGACTGCTAGATTATTTCCATACTATGGATCAAATCTCCCTGGTATTATTCAGTATATGTGTACATCCATATCAAAACGATGCACTTGTCGGCTGCTACATGTGTCTCATTTCACATAATAGCTAGGAATAAATACCAGACTCATCTCCGAAGTGGAGGTCACTTTAAATCATCCCAAGTCACATGGTTTATGAATACAGATAACATTTCTTATACAATTTGACTTGGGGATGATTTGAAGTGACCTGCACTTGATATGAGTCTGGTATTTATTCCTAGTTATTATGTGAAATAAGACACATGTAGCAGCCGACAAGTGCATCGTTTTGATATGGATGGACACATATAGTCAGTGTTTTAACACTCTCTGTATAGATGCTGCATCACCAGCTACTCAGAAAATTTGTCACCAAAATCATAAATCACAGTATCTGTAAATCTGCTTGGAAATGCACATAATTAGAGCACATATTCTTAATATTGGTTAAGTGGTTCTTCAATTTCTTAAAGTAGCTTTTAACCTTTAAGAAAGAACCTCTGAATTGGGTTAGTGGAACCATAATTGCTGCAAATTTTGAGTAACTTTTTATCAAATTAACAAAAGCAGAACGTGATTTTCCAATGAATATATCTAGATGTGAACTAATTTTGTGTTCAGTGAAGCTATCAGCGTGTTATTACTGAGCAAACGGTTGACAGGAAATGAGACATAATGCAGGGTGATGCCAGGAATATGTGGTAACAGCCCCAGTTGAAACAGGTTGCGGTAAAGGGTAAGGGACAGTGATATGGAGTGCTGCAAGTCAACCTCACCATCAACCACCTTTTGAGGAGAACAATTGAAGAATTTCATCACAAAACGCGATAAATCGATAAATCCATTTGAGAAAAAGACCAAACTGTGTTAAATGGACATGACATTTATTGCATTTTGCAAAAAAGAAGTAACTTGCGCACCAGTTTACTGTTGGATATATTGCAAGTTGGTGAAAATTGCACCATCTCTCAACAATCGTTTGGCAGTGTTATCTCAATTGTCATATATTTGGTGCTTATCGTGCTTTGCAATGAAGTTATTTGATTGTGGGTAACATGCCCGGGTAAAACGCTGTGACGTGCCCAGTAGAAACAATATGGGTGACGATTTAGTGGGTGACGATTTAGTGGGTGACACCTAAAGTCACTTAAACCAAAGATCATGAAAATAATCTAGGTCTTTTTAAGATCCTTGCGTAAACTGCGACAAGTTATAATACCATGATACGGCGATCAAAATCTGACCTTAAAGCAGCTTGAAGGTCATCAAAAAGTTTTTCTAGACCGTTCTCCCCACTAAATATGTGGGCAGAAATGACCCAGTTAATGGCAAAAGGATTACAAATTATGTAGGGGAATAATAGCATGGTAATGCAAGGTGCTCAGTATAAACACGCTTATTGGTTGTGAAATGTACAGCATATAACAGGTTAACAAAATGATCGGTGATCCAAGGGGGAAAATCCCTGCTCAAACATAGAGCACAGGAGAACAGTTCATGGACAAATTATTCTTACTTTTAATATGAAGGCTTTTCCTCTAGCTTTAGTAACAATTACTTATATTATGCATTCAATATTATTTGATCTCACACACTGTCTTGGGTGATGAAGAAAAAATACAGGGTGAGGATGAAAGAGTTTTACATGAATTCCTGTGCAGTGACATTAAGGGGTAGAGATGAGCATTAGGACAGTATTTTTTGTGGGATATGAGAGCACATCAGACATATTGAATTGCATTCTGGATACGAAGAATGTCCTTCTGATATCAAATAATTTTGATTTTTTGAAATTTACAATATAATACACATTAAATGATTAATAATTGATATTTTTGATAATCCAAAATTCAGCGCCCGATCATTGCCAAAACAGTGTAAAATACAAATTTGTTTGCACGCTATGCGTGCACATTATAAGGATAAAGCCATTTCCATCCTGATAATGGGTGAAAATAGTGTAAAATACCAAATTGGTGTGAGCTACGAGCGCACATTGTCCCGATAAAGCCTTTTTTGAAGCTCAAAGAAATACAGGCTCTATATTGTATGATGCAACTGTCATTTTTTTTGCCTGTGCCCCCGAAATTTTATTTTGCCCCCCTGACCAAAAAAGCTGGTTATGCCCCTGACGTGCTCTCATATCCCACAAAAAATACTGCCAAAATGCTCATTCCAGAGCCCTTAATGGGACAAATAGTTTGTTCACTTGTATGCTTATAGGCACAAAGCCTATCCGAGTAGCTGATTCATTCCGAACAATGACCATAAGAGCTTGTAAAACAGTTTACTGTAACATGATTTTCTTCATGAAGTACCATGACCTAAAACCATTTATAACATGAAGAGCCAATAAGATGTGCAATGGTGAAGTCCGTCGATAACCTTTACTACAATACATCAAGGGATATTACATGTCTGGTCTGAATGTGTTATTTGATCGCACTCAGACAAGAGTTAGGAATCATGACATAAGAGATTACTTGTATTGTATTATAAGCTTGTCTGCCGTCACATTTTTGCCAGCTTGCATGTGTATAGGGAATGCTTATATCGTATTTAAAGGAATCGTGTAGGTCATCAGGCCTCAAAATTCAAATTTTCAAGGGTGCTCATTTCAAGATCAGTGAGCAAAGGGCAGAGGGCCGCTATGTACTGAAGAATGCTTTGTAATTGAGGGCAATGGAGGCAGTGGCGTAGCGTCATAGGGGCACGGGGGTATGTGCCCCCCCCCAATCGATCTGAAATTTAAAAAAAGTCCCATAGGAAAAGTGCCAAAAAATTACTTATGTCCCCCAATGTGATGACCCACGCTATGCCACTGAATGGAGGCTATGGCCTATGTGGCCGATGTGAATTTTGAGGCCTGTTGGTCATTGAAGCCCATATGTGATGTAGTCAAGCAAGTTAGAGGGTAAATTGGGTGATCGTACTGTTTGGTACATCCCATAGCACCTATCTCTCTTACAATGCAATTGGATCAGACTCCTCTGTTATGTAATTTTCCTGTGGGCGGGTCACTACTTATCCACACACAATGAGTCTGTTACCTTAATTCCCAGCATAATCCAGTAATACATTCATTTATACACATTGATGGAGAGGAGGAAACCAAGGTTAAGCACTGTGCTCAAAGACATGCATACATGTCTGAGGCAAGAATTGACAACTCCCTAAAACATTTAGGGAGTGGTCAATAGCAATACCATTTCCTTCACTTTAAATTAGTTTTAAGTTGTTATTTTTGTCATGTTTTCTGTTGTTTTTTGGTTGTACTCATAAGAAAATTAAAGATTTATGAATGGATGCAAGGTCAAGATTTTCAAAAGAAAAATCATAAAGATCTTCTAAGGGTGAATTCAAGAAGAATGTTCAAGGTAAAGATTGTTATCCATCATGCATATCTTCCAAGAAATGAGACATGCAGAAAGATTGATCAACAGAGATCTTTTAAGGAATTGTGGAGACCTTGGGATGAAAGAGCCATCTTTTAAGGAGGATCCGTGGGGAACTTTCAAGTAGGATCCATGGAGATCTTTTAAGGAAGGCTTCGTGGAAATACAAGGAAAGTCGTCAAGATCTTTCAAGGAATGATTTATGATGACAAAATCAAAGCAGGGTTCATGAAGACCTCTCATGGAAGTACCATGGAGATCATTTCAAAGCAGGATTCATGGAGATCCTCCAAGGAAGGATCCATGTGAAGATCCTCCAAGGAAGAATCCATGTGGTGATCCTCCAAGGAAGGATCCACGTGGGGATTCTTCAGGATCCATGTGGAGACCCTCCAAGGAAGGATCCGTGTAGACCTATTTTAAATGAAATATTGGGTTATTCCATTTGAAATACACCATACCCCTATGGACGATTTAAGAGATGTCTTTCACAGAGGGAGTATGTATTTCAAATGGAATTGACTAGCAGTAATCATTTTGAAACCCATACTCCTCTTGTATATGGCTTAACCTATATCTTCCACAACTGGAGTGAGTATTTCAAACTGAAATTACCCAATTGCCTATTCTATTTGAAACACATACTCCCTCTGCATGAGACTTTTAGTTAAACTTTCCAGAGGGAATGTGTATTTCAAATAGAATACCCATTTACCTACCTGCACAGCATGTTCAGCCACACGTACATCATCTGACTTACCTTTCTGATGAAGATGTTTAAGAATCTCATCCTTCCCCCATCCTGCCTGATGACTTGCTTCCAGTTCACCAGCTGATAGATCCTTGAGGATACATTTGGCAGTTTCCATGGCATCATTAAGACTTGATAGGATCACACCTGTTGGTCCACGCTTCACCCACCCACTACAGTATAAACCTGTAAGGGAAAGGAACATGTACATAATTTGTTATTATAGTTAAATCTCTCTATGCACATGACAAGTTTCAAAACCTTTAGAATTGTACATTTTCATGACCATATTTGGAATCAGCATGATAAATGCATTAAAATGAGTACAAACAAGCCTAGTATTGATTCAGTGAATCTTAAGTTAACTTTGACTTTTTATGTTGAAGCTGGAGTGAACTTGATAAAAATGGTCACAAAAGTGGAAATTACATCCAAACACAATTTTTATGCTGATCTGTTTAAGAAAGACAATAAAAGTATCGCCTGATATAACATGGTACTGTTATTTTCACTTGGAATAAAATGATGATCTGCCTTGTAATACACAGATGGGTCTCAAAACAATACTTTTATTCTCTAAATGTTACTTTTTTGACACTTTCATTACAGGATATGTCTTCATGACATACATGGGAGTAAACTTGATAACAACGGTCACAAAAATGGAAGTTAAATCCAAACATAATTTTAAGGTTGATCTGTTTAAGAAAGACAACAAAAGTGAATATCCACTCAAAAAAACTGAATGTCCTTAAAGTCATTAAGACCCAGCCGTGTATGTATGCCCTGATATAACACAAGATGGATACCATTATTTTCACTTGGAACAACTTGAGGACCTGCCTGGTAATACACAGATGGGTCTCAAAACCAACTTTTATTCTCGAAATGTTACTTGTTTGACACTTTCATTACAGGATAAACAAAGTCTTCATGATTTACAATATATACAAGGAATCTGAACACTTTACAGTTTGTCACTATGTTTGTTTGGCTTATATAGGTGAAAAATTTAGACTCACAACATCGTGTATTGATATAGAATTGCATGCATGCAGTTGGGTGCAGCACTTGAGCGTTGCATAATATGTGGCTGGCTCCCCCATATGTGAATTTATGAGAGTGAAAGTTTGGGATTTATTGACATGCACAGTAACAAAAACCAAATAATTTCCACCAATTATAAGCTGAACAAACTTTACCCACTGTGGCCCCAAATCATATCACCGGTGGCATTGATAGGGCTTTTTCAGAAGGAGGAGGGGGACAAAGGGAGTGAGGCAACTTCCAATGGAGGCTAAAAAGTATAAAATGGGCTAAAAAGTATAAAAAAGACCTAAAAATCTTAAAAATATCAGTGCAGGCAGCATTCCAGTGGGGATTGGGCAAGACTTCCCGTAGGGGAGGTCTACCCTCCTAGTGCAGATCCTAGTCAAACCTTAATAAACTATCGCACCCAGAAGCAGCTCTCCAGGTTACAATGGGACAATTATAAATAATATTTTTTGTCCAGCAGATTTCAAGCTAACTTTTTTCACCAGAGCAAAATAATGTCACTTCAAATGCATACATATTGTTGGGGATGAAAAAAACATGGGAGGATAAAATGATTATTAAAGACCAGCTTTTGACGTCAAATTGAACTTATCAACTTAGTCAGTATCTAAATAACCTTTTACCAAATGGCACATAAACAAACTTGTTTTTAATGTTTATTTATGGAAATCAAAGCCAATCAATATGATACTCATATGAAAGCAAATGTCTCAAAATTATACAAAGTCAATTTGATTTTGCCATAAATGAGAAACAGTATGGCAACAACATGCTGCATATCAAAACTTTGGTATTTATTTACATGGAGTTCAACAGACATGTGCTTGCTTACTTGCTTAATTCAACATGTTGAAGTGGCGTTACAGTCATATGATACAAGATAATGCTGGGCTGAGCCTATTGTATACATGATATGGTATTCATGAAATAACATCTTCTAGTATTCTGTTTATCAAGTTGGAGACTTCCGTATGATAGGATTTAGTTGCTCATGCTCAAAAATAATATAGGATTACAAATTGATTGAACAAACACACATTGGACTGCAATGAAGAATTATTACATGAAATTAAATACCTAAGTGGAAGAAGGGCCCAACTCCAATTTTTTACAAAAATGAGTTAGACCCAGCATTTTATTGCCAGCAGACTGTTCTTCCTTAGGTGTGAAAGATGAGCCAAAATCCACTCTCTACATAGTCTTCCACATACACTTAATCATGGTTTTCATGGAAGAAAGGCCCAACTCCATGCAGTTGGGCTCTTCTTCCACAAATATTGAGTTAAAGAGGAATTTTGTTCATCCATGAAATCTGCTTTTCACTACAATCAACTTTCTTGCTAAAGCAGTATGCAGACTCCGAGTATTAGATGTACAATATTGTATGTAACATATCTATGTTATTTAATCTATTGCCATTCTATTTCCAGTAATGTTTAAGTTCTAACGAATGTTTGATGACATAAAATCGATAATATGTTACGTATAATATCTGGTAGAAATAAATTATCGATTTTACGTCATCAAACATTCGTTAGAACTTAAACATTACTGGAAATAGAATGGCAATAGATTAAATAACGTAGATATGTTACATACAATATTGTATGTCTAATAAAAAGTCTGCTACTGCTTTACATATTACATGCTTCTACTTGTGCAATTATTGGATAATTACCTATAATTGCTAAGGCTATTTAGAACACATCTGCTTACGGAACTGGCACTAACAGTGAATGTATGTAATACTGTATGTTCATGTATTGAAGGTCCCCTGTTTTTTTTAATATCTCAAAAACAGTTTTGAAGGAGTTGGGCCTTTCTTCCACTAAGGTTTTAAATTGTAAAGTCAAGAGAGCAGCAGAATTAAACTATCCCAAAATGTTCCTATAATGGTCGGGAATCCTGCAATTATGTTCAGTTACTGTGAGTTTAGTGTATCCGAGATATTTTCTCTGAAAGTGTGAAGCAGGCTCTGCTTCGAAGCAGTACATAGAATATAATTGTAGAATTTCTTCTCGCCCCCATAAACTACGTAGCACATGCAGATATATGTAGTGTATGAACGGTGTCTCGTGGTTCGGAAAGTCATGTAAAGCTGGTGGTCCCGTGTACAGGAAGAGTCAAATCCTGTGCACGTTAAGTGTCAGAGCTATTCGAAAAGAGAAGGGGGACCATCCCCGGTTCTGATATCTGTATAATCACTTCCTCTAAGTTCCAGAGGACTTCCAGTTTAGCTCAAATGAGCTGCTATAGGAAGTACAGGAAAAGAAAAGAAAAGAAAGAAAGAAAGAAAGAAAGAAAGTAGTACCCAGCAGTAAAGACAATTGTCACCACAGCACCACAATTCTTTTTGGAAAACACCCATAAGGTGGTTCCTAATACATAGAAATTCCTATTGAAATTGTACACAAGGGAGGTTGTCAAACATTTGTTAGAAGTTAGACATTACTGGAAATATATATAATGGGAATTGATTAAATAATGAAGACATGTTGCATAGAATAGTCTACATCCACTAAAAAGTCTGTAGCGGCCCTTACACCATAGGGCCTGATTCGAACCTTTTATTCAACATCTAATATTTGATATGACAAGTACAAAATTCGTTATTCCATTTATTTCATTTTTTCAACTGTGTTGATAATTTGTCATGCATTTTATATGATCTTCTATGTAGTTTAAATTTCTGTTTTTCCCTTGTTTTAAATTAGTTGTGTATTGTATTTTGCAAGTCATTTATTCTTCTTTCAGGGCATTGGGCTATTCCAGAAATTAATGGCACCCCCAGAAGACATGTGAACTTTTTACTTTAAATTGTTGGGAATTCCCAGACCAAAACTTTATCCAAAAATATTGGGAATTCCCATTTTGAAAAGAAAATGCTTAAAAAATTGGGAATTCCCAGTGGCCCTAAAGAAGGCCGGCATATTTTTGCCCAAATGATTGGGGTTCCCAAGCCTAAAAAGGGGTTCTTTTCTTGGGAATTCCCATGTCTTCTTTAGGGTTGTAAGAATAATGACCATTTTTGTTGGGTATTCCCAGAACTATACATGGTGACACTTTTTGGGAATCCAATGTCTTCTTTGCAGGGAGTGTGTTTAATTTCTGGAATAGCCCAATGGGACTTCATTACATTTTGTGCTCTGATAAATTGGTCTCGTTTGTTTGCTTATCGTTCATTTGTTTATTCATTCATTCATTTGCCCTGGTGCATATCCCCACTATCCTCTTAATCATGAATGGAAGAAAAACAAATTTAAACACAAAATGAAATAATAATAAACTTACAAAAGTTTGCAATTATACCATTTCTTCTTCATTACAAATTTATGATTTTCACAGAGACACAAGGTCTGTCTAATTTGGTATGTATTTTTTCAAAATAAACAGTCCTCAATTTTCGGAATAAATGCATTTCAATGCACTCTCAATTGCTCTTTTAATCAGTCATAGTTATCCATATTTTACTCACAATCAGGATGCTCAGAAAAATTGTACTTGTTGATTATTGCTTTCAGTTTTCATGAATAAATTACATGAATGCGATATATCGAGTGCGTAATTGTCAATATATGTTCACTTTCCTACTGAAAAACAAATTAAATATTAAAGAACAAACTCTCTTTTTAAGATATATAGCATTCAGTATCATGGTCCTAACTAATTCAAACCCTCCCTCCACCATCTCTGATAAAAGGGATTTTCAGAGATTTTGTGTACAAAATATGTTGTCTATTACTACACAACGAAACAATTAACAACAATGTAATTTAATCATAATATCTTATGTCTATTTCATAAAGCATGTAAGTGTCAATTGCAATCGCCATGTAGCATACGTCCATATATACTGTGTAACATATATACACACTATTTACCGCTGATAGCAAGTAATTCATCAATGTCCTATCTACTGCTGATAGCAAGTAGTTCATCAATGCCATATCTACTGCTGATAGCAAGTAGTTCATCAATACGCTATCTACTGCTGATAGCAAGTAGTTCATCAATACGCTATCTACTGCTGATAGCAAGTAGTTCATCGACGTCCTATGTACTGCTGATAGCAAGTAATTCATTAATACGCTATCAACCGCTGATAGCAAGTAATTCATCTATATTCCCTATCTACTGCTGATAGCAAGTAGTTCATCAATGTCTTATCTATCTACTGCCGATAGATGAACTACATGCTATCAACAGTAGATAGGGAATTGTTGCAATAGTTGCTATCAGCAGTAGATATAGGATATTAGTGAACTACTTGATATTAAAATCATTTAAATCTCCACAGTCCTTAGCTACTCTTTGGCGAGGGAAAGGAAAAAAGGAAGGAAGAAAGAAAGAAGAAGAGAAAACCTTTTCACCTCAAAACTCAAAAAACAGATTTTTGTCTTCATCAGATTACTTTCATTTTTGCCATTTGTGTGATTCAGTGCACAGCATATCTTTAAGTTTGTTCCAAAAATGTACAAATCTAATATGATGTGCTGATTTGGCAACCACTGATCCGGGCCACTGATAATCCTTTTAATGACCATCTACTTGCAACATCCCTGTTATCATCTCTCCTCTTTATTTCATCACTTCTCATATTCTATTTCACATTTATTTGTTCAAATGATCAAGCATAAGTTACTTTGCTATTTGACCAGGATTTAAGGGACCAATAAAATGTAAGTTATACTCTGTATATAATTGACAGAATTCTCTAAATCTTGTATGTGTCACTTTTGTTTGTCCTAAAAGTAGGTCAATTTACTTGCTAAACCAGTATGGACTGAGCCTAAATAATTGAGATAATATGCCCATAGCAACAGGTGGATTGATACTGTCAAACCTTGATAGCCACCTACAATCAGTATAACAGTGTGACTTAATACTGAGGAGATTATACTGAGGAGATGATCAAAAGGCAAATAAGGCTGGATGTCATTCTGGTAACTAAAAGTTTCAGCAACACAAAATAACAATTCTATCTATCTAGCATGGCAACCAAGAGTGACATGCTGTTCAATAACTTTTTTTCAATAAAATTCATCTTTTAAAATTTGTGAATACTGAACAACACAAATGTAACAGGTGTAGTGCATACATTATGTGGGATACAGGACACTTACCAAATGTTGTGAATGCATTAACCAAATAATTGCCACCTATTTGGTATCTACCAAACTATAAGATTTCATGTTAAAACAGGGTACAATTACCAAATAGGGTGCAACTTGAGTCTAGTCCTCATTTATGGAGTTTAGGGTTAGGGGTTAGAGTTGGGGGTAGGGCAGTCTTGAAATGAGACTAGTAGAGTTGCACTGAACAGACAGGGTTTATTGTTTCTAATTATTTGCAGTGCAGAAACACTTTGGATCCCAACTACTCCCAAATAATAAAGTGAGTAATTTGAGTCTTGAGGTCGAGAGAAAGGGCATACTTAATGCAATCGTCCCCCTCTTTTGAAATACCAGGACAAAAAGTTGAGATTCCCAGGGATTATCTTGCTTTTGATATGATTCAGATCAAAATGACTTCCCGATTGTGCCCCATTTTAGCATTGAGGTTTTTGTACCCATTGGGAACATAATTGAATGGTAAGGTATATTTCTGGGAGCGGTTCAGTTAGAGGGATGACGACTTAACCATTTCACCCAGTATGCCCATGGTTCATCCTACTAGCATATTCATGAAGACAAGTCCTTTCATGAAAATATAATAAGCATAATTCCTGGAAAGTTTCGTCATTTGCGAAGGAAAGTTGTTTCATTATTGATGTATCTCTCAGCACATACTCTGATCTGGATAGTATTTAGCATCCTACAGCAGTCTCATGGTTTAATTTCTTCATTCATACATCGTCATTGCACAAAATGCCTCAGGAAATTTCACTTTTTTCTTCGTCTTCTTTTTTTTTAGCAAGAGAATCTGTAATTAACCTACAATTTTAGGAGCAAATTCCAATTATTTTTCTACAACTACATCATCAAGGTTTCCGTGCTATGAGAACCTCGACTTGGAGGCAAAATAATTGAAACATATTGTAATATAAATTCACCAATGCCTAATCATAGAGACCATGATTAATGAATGACCCTAGGCTCATTGAACAGTCTCTATTTTTTAAAAACAAAAAAGAAGTAATTTTACACCAATTTTGAGTGTGAATGTGAGTGTGAATATGTTATTACCCAAGTAGTATTAGACGCAGCACATATTTTTAGCTTTAAACTGAAATTATACTTCAACATGGTGTGAGATTACCATTTAAGATATGTTTTCTACATATAAGTATAGGCTTAGTATATATTTCATATTTACCAAATAAAACTGTAATGCTGTGGTTTAATTTTGCATGGAACTGGAATCCCAAAGTGGATTTACTGTTATACTACAAAAATAGAATTAACAGAATTCTGTGAAAAATTAACACCTGATATTTTCATTGTATATGAAATTGTAACAAGTACCTTATAGTTGATCAGAGTTACAATTTTATACATGAATATTAGTGGGACTTTTGGGTAATATGTGATATTATTTTGCTCAGGGTGGGGCTTAGTTCATAAGTTGGTACTTTATTCAGCATTTAAAATAATCTTTATTGAGGCAATATATGACACTTTACAGGAATTTTTAAAAGTTGTTAAAATCCTTAAATTTGCTAAACTTCTTCACAAAATTTACGCACACTTTATTTTCTTCACTCCAAGAACTATAAATTTGCTGAAATGTAAATTTCATTGATTATTTGATAAATCTATTGCAATTGGTTGGATTGCTGATAACATGATAAATCAATTACAATTGATTGATTTATTTATAATTGCAAGTGATTAGTTTGTTGATTAATCACATATGTCAGTACAGCACCACCATGAGACTAGTATAGACCCTAACTAATAAACTCAACCGGAACGGTTTACAATTGCAATGGTAGACATGTTGGTTTTAAGTGTCAGAGGGACAGGTCTGTAGTTCGATTCCACAATCATTCATTCATATCCCCTGTTTTATTGTATTATCATGTGAATTGCCCTGTATAGTATTTGTTAGGGCCTATACCTTCTACAGCTGCTGAGACTAGTATTCAGTGATATAACACCATGGCGATAGGTGAAAACAATTTTTGAATGCATTGCCCTGCACTATAAGTAAACCATTGATTATCAAAGAATACGCATGGATTGTAATTCTATGGAAATTTCACATCATGAAGAGTCCATGTACGTTTCACTCGCACCTGTATGATTAGTGTCTTGGAAAAGAGAGGAGGTACTGTATTCAATCTGTGATTGTGCACAAACAAATTGGTTTGGTGATCGATTTGTGGATTAATTCATCAATCAATTACAATTGATACATTGTAAACTTGATTGAAAAGAGTCAAACTTTGTATCATTTTCCTTTGCTACACCACGTATTTACATGTACAGGAAGATGTTTTTGCTTATATAATTTTGATAAGATCAAAACAAACTTGACCAATTCTTATCTTAGTAATTTGATCTCCACACACTGAACAAACAAAAGTTATCTACAAGAGCCATCTGTACATGAACTCGCCAATTGCCTCTTATTTTTGTAAATTGATCCGTTTTAAACGGTCGATTTTGTAGAACATTGTTCCCAGATGAAGACGTTAGAAACTTGATAACACACAGTAACCAGACAGAAAGGTTACACGGGGACTCAAAAACAAAAGAAATTGGCCAACAAATGCTACATGATTCTATTGATATAATAGATGGCTTATGCAATGTCTACACGTAAGGAATACAAAATCTTGTGAAATAACAATTTTAAAAAGTATATAGCTCAAATCTAAAGCAGCATGGTCAGAATCGAGTGTTTGCATTTGTGTGGGTGTGTTGCTATGTATGAGTGGGTAAGATGCCAAAAATGTGGACACCTTTAATACTGTTACGTACATTTTGAACAACTGTGGACCCAGAAGATCGCATAAAGCCTCAAAATGTATTTATCTTGAGTCCTCTATGGGGGATACAATTGGGTCAGGCCACAGTTTGGCAAGCATGTCCTGATTAGATCCCTGGTTTGATACTAAATTTGGATCCACTGTTGCTAGTGTTCATTTGGTTATGGGGGGAGAGTCCATGGTTGACACATCTTACCAGTGTAGGGGCAGTTGGTGTTTGTGTGGGGGGTGGGTGGTGGTGATGAGAACATAGAGAGAATCTGAGCAGATTATGTGCATTGGGCCCTGTGTGATTGTCAAATTTATTGGCTAATTTCAGTGGGAAATGAGTTTTGCTAAAAATCAAAATAGAATTTGTTCCATGCATGCAACATTCCTTTTTTTTTTTGGTTGTTCACAAATTTGCCCATCAATAAACCTTCATTCACACCAATAAATCTGGTAATACAAAAGTATTGCTACCTGGGGCTGGGATTTGCACTGTAGTTATCCAATACACTCAACATTTCTTAATATAGCTGCGATATTCAAGTATAAACCTTAATACCAGGGATTGTGCAAGGCAGTGAAAGTTGAGATGCGGTAAGGACTCCGGTGTCAAGTGAGCATTCCACCATGGAGGAAGTGCTCCAGGATGCCTTGAGATTGTATCTGTGAAATGGACGGATAGATGAACCAGTCAAGAGCTAGTCTTTCTTCAGGATGAGTTTTATAGATTTACAGACAAGAGATGGGCAGTGATGCCACATTGAGTACCTTATCAGCATAATTGGGTTATTTTTGCAAGTTTTTGTAGAGGTTTTTTTGTGTAAATTCCCTTTATTTTGCAGATTTTCACAGGTTTTTAAATCATTAAAAATAAAATGTTGAATTGCCTGTTTCACATGTTTTCAACACAACTGTGATTAATATTGAAGTACAAACAGTGTAGTAAATCAACCAAGCCCATAGTCAAGATTTATTGGGGGTGCAGGGAGCCAATAGTGGTGTTTTTGTTTAAAATAAGGGTTAATTTCAACATTTTTCACACAAAAGGCAAACCTTTTGTGAATATTTCCTTAAGAAATGGTAGATTTTCAATATTTTTTACAGACAAAAGTGGACAGATTTGCATTTTGGGGTGGGTGCACTCACCTGGTTATTGCTTTAAAATCAATTCATACACTCTTAGATAGTGAGAACCAATCAGAGCAAGCGTTAGAAAAATCCAAACCATGCATTGATTGTGTCTAATATGCACTCCCTGTAGTTTGCACATGTTCGCGTCGCATAGGCTTGATTCATTTTCCGGGCGGGTTGATGCATTTATATTTGGTTCTATTTTCCAATATTTTTAGTGATAATTTTGTTATAAAAACAGCAAATATCACGTGTTTTTTTTCTTTTCGTGTATGAAATAGGTTAATGAACTCGTATTACTTGTTGCTCGAGAAATTAGACAAAATAATGCACTTGCGCCTATGTTGATGCATCTAATGCACTCCCCCCTTCGGGGCTCATGCATTAGACATATCAACATCAGCGCGCGTGCATTATTTTGTCTAATTTCTCTTCCAACAAGTAATACGCGTTCATTAACCTATAAGTGATTATTCACCCAATTGAATGATTTCCATGATAAATTCAGTTCAAAGCACCCAAATGGCAGAATTTTGGGTGCATCTTAAACACTACTTCCTGCCACCTTGATGTGGACACCACACTTTGGTGTGAAAATTGTGGTAATACTGGAGATGGGTAATAACCAGCTTCAGGGAGTAGAAGACAGGTGATTTCATATTTTTATCACCATTTTTATCTATCTTTATAGCTCTTTTTAAAGGTGTACAATCTGATTATGGATAAACACTGTCACAAAACAATTTTGTGAAATATACTTTGCTGTGCTTTATATAGCAATAAACTGCTCATGTTTTCAAAAGAAGGTCTGGGAACTTGTTTTCTCCAAACAAAAAAGGTCTCGGAAATGAAACTTGGTTTGTGGATTGTTAGAGTATGGTATCGGGAGCCTAAACATGAATTAATTTTGTAAATAACTGCAAAATGTGGGTGTATCCTTCATGTAATTATACGAAATGTTACACATATATATAACAGTAATATTCATTATGGATAGGCTTATGTGTATATGTATGTATATAGATACATAGGGTGTGGGGGGGTGTATTTTAATAGATATATACGAAACAACATTATATAGACCATTACTCTCAAACCTGTTTTCCAATTACATGAAGGAGTAACCAAAATGTGGGATATTGAAGAGTTTGTAGGTATTTGTGCTGCTGGGGTTTAAGGGAACTGAAATCCATGATCGCACAAAATCAGTGTAAATTAAGTATGAAAATATTTTAGAAGGACCTGTCAAATGTGGGGGATAAGAGTGCTCTGAAAGTGGTTGTATGGGGAGCAACATACCCACTATAGAGTACCAGTGATGACGCCACAGAAAACTTTTTTTTTTTTGCATTTCAGCGTTTTGAATACCATGTATCGGTGGAGCATGATGAAAAACATCCACAGTCAAATTTGGTGGGAATCGGATCATGATTGGCCGAGATATGGCGCATGAATAGGCCAATTAGCCCCATTGAAATCAGGTATTCCATGTGGCCAGTTATCCAGGCCCTCATGATCCGATTCCCACCAAATTTGGACTGTGGATGTTTTTCATCATGTTCTACTGAAATATGGTCATGAAAATGCTGAAATGTAAAAGAGATAATTTTATGACGTCACACTTCAATACTCTATAACCCAGCTATTTTGGTCCCCATCCAGCAGTATTATCTAGTAATGTCTTACCTCTAAAACTTGTCAATCATATCTTTTCATCTTATCTGACAGCGTGATACAGACTGAAATCATACAAATGGCAATATTTATCTTGCTTCTCGTCTAATTCTGCAGCCTTTTAGCTGTGAATGCTTGAAGATAGAGAAGGTATCTTATCCTTCCCATAATCCTTTGCAACACTATGCATCACCTCATTACATAAAATGACATGCCTACAACTTTGTACAGGTTTTCATGTTGAGAATAAACTTGCTAAACATTGATATTCAAGAAATAAACATATTTCTGGATCTGGATGTACTCTGTTCTTTGTATTGAAGCACTTTTTGTCACTATTGAACTAGCAAATCAGTACAAAAAATTGAAATGGAAGAATGCATTGTGGGAAGTGTAAGATATTTGCTCTGGCTTGAAGAGTTGAGATGCAACAGGTGATATACGGATTATACACCATTCCTGCCTTCTTTTTTGAAATGCCACCAACTTGTACGAGGGGCGGTCAATAAGTTTGTAGAACAAGGTACTTGAAAGAGTATTAGCCAAAATCTCAATCTTGAACATGGTCATTGCATACCTTAATGCACCCATCGCAATTTTTCTTGAAACCATGTATATCAAAAAAATGGAAGTCTTCTGATCGCTCCATGAGCCACTTTTCAGTGAACTCTCACCAGCACTGATCACCAGCAAACCTGATATTATGAAGGTAGGGTTTCAAATTCTATAATAGGTTTCACTAACTGGAGGCTGTGCCTGGACCCGATGTGGTTGCTTCGATGGCTTGCCTCAATTTTGCTATCAAAATGGTATGATATATGCCTATGATTGTACTTTCATTTGACAAATGAACTGTCATCAAGACTCTCCCTGAATTTCAGAAAACAGTGATGAAGACCTTCCACTACGGTGAGCGAGTGGTGATCTTCTTAGGGGTGGGAGATCCAAGGGCGTCCACTGAATGGATTCATAAAGATGAAACTTGTCTCGGTTCGCATTCTAAGTCTATAGAAGGTGTGAACCTGATTATGTCAACCGGTATCAATTTTGTGCATAAAGATTCTGGGACCCCATCTAGAAGACACCCTGGAATACCCAAATGTTAATGGATTTATCTTGAAAACACTTTCATCAGAGTTGTCATATTTTGTGGCTATCTCATCGTTCTTGATTGGTTCTTTATTCATTATCAATGCCACTGTACCAGCATGCATATCATTAGTGGTGACATCATCAAGTCTTTTGGACCTTGGATGATCTTCAAGGATGCTCATTCCATCCTTGAACTCTAAGGACCATTTTGTTACTGCTGAATATCAAGGACTTCATCACCATTTACAGCAAGTGTACATTGTTACATCTCATGTGAGTTTTCATCACCGTCGGAAGACAATTCCACGATGACCCTGTGTTCACTTCTGGTAGTACCTGTGAATTCAAGGAGGTAGGGTGTCCTGCCCATATACAATGATTCAAAATGGAATCTTTTTGCAGTAATGTTTTGAAGGAACAAGCTTTCAAATGAGACCAAATTCATTACCATGCGACAAAGTAGCATACCTTGTTCTACGAACTTTTGAACTTTCCCTTAATCATTTTAATATCTATACAGCATATAAAAGGCTTTTACAAAAGTAACATGAAAATGTATAATCTTGTTTTTCAATCAGAATTCTGACAACATACAATCATTTTTGCTATGGGTCTGAGATATAATCTAATCATGATGTGTAAAGTGCCAATCATGCAAAGACTGCTACGCAATAATTGTTAACAAAACATTAAAGGAAGAAAACAGGTATGATTTCAAAACTTCCCAACACCCACTAGGTAAACAATTTGTAACCTTTTAACCAGCTTGATACCAATTTTTCAAGTAATTTGGTCCCCATCATAATTTTGTTGGCCACATTTAATGGAAATGACCCAAATTTTTGGCAAATTTTAAAATGGTTTTCAGAAAAGAATTGATTTATAACTAATTGCTAATCAGAAATAGATTCTCAATTCTCAAGGTTGTCATTCAATGGACATGGCTACCTGTATAGGAATCACACAATAAAATATATTTGGTTGGTGTACATAAATGGTGTTACACAACATGGTTTTTCTTTGCGTCTTAATAGTCAAAATGATACAACCAGGTTTTTTGTCTTTGCCCACAAATTTTTGTATTTTGCTCCCCCACCAAGAAAGATGGCTATAGCCCAGGGGCTACATCCCTGCATTTTAGTCTTTTGTGTGTTTATTACAAGCATTTCCGTTGACAGATTTTTATTTTGTCTTCGTATGGTCTTGAAAACCATGTTACATTCCCTACTCACATATCGGGTCATATGCTTGATCTGGTTATTTCAAGGTCAGATGAGGCATTAATTAGATACTGTGCTGGTGACCTCCGCTATGGCTCAGACCACAATATGGTTATCTTCTTGCTTCAACAGCAAAAACCACCTCCCCTTAAGGTTACGTGTACACTACGGAACTATCGTGATCTCAGCATGGAAGACTTCAAGTGTGATCTAGAAAAAGAACTTGCTGTTGAAGCTCAACCTGATGCCGATGTAAACATGAAACTTAACAATTTCAATATTGCTTCTACTCGTGTCCTTAATCAGCATGTCCCATCAAGTACAAGAACACGTAAAATAAGACCAAGGTTCCCATGGTACTCACAAGAAATAAGTGAAGCTCGTAGGGAAACACGTAAACTTGAAAGAAGGTTTAGGAGAACTCATCTCCAGTGTGATAGGGACAATTTTAACAAGCAACGTATGCATGTAAATAAGTTGATTGATAGATCTAAAGCTTGTTACTACAAAGATGCTCTTAAAGATGCTGACACCAAACAGACATTCAGAATACTTGGCAGTGTTATGCACCAGAATGTTAAAGCTCTTCCGTCATTTGACACTCCAGACGTCTTGAGTAACAAGTTTGCTCTTTCTTTCAATGAGAAAGTGGTCAAGATCCGATCTGGTATTGATAAAAATGTTGTATCTGATCATAAGCATTTCGTCGACGGGTCCTTAAAGAACTTTAGCAAAATTACCCTCGATAAGAGAAAAGCGAGGGTAATTAATTTTGTTTCACTGGTTTCATTTTCTGATATTGGATTTCATAATTTGATCTTATATACCTCGACACCAACTGATGTTTGACCTTTTGCATGTCAACACATTCCTGGTGCTCTGGAGGTCAGCTGGGCAGGGGAGTGAGTTTCAGGGCTGGAATTGCCAGAGGGCATATAGTATGGTGACCCAAGTGAAGTCCAGCTGGTTAGGATTACAGATTGACCACTGTGTTTTTAAGACTAACTTTCATGCTCATGGCAATTGCCATGGCAACTGGCTGTCAAAGCTGAAAACATTTGAAGAAAGCATGGATTCAAAAGTTTTAAGGATATGTACATGAAATGGGAGTTGTCTATACGTCATGATATCGCTCAGAATACAATGTATAGGTGTCAATCTCAAGACCCACATGTCAAGTTTCAAATTGCTCGATGACGGTGAGGTTCATGAGATTGTGGCCAGTTCTGCAGACAAGACCTGTAATCTTGATTGTGTTCCTACTTGGTTGCTAAAAAGCAATATCAGTGTTGTTTTACCTTATATCGCTGAAATTGTAAATACATCCCTTCAATGTGGTGTTTTCCCAAGTGAGTTGAAACAAGCTATTGTGACGCCTATACTAAAGAAATCTTCTTTAGACTGGAACGACCTTACCAATTATAGGCCTGTCTCAAATGTCAACTATATTGGTAAAGTGATTGAGAAAGCAGCCATATCTCAGATCAATGAGCACATTGTGAGTAACGGTTTGGACGAAAGTTTGCAGTCTGCTTACAAATGCAGGCATAGCACTGAGACTGCTTTACTCGTTGTCAAAAACGACATCATGACTGCCATTGACGAGAACCAAGCTGTTTTCTTAGTCATGCTCGATCTTTCTGCTGCCTTTGATACCATTGATCACACAATTTTGTTTAACAGACTTGAATGTGACTTTGGTATCAAAGGCACAGCACTCGAGTGGTTTCAATCTTATATGACTGATTGCAATTTTCAAGTATGTGTTGGTGGTAATATGTCTGAAAGGCACTATCTCAAATTTGGAGTACCTCAGGGCTCTATAATTGGCCCTAAGATATTCACAATGTACTCTCAACCTGTTGCTAACATCATTCGTAAATTTGGCATCCAGTTTCATATTTATGCCGATGACATCCAATTGTATGTTTGTTTTAATCCCACAAAACCCGGTGATAGTGCTTGCGCTTTATTTAAGCTAACTGCTTGTGTTGATTTGAAATACATCGCTGGATGAACAGCAATAAGTTGAAATTAAATCAATCCAAAACTGAATTCTTTATTGCCGCCTCTCAACATAATATGAACAGATTACAGGACACTGAAATCCACATTGGATCTGACATCATTCGTTCCTCTAACACAGTAAAAACCTGGGTGTTATTTTTGACTCTACCATGAACATGTCATCTCATATCACATCATTATGTCGCTCTATAAATTTCTCTCTTTGGAACATATCTCGTATAAGAAGATTCATCAACAGGGACACAACCAGCCATGCCATGCGAGCCCTTGTTCTGTCCAGATTAGACTATGCCAACTCACTCTTAATTGGATGCAACTCTAGCAACATCACCCGCCTTCAGAGATTGCAGAACAGGGCTGCTCGCATAATCTCTCAAGTTGCTCGCCGCCATTCTACAACTCCTCTTCTCGCTAGTCTTCATTGGCTCCCAGTTAAAGATAGAATCACCTTCAAGACACTTTTGTACATTTTCAAGTCACTTAATGATCAGGCGCCTTCATACCTCACAGACTGCATTACCATATATCAATCAGGTAGACAAGGTCTACGATCTGCTGCAGACACTTCTCGTCTTGTCATCTGTCGGAATCACCGGGTGGTTGGTGGTGGGGCTTTCAGCATTGCTGGTCCCAAACTTTGGAACAACTTGCCATCATCCATACAGTCATGTCCCACTGTCAGCAGTTTCAAGAGCCATCTAAAGACTCATTTGTTCACCTCATAAGATTTTTTGTTGTTGTTTTCCTCTTTTCTTTTTGTGTAAAGTGCTATGTTCATATTCCTTGAATTTGTAATAGCGCTATATAAGTGCTGGTATTATTATTATTATTTCCATTGGCAAATAGTTTAATTTTGCAAACATTAAGAAAGAGTCTTAATTCCGTGTGATTGACTGTTCATTTAGGGATTCAATCATGTTTCACTATTGTTCATCACTGATTAACAATGATGTGTCCGTGTCGTCTGCATGGTTTACCATGAAGTAATCAAATAAACCATGCAGACGCGCCGGACGCGCGTTGTTAATCGGGGATGAACAATGGTGAAACATGGTTGAATCCCTTTCAACAACGAAAGCAAGCTAAAGATCGTCTAATTCACAGGATTATTTCAAGAGGAATGTCCAGTTTAGTCATTGCCACTCAATATTACAAGAAGATCGATGATTTTTCTGTTGATAGCAGCAAAAAAACTACAAAATATAAGGGCAATGTTTAACCGCTTCCTCCAAAATAATGAAAACAACATGTAGCGCACACGAGTTCCAGGCATGGCATATTTTATGCGCTAACCTG